>NW_025767241.1:0-600000 GCF_003918875.1 Haliotis rubra
TCTTTTGCTGGTCATATAGCATCCAGGCTTCCTGTCCAAATCTTAATGCCAGCCTGAAAGTGGATTGTCTCCATGAAAGAGAGGAGACTTTTGCACGATAGATAAACTGAAATGTTTACTGAGGTATATGCTCATGTAAACATGAAAAGCGGATGTCCAGCTGCCAAGCATTAGTTTTTAGCTGGAGCTTGACCGGGTTTAAAATCACCCTACCTGTTGTGTCCGGCCGTCACGCCTCATCAATAGGGGAGAAGCGCGTGAGGTGGCTCTACATACTTGCAACTCTCTCCCATACTTTTCCCCTTGTTTGTTGTTTGCGGTGCATCAATGGCTTCCGCTGCGTGGAAGACAAGGGATTCCCCAAAGGTAGCATTTGATTGGTTGATGCGTCACCAAGAGCCTTGCTCTGGAGAAGAAGACGGTTAACCTTGCCTCACCAGCTCGACTCAGCCAAGGAACGCGCTGGGAAATTCTGCCATTACAGAAGACGAATGGCCGGATTTATTGGCTCCTGATCATGCCCCAAAAGCTTCCATATTTGCTGCAATTGCTCTTTATCGAGCTCATTAACATTGTGTGGTTAGGTAATGCGCGGATCCGGGCTTTGGTTGGAGTCAGTCACGGTGGAAGTCAAAATGCCTGACGGTATGGACACAAAATTATTATTACGAGGAATGTAATGAAACTCACCATCTGCTGATGCATCCTTGGTGATTGGTACTCCATTCACCTCCCTCGTGTTCCAGTTGTGTCCCCGTTGGTCGCTTCGACCCTCTCACCAAACGATGGTGGGCATGCTTGTCGGGCGGTTGAAACCAAGGACTTCAGTGATTTATCGATATATTAGCGAGGAAGAAAGACAGCCGCATTACGAATCAAGGACTTGAATTTGAACAAAAAATTATAGAAGTATTTGCAGCCGAGGAGATAATGGAAAAGCTTAAAAGAGAAAACGGTAATGGGTATGCTGACGTAATGCACGTTTAGGTGTTACGATGAGTGATCGAATTTTCAGGGAGCTTGCGCGCAGCTCCACTGGATGCGAAATCAAAATGTAAACATAAGATAGCATATCTTGTAATAAAAACATTTTAGTAACTAGTACTAAAATGCCATTAAGGAATAGCTAAACGCTTTTGGCACAGCCATTTTGCCCATAGGAATCATCTCCCCTTTTATGATCCTTTGAATTTGTTTCTGCTGGTCTGTGTGTAATCTAAGCTAAAACAAACTGAATCTTTCAGGGCTGACTTTTACAAGCACCGTGAACTTTGACACCATTCTATCACAGATAACCAAACTCCAAAAGGTCATAACGGTTTTGTTTTTTAGAGTACCGTTAGATACTGGTCGTAGGTTAACATAAATTATATGTGGAACATATATTACACAAAACTCAAATTAACACTGATCTCCGCTTGAGAGATGTACATTGTATATAAAATGAACACTTCATACACTGCTATATCTTATATCGCCTTCCGCCATTCTCCTCAAAGAGTGTTGTTTATCCCACACCTATGTTCGATAATGCGATTCGAAACATGAAAACAATTTCAATATTGCTGTTATTTACTTACATACCATGCTTATGTCCATTGGAAATCAACTTGAGATGTATCACTCTGCACTAAATCTAGTCTATTCCTTTATCATGAGTTCTTGACATATCCATCGCTGGATTATCCTCTAAACTGGCCATTGCTGATATATACTAGCCACAAAAAAAAGAAACTGCATCGCCAAAATATTATCCCAGTTGATAAGTGCAGTAACAATGTCAAAGGTACGATAAACTTTTATGGAGGGATCATGAGACCATAACAAGTCGAGAATTTCAATTTAAAAGTCAATCACAATGACGCTATGAGTCCACAAACAGGACAGGGGTCAAAACGCACTCATGTCACAAGCCCAATAACGGTGAATTCTCAGATGTCCACCCATAGGCATCGAAATTTACACATAGAGCCTATCAAACGCGGCAAGGAAGGCTTTTGTGGGATGTCACGCCCAGATCCTCTCAAGTTTTGTTGCAAGGTCAAGGACGTTATCTGCGCGGATGAGGAAGATGGCGAGAGACGCCGATCCATCTCTGGTCCCATACATGCTCTATTGGGGAGAGATCCAGTGAATTTGCAGGCCAGGCAGTAGTCAAACGTTGTGGTTTTGCAAGAAATCCATAGCAACCCTTTTGTCGATGAGGGCGGCACATTGTCCTGTTTGAACGTTAACCCAGGGTCATGACGCTGCATAAAAGGAACTGCCCCAGGTCGGGCGAAGAATCTGATCCCTAGTGTAGCCCACACCAGTTGTTGCCTTGAACAATCACCAAAGGATTTCTTTGGCGTGCTATTATTCCAATCTCTAAATCATCACTTTGAACCACCACCAAAGCGATTCCTCTCCAAGACTGTAGGCCTGTGCATAACGCTCTCCCATGCGCCTATAAGCACGTTGGACGCCCAATTTCAATTTTAGTTGTTTAATGCACACAGACGTAAGAACAAGGATCTGTAAGATATCTATCATGAATATATATTAAAGGCAAAACTAACTCAGGCAAAAACATTTTCATCTGCCACTTACATGTTTTACAACATGTCCTTTGTAATGCTATTTTAATGCTTGTGTAACACTTCACCGAATGCTCCGCTATTTGTTATTCATAAATGAAACACAATGTCATGAAACAGTCAGGATTTACAATTTTAATTTTTATTTATCACAGTTTGAAATGTAAAATTCATCTGTCGTGACCTTGGTCCACCATAGATTTGTATGTGATGAACTATGGTCAACCATTACTTTAGTATGAGAACACCATGGTTGCACCATTGCTTACCATTGTTTTGTCTAAGAAGACCATGGTCTAACCTTCTGCTTTAATGACATATGGTCTGCTGTGGTATACCATGGTGAGAAATGTTGGTGACCACGGTCAACCATGGTTTCTGGTGACCATGGTCTTTGTGACTACGGTTGAGCATGGCAAACTATGGTAATACCATGGTTTCCTCCTCAGGTAACTCCCGGTAAACCAATGGAAGCCATGGTCAACCATGGTGCCCTTGTCAGCTGGGCGATTACCTGTAGGGTGGGGGATAACTAGTTATGGGAGGGGATTAGTTCGTAGTCAGAGAGAGGGGAGATTGGATAAATAAGGTGTGGATTTAAGTGGTTGTAATCTGGCGGGATGAAATATAGCCTAGCCCCTATTAACTTTTGGGCAGTTTTGGGCATGTAGTGCTTCTGCCAATTTTCTTATGTGAGTCACGCTTGATTGTTTGCTACTGTTTTGTTTCCCAATTGGTGTTGTGCTGAGGAAGATTGGCTATGTGTGTTCCAATATGGCTGATTTTGTGTCCTGTAGATGTTTGTCTCATGTTCTTTAATACGAATGTTGAGTGGTATTAGTGTTTCCCGATGCAAAACTTTTGTTGCCACAGTCGTGAACTGATGGTAAAGACTACATCTTTAGCCGTTGCTGCCATGATTCCTGCCATTAGCCCTAATGGTGTTTTTTTAAGCAGTGGCTCTGGTGAAGTAGTGTCGATGCCTCGCTTCTTGCTGCTTTAATAAATGTGTTGTGATGCAATGTTTTGCCTATGTGTGGTATTGGAGTGTAGATAGGTGCTGATTCGGGCTTCTTAATGGTTGGTTTTGGTGATGGGTTGGACGGAATTTGATGACTCAGTCAACATGTTTAGTATGGTAACTGTTAAGCTGGATGAAAACGCGGGTGAAGGTGTTGGAGCCTCGATTCAGGTGAGGCAGAGGATAGATTGGCTGCACAGTGGATGTCCGGCTGAGGGTAGAGAATATGCCAGTTTAAGTCTGAGAGTGAATGTATTGGTCAATGAAAACAACTCAAAACTTCCTTTCTTTGACGCTCTGGTCAACACGATGCTGGCAACACTATCCAAACCTCTGCCTATGGCAAAACTACATGCTTCGACACAAATGTGTAGCTTCCTGTTACTGACGGTTTCCAGTGTGAGTAAGAATTTGAGTTTGCCTTACGCCATTGTAATCATTAATTTATGGTGGTACTGGATGAATAAATCACAGACTCTCAAAAACTATATATATACACAAACACACTGTACTGTTCACTTTAATCATAATATCCACCTGAAGAAGGGGCAAGAACTAGCCCGGTGTTGTGAGAAATAAATCAAGAAGTTGTTATCCATAAGATTTATCTAGATGAATAACTGCTCAAGTGGGATTCCCCACATGGCTACTATGTGAAGCCCATATCTGGTGTCCACCACTATGATATTGGTGGAGTATTGATAAAAGCAGTGTATAACGAAACCACCTTTACTCACCTGGTAACTCTTGAGAGTTTATGGTTAATTACACTTCCATATAAAATATATTCCACTTGTCTCCATTAGATGCCCGGTGATCACCTCTGTCCCCAGCAACAAGGATGTGACAGAGAACACCAGTCCCAACATCGACTGTAGCAGTAACATCACACCAGGCAACCCTTCAACAACAAGCTACAGGTGGACAGGTCCAGGTGGTTACAGCAAGGATGGGGCTGTAACTTGACAGACCTGTCACCAGGACTCAGGGAGGAGTGTACATCTGTACTGCCTCCAACACTGCCGGACTGTCAGACACAGCTGGTAGGGGTCAACATCAGAGTGCAGTGTAAGTATATCATATGTATGTGAGAATGAGTTATCTTTAAACCCAGACCTCCTGTGAGTAATGATAATGATCAAAAAGCTTCAGCATCAATCTACTTAATTGGGATGATGATGACATGAGTCAACAGCGAGCCTGACAACCCGATCCCGTTAATAGCCTCTTTATGATAAGCATGGGTTACTGAAGAACAATGCTGATCCACATCTTCATGGGTCCTGAAAGGAAGTGTCAAACTATTATGTGACCGACCTGTGTGCTGTTGGTCTCCTGTCCTGAAATAATGATGCCTGATGCTTGATGCATCATTAAAGCTTGAACAGTATGAGGCATGTATATACATGTGTATTGTGCATGTAGAGTCAGGGAGGGGCAGAAGACAATATTTAGACTTGTACTAGATTTAGACAGGGTAATCTGAAAGGTGCTACAAGGAGCAAGAATCTTCTGCCTTTGAGTAGAATGTTCTAGCATCTTTGTTAGGGACTGTATATTGTCATGTTTGTGCAATCCTAACGATAAGACTAATTCCCCAACTACAATCCTTAAACTTAGAACTTCAGCACAACGGTGATAACAAATTGGTGACTGTAAAAATGTTCTGTTCATTAAACTTTGAAGTAAGATGATTATTTAGAGAACGCAGTGATAATTTCAAAATATATATTTAAAATTCAATATTTCGATGATTTGAGATAATCCCTTTCCTGCTTTTTTCTTGGCAGTGTTTTTCACCCTGTCCGTCTGGCTGAGCAATCGTGAATTGAGGAGATTCACCCTTTAAACTGTATTTGCAGAATTTGTATAGGTATGAACAAAGAATTCACATATAGTGGAAGCTTGCATACCATATATTGAATCAGTTTTATTTTTAATAAAATGTGAAGTTTCACCATCAAACAACATCACTGGCTATCCCTGACTGGTTGACATCACCAGTTTGAAAGCAAAAATGTGAAATCGTCCACCCTGTGTATAAGAACCCCTCCCCAACCCATCCCCTTCTCAGGCCCCTCATTTGAGGTACAAAGAGCTCACCTTATATATCAATTGCCTCCTCATCTCATTTAGCATTCCACTCCAACAGAGGTCCAGCATTGTGTGTGGTAATCATACCATGCCTAGCCCCTTTCTTGCTGCCTGAGTTAATGTTGTTTTAGAGGTGAATATTACCTTCATTGTCTTGATTGTTCTAATTTCGGCCTTTGATTTTGTCCTGTCACACTATTTTGTACTCGCCAAAGCGATGCTTTTGAACTTTGTTAATGTTAGACTACAGTTGTGAAATACAGCACATTTCATTGTTGTTTTTAGGTTTCACAAGTAGTTTTCTTTTACAAACTGATTCACAGTTACTGTTATAATTTCACCTTTGGGAATTAACATGAACACCAACATTAACTCAGTAATTTCAAAATTTAGTACCTGTGTGTACCAAAGCATATGCGACTTGTATGCTGTTTTACCTTGCACTAAACTTTACCACGTTGAGGAGGCCCTAGTAGAACAATGCAAACCTTGATTGTCAATAATGGATACATTTTGAAGTGTCTTTTTTCAGATATCATCAAACTTAAGGGCATAATAATAACAACAATAAAACATGCATTTATATAGCAAGTCAGTTCTCAGTTATGATGTGCTCAGTGTGCTAGCAGAGAGGAACCTGTAGTATTGATGACAGAAGTAAGTCTTCAGCTGTGATTTGAAAGAAAAGACAGTGGTTGCAGTTTTGATTGCAAAAACAGTCCCAATTAAAAGCAGCTGTGAAATAAAAACATCTTTTCAGAAAGTAGAAGATTTAAATCCATGGACAGAGAAGAGATGTTGATCTTGTGAGTGGGTGTCCTTTGAGGACTGTAGACGGGAGGAGTTCTCTGAGGAATGATGTTGAAAGATTGTTTTAACATTTGTAAGACATGAGGACAATCTTGAAATCATCACGGAAGCAAATGGAGGCCAATGAAATTTATTTATAAAATTGGTGAAGCATGGGGAAGTTTGATGATCTAAACATAATCCAGGCTGCTGCATTTTGAATTGCTTGGAGTCTGTTAAATTAGCAAGGAGGCTGTTGCAATACTCATGATATAACTTCAATAGTGTATGTATTAGACTGATTCAAAATCTGGAAATATATATATCAATTGTTGTTGCCACAAATTTAGATTAAAATAAAATAAATTAAATCGCTTCAATAATCAGTATGAGAGACGGCAAGAGAAAGCATAAGTCTCACACAGGAATCTTGTGTCAGACAAGACGATAGTTTTCACGGAGCTAGTAACTGGCAGTTTGGCGCACCAGGGTCAACTGGTGTTTCATGCTTCAGATGTAAGTTGAGTGTGCTTTGAATGGATAGATTCTACATAATACCATCGCTTAAGTGCCTTGTCTTCTGACATGACAGTACCGAAGGTCCTTCTCTCTGTTCAGTCAGAACACTAAGATCAAACGTCTCTGCATACTGCTCTCTTTCACGCAGCACAGTCTCCTTCTGGATGCGCTCAGTGATTTTCAAGGCCTTAATGTTTGCTGGTATTTCCCTCTCCTACCAGTTGCGTCCAGCCCCCAAGGAGCAAGGGCATATATAAGGATCTACAATGGCCATGCACAACTGTTTCCTTTCACTCATTATGGAGGAATGTTTTTGGAAGTCAGAAATCTTAGCTGCACCAACCACGGTTATAGGAAACTAAACAGCTTCCAACCAGCAGAAGGAGCTGCAATGGCCATGCACCACTCATTATGGAGGAATGTTTTTGGAAGTCAGAGATCTTAGCTGCACCAACCACGGTTATAGGAAACTAAACAGCTTCCAACCAGCAGGGGAGCTACAATGGCCATGCACAACTGTTTCCTTTCACTCATTATGGAGGGATGTTTTTGGAAGTCAGAAATCTTAGCTGCACCAACCACGCGGTTATAGGAAACTAAACAGCTTCCAACCAGCAGAAGGAGCTACAATGGCCATGCACAACAACTGTTTCCTTTCACTCATTATGGAGGGATGTTTTGGAAGTCAGAAATCTTAGCTGCACCAACCACGGTTATAGGAAACTAAACAGCTTCCAACCAGCAGAAGGAGCTACAATGGCCATGCACAACTGTTTCCTTTCACTCATTATGGAGGAATGTTTTTGGAAGTCAGAAATCTTAGCTGCACCAACCACGGTTATAGGAAACTAAACAGCTTCCAACCAGCAGAAGGAGCTACAATGGCCATGCACCACTCATTATGGAGGGATGTTTTTGGAAGTCAGAAATCTTAGCTGCACCAACCACGGTTATAGGAAACTAAACAGCTTCCAACCAGCAGAAGGAGCTACAATGGCCATGTACCACAACTGTTTCCTTTCACTCATTTAGGGATGTTTTTGGAAGTCAGAGATCTTAGCTACACGAACCACGGTTATAGCAAACTAAACGGCTTCCAACCAGATTTATAGCAAACTAAAATTAGTGGTTCCTATGACATCCTTATAACCATGGTTTACTGGACTGGGATGTACTGGATGCAGACTTTCTATACAACATGAAAGGCATCAAGTAAAATGTGTCATGTTATATGGATGACCTAGTTGTATGTACAATGTAGACAATCAACCTCGATCTCATTTTGCGGCATACAGTGAAACTCTTCGCCTCAGAAGCTAGAGTTCATATGCCATATGACCTTGGTATCATGTCGACACACACAGTTTAAGTTGATCTGTGTTTCAAATTGTTTAATCCAGATTATTCTTTGGGACTATGTGATCATTTGTGATACTGGGTTGTCTAGTTATTTGAGGGCACTTCATGATGGCACATTCAGCAATATGAAGACAGTCTTAAAAGTGTCATTTACATATGCAAAAGATATAAGCATAGAGCTAGCCAAGTAATTCAGTTTTGAAATTATCTGTTAGCACATGTGAGCTAACAAATAATGAAAAGAGTATGTTGAGATGTTGGGAACTACTTGGATGCACTGAGGGCAAGTTATGTCCATAACACGTTCACTTACTAACACAAGCTAATGCACTATAATTAGTTTCCTTCCTGGTTGTTGTTACTGTATCTAAGGTTACCATCATCCCAACATGGTGGCAGGGAAGATCGCTTGGCGACTATTCGCCTCGAATTAGCAGTCTTCAACGTGCATGTAATCAACATTATTTAGCACACTGATAAACTTTGATGGTGTAAATTAACTGAGTGCACTGAATTTGCTTATTAATGTCTATGTGTTGAAGAATAAGCATTTTGAAATCGCGCGAGGATGTCGGTAACTCAAAGTCTGGATGTTGGTAACGTGCAATGAATGATGCTGGTAACTCATACTGTCCTGTTTTAGTCGATAAACAGAAATTGTCGATTTATGTTTGAATACAGAGGAGATGCTAATGTCAGTTCTTACATTTTAATGTGTACTGCTGCTGGAGAGTTGTTGCTTGTCTTGAAGCAGGGTGTGTTTAATCACACTATTTATGTGGTGTTTCCTTGAATTTGAACGTATTTAGATGTGTGTGCCTATTGTCCATTACGCTGAGAGCTTTTTCTCTGTCCCTCCTCAATTTGACATTTGACATGTTGAGTGAGTGGCAATGTTGACGCTTAAAATACATTTTACATCGTGCATTTATTGGGTGGCACTGACTACTATCAGTGAGCCCGCTTGGCCGGCAATCGTTTTTCCGCGATGGTGGGGTTGGAACCGCGAAAAGCCCAAAGCCCATGGGGTCGTAGTCAGCATACAACACCGTGATGACGCCGGCATAGTCTAGGCAGTAGGCTGTTGAGATGCTCTGTAGTCTATACACGGAAGCCGAGTATTAACCACGGAGTGAGAGAGTTAAGTTTAAGCCTCACTCAGCAATATTCCAGCTTTATGGTGGCGGTCTGTAATTAATCGAGTCTGCACCGGACAATCCAGTGTTCAACAACATGAGCATCGATCTACACAATTGGGATATGATGCCTTATTATGTTAACCAAGTCGGCAAGCCTGAACACCCTATCCCATTAGTCGCCTTTTACGTCAAGCAGAAGGGACTCCCAAGACATCTCTTTCCCGTTCATCACTTGTGAAACAGCATTGGAATTTCTCACTTCTCAACTCTCGGTAGATATCTACCTTCAGGGGGATAGAAATATGGGAGTCAGCAGTGTTTGTCATGACGCAGATAACCTGCATATTTGACACACAAATTATCTCAAATACGCTGTGAATTTAGAAGCTTGCGTCATTGTTGACGCAATGCTACTTGGCCCTTAGTTCAGATAATCTAACTTGGTTTCTGTGGGATGACTGTTTTTTTTACTGCTCGGTGCTGCTTAAATAACTGACCTGCCTTACCTTGTTTCTTTTGTCGTTATTAAACAATCACAGTCTATGTCTTGATAGAAGTTCCTAACTGAAGTTGATTCCCCAAAACATGTTCATGACTCTAGGGGGTAATGATGACTCCTAAATTTTTATGCCTAGGGCAAACACTGAGTCAGGGAGTTGTCGATCTCGTCTCCACTTGATAATCTGTTCCACTTGCCATGGTACAAGAAGCTATAGATTGTTCTTCATCTCAGCCTATTACTTAGCCTACTACTTCAACTATTCTCCAGTGACATTGGAATCTACCCCACGCCACGGCTTCCAAACAACCCAGTACAGTTGTCTCAAAAAATACTTTGTATCACATACATTAGTCTAAATAGCATGGTACCAGAATATCTAAGTGAATTGCTAACCCCTTCAACCACACAGACACTCCTGCGATCTGGAAGGAATTGGATACTCCTTCTTATAGACTTCCATGGCCTCTCATGGAGAGCGCTCCTTCAGTGGTTGGCGCCGCCATCACTGTTGAATAGTTGACTTGAGTTGAGTTGAGTTTGGTTTTTACGCCTTATCGGCATTATTCCAGCCGATAGTGACGGGATCAAGTGTGAATTAATAAACGATAAGTAACCTAAGTCCAAATGAATTGTTATTCAAAAGCATATATATTATTAACATTGTTATAGCACCAAATTGGAACGTAAGCAGTTCGTTATTCACATTACATAACTACAATTACATGATGATAACGGTCAACTTCCCTCAGGTAATAAACAATGAGATGCCCGCTCACGCAAGAAAACAGATCTTTCAGATTTGCCGCGATCATAATGAGAGGCCTTGCAGTCGAAAAGCCCGCACAGTCAAGCAGAATATGCTTGATGGTGAGCACTTCAGCTAAGAGACACACATGGGAGGTCCATCGCCATCAGCTTACAGCAGATAGTCATGAGTAAACCGACTGTGGCCAATGCGTCATAAAATTACCTCATCTCGTCTTGACTGACAGCCCACGTAGGCATAACCAATTGTTGGCTTTAATTCATGAAGTTTATTTCTTCCTACTTGAGTATCCCACCTTTTTTTGCATAAGGTTCCGAGTATAACTTTTGATAGTGGGTTTGAAATCACTGTACGGGATTAGCAGTGGAGATAAGGGCTTGCCAAGAGCCGCTTTTAGCTGCAGCATCGCCTTTGTGTTACCTGCTATGCCGACGCGGATCCGGCAACCAGCAGAGTAGAAAGATCGTTGAAAAGTTCTGAAATGTCTAGGATGCTAGGGTGACTTGAAGTAACATTTTGAAGTGCTTGAAGGCAATGTAAAGACAATGAAGTTTTGAGAATGGTTTTGTTGTTTCATATAGGTCAAAGCTGTGAATATAGCTCTGGCTTCAGCAGTGAAAATGGAACTATTGACAGTCTTGGATCCAAAGACTGCAGCACTGGCAACTTGGCCATCTTCCTTGGATCTGTCTATAAAAATGGATCTATGGATGTTATAATTTGGAATGTAACTGGTTGTATTGCTGTTGGAAAACCAAAGGATTTGTTTCAGACTTTTGAGTTTGGTGAGGGGTAAAGGTCGACCTGTGGTTTCACCATCTGCCACGGTGGCTAAGACAGAAGTCGGTAAGGTGCTATGTTATTGAGATTAATTATAGCTGCTGATATGTGTGCTTGAATTCTGTTTACGAGTGGTGGCACCAGGCTTGGCAAATTAGGAAACAGATTTTCATAGAGAGGGTTGAAAACACAATTGTGTGCTGGATTGGACTCATTTGAGCGTAATTTAGTTATAAACTGCAGTGAGAGTTTAATGCGGCATTGTTCAAGGAAAGGTTCGTTAGCCTCTGCATATAGACTGTCTACCGGAGAGATCCTAAAAGCTCCCAGGCATAGCCTCAGCCCTTGGTGGTGGGCTGAATCTAATTTTTCTAAATTGCTTTTGCAGACTCCACCATAAACAATGGAGCCGTAGTCTAGTTTAGGAGCTAACCAAAGATCTGTACAAGTGAAGGAGGGTAGTCTGATCCCTCCCACTCTGTGTTAGAAACGATTTTTTAGCAAGTCCAGAGCCTTCAAGCACTTTGTTTTCAAATATTTTATGTGTGGTAAGAATGTTAGGTGGCGGTCGAATATGAGTCCCAGGAATTTGGCCTCTTCTACTACCTTGATGGGACCACCATCTAAAGATAATGTATATGGATCCTTGTGTGGTTTGTATTTATGACAAAAGTGAATACAATTTGTTTTGAAAACCATTTTCATTGGCCCACTTTTGGATTTTATTGAGGCAGAGTTGTAGCTGCCTTTCTATGCTGCCTTGAGGGACGCCCTGATCTTGTTGGAAATAATCAGACAATGTGGAAGCACCCTGTACTTGAAATTGTCTGTTGTTTAAAAACAGAGATATGAACTGAGGTAATCTACCCCTCAATCAAAATTCATGTAAATCTTTTAAGATACCATGTTCCACATTGTATCACATACTTTTTCTAAGTCGAAACAAACAGATACAGTATGTTGTTTGTTGACAATGGAATTTCTTATAAATGATTCCAGACGCACCAAATGGTCAATGGTACGTCGGTTCTTTTGGAAACCACATTGGAGGTCACTAAGGAGGTTATTGGTCTCCAAGTACCAGATTAATTGATTGTTGACCATGCGCTCCATGGTTTTAAAAGCACAGCTAGTCAGTGATATAGGATGGTATTTTGAGGGATCAGTATGATCCCGCCAGGCTTTGGTAGGAAAGTTTCCGGTTGTCTAAATATCATGAAATATATTGAGTAATGTTTCCAAACTTGAACCAGGGAAGTGTTTCAGAAGCTGATAGTGAATATCATTAGCTCCTGCCACAGTGTCGCGGAGCCTGCCCCAGGCAGTTCGTAATTCATGGAGAGAAAAAGTTTCATTGTATTCCTCTCCATTATTAAAGTTAAAATTGACTGATTTGTTTTCTTGTTTGGTTTGGTATTTCTGGAACTGAGGGCTATTAGTTGACGAGGAATTGTGGTTTCTCAAAGTTTTCGCCAAGTTTATTTGCAATTTCAAATCTACTTGTTAAAGGGAGTCACCATCTTTGAGATGGCGAACACCAGATTTTGATTCTTTTGCCCTTAATCTTTTGAATCATATTCCACACCTTGGACATGGGTGTGCGGGGAGTTGATTTTGGACACATATTTCCTCCATGATTGCCGCCGTTTAGTTTCTTTTTAAAGGTACACCATATGTCATTTAACGGTTATGTACAGTAGGATGATGTCGGAAGTATTTTTCCGCCTTCTTCCCATTTTTCTAGCTTGTTTACAGTTTGTATCAAACCATGGTTTGCATATGTGCGGTTTTGCAGAGGACTTTTTCCACACCAGTGCTTCAAATTGGTAAGGATTTCTCACACCTGGACTCGATATTATCCTAAACTTTCATTCACAATTCATGTGACTCACAGCGAGATTTAGGAGTTAGACCATGCATTCTAGATCGATATCTTTCCATGCATCAATTGCCTTGTTTCGGGAATCAGGTAGGTTCCTCACCCAGGTTTTGAGGATTATATGGGAATTAATCAAGATACCATGTCAGCCCACGAGGGGCACTTGCACACTCCTTTTGGATGTCATTTTCAAGTTTTTTCTGATGCCAGTCGCACTCAAGTGTCTATCTCCTCACATGTGGAGGCTATCTGCAAGTCACTTTAACCACAAGGGTTTGACGATAGATATTCCTGGCAATTACCCAATCTATTAGACCATCTACAGCAGCCCTGTACAATGCAAAATGGAACCGATTTGTCAAGTGGACTCTTGGAATCTCCAGTGTCTAGCCCCACAATTGCAGATTTCCTCCTGTTTTTGAGAGAAGTTAGAAAACTGAAACATAGTGCTATAGAGGGCTAAAGAGCAGCAATTGCTTCAGTCTATGGTATCGAAATGTTGTCAGTCGAGCGAATTCAGCATTTCATGAATTAATTAGATCATTCCAGCTTAAGGACGTAACGGCTCCTTCGATCTTTCCAAAATTGAGGGTTGGTGGGGTAGCCTAGTGGTTAAAGCGTTGGCTCAAGACCCGGTTCGATTCCCCACATGGGCACAATGTGTTAAGCCCATTTCTGGTGTCCATCGCCATGATATTGCTGGAGTATTGCTAAAAGCGGCGTAAAAACTAAACTCAATCAGTCCAAAACTGGACTTATGCCTAGTTCTGCAGTGCCTTCAGAGAGCTCCTTTTGAACCCATCCATACAACTTCCTTTGAAGTTTTATCATTTAAAACAGCTTTCCTACAGGCCCTTGTGACAGCATCCAGAGTATCTGAAATTCATACCTTGGATTTTAAATTAGCAGCATTCTCGAAGATTACCGCTACAGTCAGGCCTCGCTAATCACTTAACACTTTGGTTTCTGTAAAAACGTTCGGATAGTGAAACGTTCAGTATCTGCTGGAAACAACAGTATATGCACCGAGTTACTTCCCTTGATATCAAAGAAATCAAAACAAAACATCAAAGACAATCACTGGATTTATTACACATTGTTTCACTCACACATTTTACTTTACGAAAGTAGTCTTTAATGGTGGGCTGCGCCAAAGGTTGTTTTAAAGAATTGAGCATGTCCATTGCTTTATCTGCATTCTCGATGTCACCCTGGCACTTGTAGTAACGTGAATGATGTTACCGAGGTACAGTCTCATGTCTGTTAAAGACGGAAGGGTGACCGTGTCTTCTGCTTCTTCTTCTTCACTTTCCAACTGATCATCTGCAGCTGCCACCATCTCTATGATGTTCTCTGGAAGTCAGTGAATCACAAGTTTCTTCGTTGGCATCGGCATCGATGAAATCATCAGGCGACATATGTTTTCATCATCAGATGGCAAGCACGATATCATCTTCGGAGATCACCAGTTTCATCAATCTGGGATTCTTGACTTGGCAGAATTTCGACATGCTTGAAACAGTTTTGATCGCCTGACAAGAAACATCTGCCCATGCAGATTTCACTTAATCGCAAGGCTTCTCGTAAGTTTATACACTGAGGTTTGTCGTCTTCTGCACATGCGATGAAATGTCTCACTAACGATCTCTTGTAATAAGCTTTAAATGTCGAATAATACCAGCATCAAGTGGCTGATTCGGGATGTAGTGTTGGGAGGAAGAAAATGAACTTTGACATTTGTCAATTTCACATGTTTGCAATTGTGGCTGGCTGCATTGTCAACGAGAAGTATCATTAACGCCACGTGACCTACACTGTCTCATCAAAAGTTCTCAGCCAATCACTGAACATTTCAGAGGTCATCCACGCCTTCTTGTTAAAACGGTACCGAAAGCATAGATTTCTGGATTGAAATCTTTACCAAAGCAGCGTGGTCGCCGATATATTTCCTATCATGAAGGGTTTCACTTGTTTGCAGCATAATGCAACTGTCACTCTTTCTTTCGACTTCTTCACACCAGGTGTTTTCTTAGAGGCAAGTGTGTGATTGGGTCCAAGCTTATAAAACAAGCCGGTCTCTCGGGTCAAGATTGAAGATGTCGCCTTCGGCCGTAATTTTTCAAGACAGATTTCAATTCTTCTCTACCCTTAACTACTGCATTCTTATCAGCACTGGCAGCTTCCCCTGATAATTTTGTTTCTTAATTTGATGACGAGGATTTGAAGCGGTAAAGCCAACCCTTGAGAATAACCAAAATCACTGATTCCTAATTTTGAGCCCAATTCCATGCCTTTCTCAGTTAACATTTGGTCATTCACTGGAAGCATTTTTGTGTTCATTTTTGTCATCCAAACATAAAGTGCTTCCTATAATTTGGCATGTTTAGCATTTCATTCTCTGGTGAGAGATAGAGAATCTTCCGAAATATTTAGCCACTTATCCTTACTTTTCCAAATGTCCGAAACAGTAGTTTTGCCGACAGAATGACCGAATTCTTAGGCCAAAATGTTTACTTTAAGAAATCGAAACTGGCTTTAGGATTTCTTTCTTTGTATAGGCAAATTTCCCTCTTTTTGAGACGCAGTAATTTCAAGCGCTTACACTTAGCAGGTTGGCTAGCCATAGTGAAAATGCATTGATTTGTGAAATGTTTACCCGCATATATTTATAGCGGAAGATTTTAACAACACACATTGACACTTCTCACTCAATATATTTGGAGTAAAAGTTGTTAAAGTGTTTACTGGACTGGTTAGGCTTTATGATAAAGGGATCAAGGGATCAAAGGGATGAGTCACTAAGTCGCTAAACAAACCACGTGTCACTTTGGCTACGGCCAGTCGGCAGCGTCAACTTCAATCGCTCGGATTAACGCAGCTGTTTACAACTTAATTAGTCCAATCCGCTCTGACTGATCAGCGCTCGAGGCGCATAAGATTAGATGTGCATGCATGTATAAACATCACAGAGAGGGTGTGACTCCATAAAGCAAGATGTCCAATGATATAACAGCGCATCTGTTTATTTTACACTTGTCACAGGACAAACCTTTCAACAAGGACGTAACTACATATGCATTCTACCGAGGCTTTTATTTTAAGGTCGAAGAGGCGCTCAATTATCTCATTACTGTTATCTGCTTGAATGATTATACACATGTCTATCGATACCGTAGCTGATATACTATCCAGCTTTTATTGACGATCGATCAATAGAGACTGAGTTGATTGATACACCTAATAATTGCACCCGATTTGATAATTACACAGATCAAATACAAACGTTTTACAGAATGCTCATGTAAATTGCATAGAAAACTGACAATTCAAATCAACATGAAACTTTCAACAGCTTGAACAACAAAATGCTTGGAATACCTTTGTATGGCTTACATGTAATAACTTATGATATTACTTCTGTCCATGTGTGACAATGTTTTGAATTACCAACTTACTGTCTTTTGTAACAAACGTAGTAAAAGATTTTCATCGTTGTAATAACACTGACATGTATTCGATGCAAAGGTGCGACTCATCACTTTATATTCGCTTTAATTAACATTACTTAACTTTAGATTATGGAAAACAACTAGTTACAATTCAGTAAACTTCAAATTAGTAAGTTCAATTATGTTTAATCTATTCGAGCTTGGATGTATAATTACTTGTGTTTATACATTATGTTTCAGTATATGAAACATGACAACGTAATGATGCCTAAAAGTAAATTCAAACTATTCTATTGGGTTTGAATTCTTTGTATGTGCTTGAAATTTCGTAATTTTTCCTTATCCTGACTCATGCTTAATTGCTTGCCTTCTTCTTGCGAACTGTAGTGGAACACTTGTATCTCCTTATTGAAGCTCTCCTTTCAATAAAAACGCGTGCGAAAAAATCACTAATCACTACTCACTAAGAGTTGTCCCTCCTTCCGCTTTTTGCACGGAAACTGGCTTCACTGTTTTTCCCACATGCTTCACTCTCTCCTTCTTCACCAGTGAGCAGGTTGTGAGAGTGCCTGTGTCTCCCATACGCACTATATCCTTTCATTATTTAGTTAGTTACCTCTAGTAGTTCTTTATAGAGGTTTAGCTAGTATCCTTTATCAATATGTTTTGATATTTTTCGTAATTCTCACTGTTTATTCGCTGTGTATTCTGTGATTGTTCAGTAGTCTCGTTAATCTGTAAGTTTCGTATGTAAGTTTCATTTCTCTGCTGCTGACCCGCATTTAATATGCCCTAGATGTACTGTACCATGTTCTTTCAGCTCATGCTACAGTTTTTGCAAACTTTTATCAACTTGTGCATTTAATAAATATATTCTTGGTGTTTTGAGATGTGCTGCCGATAGGTCGCGTAAGGTTGTTCCAGTCATGTGCGGAACTCAGCGGATTCCCTCACCAGTCAACTGCTATCGGATCTACCCCTACCGCCTGGTGTTCCGCTAGAGTTTCCCTCAGAGGAGAGGCGTGGATCGAAGTCCGCCACTTCCAAGAAGCTGACCTGCATCCCAAGACATCCCATCGCCGCAGCCCAAGACTAAGAAGTCGTCTACCACTCAGCGCAGACTTCGCACCCCAGGGCAGCGCCCAACACCAAGGAGAAGTCACAGACCACCAGAACTTTCTCGCCGAGATCGCTTCCGCCGCAGAACAAGGCCTATATGATGACCAGCCCATTGTCATCCCAGAGATCCCGCACAAGAAAAGACCGGTCTCAGCTACTGTGACTTCAGCTACAGTGACGTCAGCACAGATCCACACTCAACCTCATGTATCAACGCTGACTACAGATGATTGTCCAACGGGCCCCATCGCCATCAACGCAGATAGGGCAGCACTGGTACCACCGCAGACCTTCCCGGCGACTTTATGCAGCAGTTCTCCCAGCAGATCATGGAGATGATGGAACAGCGTACAGCCTGGAAAAGAGACAGCCTGCACAAGGTCCGAGCCTTCTCGGAAGGCTCCAATGTAGACATCACCTCCAGAGGGGCGTACTCATCAGCGTAGACGGCGCCAACATCACAAGGACCTTCGCGAACGACGCCAGATCTGCACCAGACCAGCCTCCCGAAGGAGGACCCAGACATCAACGACAGCATACAAGACATCATCCTATAGATCTTCGAGGGATTCACCAGCACCTTCTAACTTACCACCAGGTCTCCACGACGCCGCCTTTACAAGTCTCCCGCGGCAGATCTCCACGCAGGTCTCCTCGTAGATCGCCACAGTCATGCAGGACTCCACCTCAGTCACCACCGGAGGAGTATCAACATCCCTTCTCAGCACCCCAGTCTCAGAAGACGATGGCGCATCATTTTTTCCCGACTCTGATATACCCTACTGGATGGCTAACGGGTTGGACCTGGCTTTCCATCTAAAGACGATAATCCGCTCACACCTATCTTATGAGAGATGACTACGCCGACACGCTCACTCTATATCCGGACGATCCCATCGCAATGGTTTCACAGAACCTGGGCAGCTTTCAAGACAGCCACTAAAGCCCAGGTACCACATCTTCCACAGTTCAACGCCAGGAAGTTCTCCACCCATAATATGGATCCCTTCCTCAAAGCTCAGGATATAGACGACAACTTTAAAATAATCATCGATGCCAAGGCCAGGTCTTACAAGATTGAGGACCGCAAGCTGGCTCAAGTAGAATCTATGACTGTTCTTCGGCCTCAACAGATCTCGCTTTGACAGTCAACTAAACGCCATCGCCAAGTTTCAAGATTCCACCGCAGATGAAGACAGGATGATTTACTCGGCCCTCCTCATGCAAAAAGAAGGACCAGCAGTTCATGACAGATCACCTTTCATCCATCGCCGCAGCGCTAACTCTGGCTCGTCGTCAAGGTCTCCTCGCCTCCTGCAGTTGGAGTGAACAATTTACATACACAGCTCCGTGGTCTACTCCTTCCATCTTCACTGGAGAAATCAACAGAGCTGCCAAGGAAGTCACCAAGGATTCAAGAGAAGTTTTGATGATTAAGTCCATAGATACCCTGGCCAGCCGCCATCAAGCAAACAACACAACGGTACTCAGGAAGATCCAAGTTTCCTGGTTTACAGAGAGCACGGGACAGGAAAGTGGCTACCTCCAGAGGCGGGAAGGACTCTTTTCGTCGCCCATCCGGCAACTACAGGGGAGGATCTGGACGAGGCAGGGCATCCAGAGGCTCCCGGAATTATCGACGATGAAAGACGGTTCGAACGACTGGAATTTTCCACCCCAGCCGCTCCTGTACAACCTTCACAAGTGGGTGGACGCCTACAATGCTACTGGGAAAACTGGGAAATACTACAAGATCCTTACGTATCCAACATCCTAAGGCACGGATATCGCATCCAACTACAGGACAAGCCGCCACTGACAGTCAACCCAAGACAAGTTCGACTGCAAGACACATCAGATAGACAAGTTACGGAGAGGCTCTCTCATCTCTTCTAACCAGGCAGGCCATAGAAATCGTGGATCAAGTCAACATCGAACCAGGTTTCTACTCCCCAGTGTTCCTAGTGCCAAAGAAAAATTCAAAGGAAAAGTTTCGACTCATCTACAATATGAGCAAGTTCAACAGGGATTATCTACGCAGACCTCCCAAGTTCCGCATGATACATCTACCTCACCATCCACTCCTCGTCCGTCCGATGGACTACATGGCAAGCATAGATCTACAGGATGCCTACCTGCATATCCCCGATACATCCCGACTCGAGAAAATACCTCAGATTTACACTAGACGGTCTACATTACCAATGGAAGGTCCTGCCATTTGGAATATCATCGCCCCCTGGTTGTTTATGAGAGTAACGAAACCCGTAGTCACATACCTACATCATCGAGGGCTACTTAATGCATTCTACCTCGACGACGGATTCAAGTAGATCCAGGCCGTCTCAAACTACAACTGAATTTCACCATCAATCTACTCACTCAGCTAGGATGGTTAGTGAATCTACTCAAGTCGGACCTACAACCTCACGCAGGACCTACAGTTTTAGGCATCAGATTTCTCACGACCCAGAATCGTGTCATCGCACCAGAGGACCGATGGCTCAAGATCCAACAGACCATCCCTCAAGCCTTACTCTCCTCCGTGGCCACTACTCGACAGTGGCAGAGTCTATTGGGTCTCCTCACGTCCAAGACAAGACTTGACAGCCAGAGGCAGACTACAGCTACGCACAGTACAGGTCCTCATCAATGCTCATCTCGACGACCTACAACCCTTCGGGTCCACCGAATCACCTCAGACCTCATCTACTATGGTGGACCCGAGGTCGAATATTTCATGAAGGCATCTATTTAGCAGAGCCGAATTCAAGACCCATCTATACATGGACGCTGCGTACCCAAGGTTGGGGAGCACATCTCAACAACCATGTGGCAGCCGGAATATGGAATCAGGAGAAAAGTCTGCATATCAACATGCTGGAGATGAAAGCAGCCATCAACGCCATACTCCATTGGAGCTCCATTCTACAGAATGCGATCTCATAGTACACACAGGCAACTCGACAGTGGCATTTTATATAAACAAGCAAGGCTCAACAAGATCATTGAACCTACTAGATCTCTGCTTTCAACTGTTCGACTTAATCGGCGATCTGAACATCCACATAAAAGCATGTCACATTCCAGGAGCCAAGAATGTCCTAGCAGACGCACTATCCCATCCAGCTCTACCATCGCCAACAGAATGGAAGCTCCATCCAGAGATCTTCACACAGATCATCAAGGAGATAGGAGCTCCGTTAATAGACCTATTCGCCACACGTTTCAACAATCAACTAACAACATTTGTCTCTCCAGTCCCAGATCCACAAGCGAGGGCAACGGACGCCTCAGCATATCCTCAATCGTCGAGCGTTTCCTCCGCCAGCGCTACTACCGAGAGTACTACAGAAAATCAGTCAGACAAAGAGCCTCCAACTGATTTTGTCGCTGCTAGCTTAGAACGTGGTTTCCCATTCTCATAAAAGAACTCGGACCACCAAAACTACAACTACCAGAGCGATCGAATCTACTAGTACATCCCTCACACAGAACAAGCGCACAGATACCCAGAGGCATTCCAACTACACGTGTGGACTGTATTAAGGCATGCTTAAACATAGAGGTTACTCAGCCAGAGTGGCTTAAAGCAGTCACGCTTGTTTTTACGCAATTTGACACGCAACTTGTACGATGACAAGTGGCGCAGTTTTGAGACCTACGCTGCTAAAAAGGATTAACAGCTAGAACTGCAATACATCCTCAAGTGGCAGACTATCTATGTCACCTACGACAAACCAAACGCCTGAAAGGGTCTACACTCTCAACATACCTAGCGGCATTGAGTTCAGTAACTGAACATCAATTTGAATTTCTGGCACAGAAAACACTGTTCCTGCTAGCCTGAGCAGCAGCAGCCAGGATGTCGGAAATACATCCTCTAGATTACGAGAGAGAACAAGATTTGATGAGAATCAAAACATTGTGCACATGGGACTGCGATGGGATTTTATCGCTAAGAATCAACTGCCAGGTCAACCAGACAGACAATTTCACATCCCTGCACTTTCCTCCATACTGACCTCATGATACAGCTTTGACCTATCCTTGTGTCCAGTGAAAGCACTAAGAATTTATCTCACGACGATCCAGATTGATGAGGCGCAAATTCAAACGACTTTTCGGTCCCAATATCAACAGCTTACACATAACGGAAGTATCACGACTCACGATATCAATCTGGATTAGAACTGTCATACCACGAGCCTACAAGGCTGCAGGACTCGATCCTCCAAGAGCCTCTAACCCCTCACTTAAATTAGAGCACTGGAAGGCCAACACTCGCTCTACATGGGAATTGCTCGCTGAATACGGTCATGGAGGGCTGTTTCTGGAAATCTGACATGGTGTTTGCTAACCACTACCTGAGAGAGATATCGCCACCGAGGATGTCTCAGGCATTCACCATTTCGCCCTCTGGTTGTCGCGACAGCAGTTGACAGTTCCCCACAGACTGTGTTTTACATGACTGATCAAGCCTACACCGAAGAGTTTTGTTTTCAGTATCTATGCACATTTCAATACTAGCATAAAATGTTAAACCCAGTACTTATAGTTCTAGTACTATGGGTCGCTTCTCCACTTTGGAGTGGTTCTATCCACATTTAAATGTTAACAAAATGAGGACCAAAGTTAACTATTGTGGTCCCCCAAATTTTGGCAGCTGAAAGAACTATTTTAGTTACAGCAGCAGGTTTTAACATAATTACAGTGCCATTATGAAGTTCCCTGTGAGGGTTTTTTATTTTGACGTAGAAATTCACTAATTAATCCTAAGTGCCTTTTCCCACCTCCTTATCCATTTGGATTCTACAAGCAATTAGCATGAGTCAGGATAAGGAAAAAATATGTAATTTTCTGAATAAAATTGATATTTTATACTTATCCTGACTCATGAGGTAAGCCCTCCCAACCTCCCCACAAGACACTTTGGATTTCCCTGTAAGTTCAAGTGTCGGGCTCTCAGATTCAGGAGAGAGTGAAGCATGTGGGAAAACAGTGGCCAGTTTCCAGCATAAACGAAGAAGGGACAACTCTTGGTGAGTAGTGATTAGTGATTTTAAGCACGCTTTTATTGAAGGAGCTTCAACAAGGAGATACAAGTGTTCCACTTAGTTCACAAGAAGAAGACAAGCAATTAAGCATGAGTCAGGATAAGTATAAAATATCAATTTTATTCAGAAAATTACTTTATTGTTTCCCCATTTATTAGGTAGTTGAAGGAAATATAATTTTTAGTAACCTCTAAACCATTACATCTAATTCAATCAAGGTGCATACTAAGTATTTTAGTATCCATTCCCAAGGAAGAGTACCAGGCACTTACCTCTGAAGAAACATCATAATCCCCCTTCACTTACGACATGCTCATTTGCTAAACGCTGTAACGAGCCTATGATAATGATTAGCAGTTGCTATCAAACACTTTAAATACTTCTTCTGATTGACACTAAAGGTGGATCTCTCGTAAACATTTGCTCAGTACTGCTAATTGGTTGAAATAATAGGTACAGTGCGATTTTTAAAAGTACAACACATATGTGCTGCCTCTCGCTGAATAAGAGGTGCTTTCTGTTGACGACTGTATGTGGCTCTCGCTGTGAGAAACTGCTAATTAACTGCCCCATAAACACGCCACTCGCTGTGAGGAGCTGATTAATTTGCCCCATATATGCGTCTCTCAGCCTTAATGAGTTAACATCTGGCCAAAAAGCAATGTATCTGATGTATTGGAGATATCATTTGATCTTACACCATACATTTCTTCTGTGATGAACAAAACTGAAGAGTCAACAACAACTGTGGAAATGGATTTTCTATGTTTATTTCTATGTCAACTCTCTCCATTAGATGCCCCAGTGATCACAGTATTGTCCATACTTAAAAGGAGTTAACATCATGTATTCCTTTCACCATTTGTTTCAAACAGACGCTTCCAGTGATCACCTCCCGTCCCCAGCAACAAGGATGTGACAGAGAACACCAGTCCCAACATCGACTGTAGCAGTAACATCACACCAGGCAACCCTTCAACAACAAGCTACAGGTGGACAGGTCCAGGTGGTTACAGCAAGGATGGGGCTGTATTCTTGACAGACCTGTCACCAGGACTCAGGGAGGAGTGTACATCTGTACTGCCTCCAACACTGCAGGACTGTCAGACACAGCTCAGGTCAACATTAACTTGCAGTGTGAGTATATCTTATGTGTTAGAATGTTCAAATCAAACCATCCTGTGAATGATGGTAACACAGCTGACTACAAGCTCATAAAGTCGGATTTGTTATCAAATATGGTCATCAAACTTTTATCCACAGATCTTAAAATGTGAAAAATATTCAGATTCGGGATTAGAATACCAAATACAAAAAAAATAATTCAGATTGGGGGATTCAAATACCGAAACCCGAATGCTAAAACCCAATATATTTGAGGTTCAAATATTGAAAACTGTAGTTTTGTTGTTTATGTTTTAAAGTGACCCAGGTACACTACGAAAGCAACTAGTACATTAGAAGGGGATGAAATAATGAATATTGACACTGGTCGCCTTTCTTCGATCGTCATCAAGGTTCACGCTTGCAAGCAGGGAAGAGCTTCAGGACCGCTCACTATTCTGCGATGGTGCATGACAACGCCAAGGATAGATAAGTTTGACAGATAATGGTGCAAAGAGTATAATTCCAAGGACGCTTGAAGTTCCAAATTCCAAACATGTAAAAAGAAATGCACAATAAGAGTTCAAATAACGAATGTCAATGCCGAAAGTGCCTAATCTGCAAAAAGATTAATCCCGCGATATTTAAATAAAATAAGATTCATGATACTTAATACCCAATATGAAAAAAATAAACCAGATTCGGGATTTGAATGCCAAATGTGAACAAAAAATTCAGATTTGGGATTCAAATCCCCAATGCCTAATTCGAACCGTTTCTAAATAAATTCAGATTGGGGATTGGGGGTTCAATCCCCAATCCGAACTTCATGTTGCTTCTTTACTCCCATCTGTCCAGCAGAGTTGTAATCAAAATCCAACTCAGCAATCTTAAGCTTATTGTGTGTAATGAAATATATGTGGATCTTTGCATATGTGTTAGTACACATATGTATGATGAATTTCCCTTCATGTCGAACAACAATATAGACACGGGACAAAAGTTAAGCAACACCCGTGATGTTTTTCTGTGGGATCACTTTGAAATTGTGGGAAATTTTAATTATTTTTAAAACAAAAGAAACAGGTCTTTGATAGCAAATGACAAAAGCAAGCTGTGACAGACTGACTATTATTGATTTGAAATGTGTACACTGAAAACATGAAACTTTGCTGAATGGTTCATTTAAACAGAAAAATTAACATGATAAATCTTTCCTCAATGCAGATAATTTAGGCATGCCACTGACCATATTAGGTGCCAGAAATGTTAAGTCTCCATGTGCAAGTTATTTTAAACAAAGAAAACTTAATATCGTGAGTAGAACATTGATGTCTGCTTGGACCCTCCGCCCTCAAGCTGTGTACAATTCTTTGAATGTGCCTCTGAGGCAACCTGTTCCATTCTGCATGAAGTGCTGCTTCCAGCTGAGCCAGATTCTGTACTGGGGTTTCACGGTTCCTGATTTTCCTACCATAGAGGTCCCAAACGTGCTCGATCGGGTTCAGATCCGACCACAAAAAGCTGGCCAAGACAGGGTGGTGATGTCTTCTTCTTGTCTCAAGAACTCGGTTACCGCTCTGACTCTGTGTGGTTAATGTAATTAACTAGGTATAATGACGGAAGACTAAACCACTATCCAAGCATCCTGTTATGTGCCTGTATACCTTGAATATGGAGTTGTTTACCATTCACGCTTGTTGGTTGATATGTTTTGTTGCTTCAGATGACATCACGCATGAGTGATAGTCTATTATAGCTTTGTCAAACTATTGGTATTACGAGTCATTCATGGTTTTAATTTACTCATATGTATACCTCACGTGGAGTCTGGGAACCTTGATGAAAATGTGTATCATATGTTAGGCTTAACAGTTGTAATATCTTACTTAAAACTGAGTGTGGTCTAGTATCATTTGTCAAACTATTATCGCTTCGCTTAATATATTTCTTGAATTAACATAGCAAAGATTTGTTATTTTCTACACCCCATTTCTAATTAAGAAACAGGTCTTATTTTGATGTACAGGTTATTTCCGCTTAAATGGCAGCTCTGAGTAAGAAGGTCTCGCAATAGGAGTTATCGGGTATTACCATGATAACCGGTTGCACGCCATCCTGGGTTCAATAAGACTGATGTTTAGTCTAGAGTATGTTTGAACCCATGCTTGGGTAGTAGTATGTGCAATATAACCTCATGCTGAGGTTGTCAAGGACTGATGCTCAGTCTAGAGTATGTTTGAACCCATGCTTGGGTAGTAGTATGTGCAATATAACCTCATGCTGGGGTTGTCAAGGACTGATGCTCAGTCTAGAGTATGTTTGAACCCATGCTTGGGTAGTAGTATGTGCAATATAACCTCATGCTGAGGTTGTCAAGGACTGATGCTTAGTCTAGAGTATGTTTGAACCCATGCTTGGGTAGTAGTATGTGCAATATAACCTCATGCTGGGGTTGTCAAGGACTGATTCTCAGTCTAAGTTTTCAGATCCAGGTTGATGCTCAACCGTACTAAATTTAGTAGTTCGCACCCAAGACTGTGACAATTAAAGGTTGATGCTCAACCACAGTGTTTCAGGTTGGTACCAGTAAGTATTAGCATGTAGTGATGGGTATTAGCATGGGAATCCCCCAATGCCAAATATAGTGTATGACATGTGTCTATGGTTTAAGGGTTGTATGTGAGAAAAACTTGTCATTCATTATGTTCATCCTGACATTAAGTTATCACAAAGGAGCGTAATATCTGGACCTATGCTTATGTGTATGTACACAGCTGTATGATAAATTTCCCCTTCATGTCGAATAATGTAGAACAAGATCCGGCTTATAGTATCTACATTTTTCACTTTCTTCCATACTGAAGAAAATTTAAATCATTTTGAGAAACAAAAAGTAAGACATTTGATAAGGTTTTCTCTGTTAAAGGCCTTTTCAAGTCATTCCAGGAATTTTTATGGAAGACGATCATAGGAATTCTCTCACTATGACACAGTTCTTGTCAATATGTTCTTCTTGATGTATTAAAGGACATTTTTAAGTTCATTGTGCTATTGGTAATGAATATAACCATTGGAACAAGAAAAATCAGAGAACGTATCTGAAGTGAAAATTTCTTCATGGATATATTGAAATGATTTGGTAGCATAAACATTTTAAGCTTTCAAATTTTTCTTTATTGATTTTGATTAGATTGTAACTGATTGTTAGTAGGAATTTAAATGAAACAGTCTCTTTGTTATTTCTTGGTGAAAGATCCACTGACCTTTCCTTTAGGGGAACAAGTCATCAGTTTCTCAGGTACAATGAAGAGGCAGTTGTGTGTGATCAGTTTCAGAAAACGTAACATCAAGTAATGTATCAGTTTCAGAAAACGACCATATAGACCTTACACATCTTTGTAGTTGCAGGCCAGTCAGCTATTGTTGAAATACGGAAACTAAACAGTTAATGTGACTCGCATGGTTGCAGGCATTCAATAATTTTTAATTCAGTGTGTTGATTATAGTTCCTGCATTCTGGTAAGCAAAATTTGTTAATACATGAATATTCCAAGGGAATGTGTAACATGAAGCCACGCCCACACAAATGGACTACTTTCATAACTCTGCCTCACACAAAGACTGCCCTACATCACAGTCTTCATTAGTCCCATTAGTGTCTTCCAGTTATTTCGACGACTGACCATGCCATCACAGACAGATAGTATGAAATTCTCGCAAATACATCCCTCTTAAACGTGATAGCCTTTTTTTCTTGAAACTTGTTTCCTAGTCCATAGGTTCAGCTTGAATTAAAATTTTAATGTGTAAGGATTTTAGTTGTCTTTCTTTCTAGCGGCCTTCAAAGCTCTTCCATCAAACCAGAGGCTACTAAGCTGAAGTTTGTAATGAAAAAGGTTTTCAAAGCCATGTCATGACCTCATCAGAGGGCTGGCAGATCAGATTTGAACACTTTCACAAGACAGACCCAGCAAGATAAATATAACCGAAGCTATCAACTTAGGAAGAACCAGGGTGCCGTTTCACGAAAGCCTCTTAGCGCTACGACGTCCGAAACCACGTCTTAAAGCAGCTCTTAACTTTTATATCGTTCCACAAAGACCTACTAACTTTACACCACATCATAAACAACCTCCTAGCAAACGATAGGTAAGGGGCACTTGTACCTAGCTTACGACATCGTAAGTCAGCGTTTAATATGGCGACACTACTGAGAATCCAGGATATTTTGAACAGGAGAAATATTAAATGAGAGTGAATATTCAGAGATAGGACCCAAATATTGGACACGTTGACCGACACAGAACTGATTGCCAGGTATCGTTTTCCTCAACATAACATCCTTCAGCAGGTTGATCGAGTCAGCTAGGCCATCACTCGGCCAACCAAGCGTTCATGTGCCCTACCTGCCCATGTTCAGGTGTTAGCAACACTTAGATATTATTCTAAAGGGGGATTTCTCAGCGAACTAGGAGACATACATGGTATTGCCAAGTCAAGTGTTAGTGGCGTGTTGGAAAACACTACGGAAACAATTGTCAACTAGCACGATCTGATCCGGTTTCCATCACCCGACAAACATGCAAAACTTGCGGAGGATTTCTTCAACATCTGTGGTTTTCCGAAAGTTGTTGGCTGCATAGATTGCACTTTAATACCGATTCAACGGCCACCATTGGATGAGGCAGTATATGTGTGCAGGAAGGATTCCATGCCATCAATGTGCAAGCTGTGTGTGACACTCAACTGCGGTAAATATCCCTGACGTCCTTGACCCTTGCAGTGTAAACAAACGATCTAGACTTGCTGGTGCTTGCAAATAATAAATGTCATTGTGTCGTATTTGATTTTCAAATCGCTAATATAGGCCTGTTTGTCCCATTGATCAGCTTTTTATAAAAATAAAATCTATTTATTTGTTTGGTTATATTAAAAATATTTATTTATTTGTTTTGATGTATATATAACTGTAAGGCCACAGTGCCATTGTGCCATGTGGTAAATGTGGAGTTGTGTTAAATAGTTTTATAAAGATTGATCTCTTAAAAAGCATAGTACTTTATCCATGTATTGCAGATTCACGAACATCATCATCCAGTGGCCTGGATCAACACATGATTCCCATATACAGTCAGACCTCGTTAATACGAACACTTTGGTTTTTAATAAAAACCGTTCGGATAGTGAAACGTTCGTACTGCTGAAACCACAGTATATGCACCAAGTTACTTCCCCTTGATATCTTTCCTTACTATCGAGACTCTGAAGTCATAGATGAAGCCTATGTTTATGAAGGAAATTATAAGCTTGTAAAACGTTATCTAATCCTACTGTTGATAAATATGAAGTTTATTTTTACAATGTTATTCAAAAACTATGGCGATTTTTTTCCATTGTCATAACATGCCCGTGCCTTTTTCTTTTATATTTTCATTTTTATGTCATCAGAAAAAGATTTCTTAAATAATATGTATGGTCCCCTATTTCCCGATATCTGTGGCTTTCCGCTCGGTAACATGACATAACAACGGAAAATACCTCCGTTTTGAGCGTCAGATGAATAACATGGAGGCGAATCGTTTGATGTCAGGTATCGTTCGAAAGCTCTGAACATCAACAACATCACTGAACCCTTGCTGGGAGTATTTTCACAGTTGTAAGAAGCTATTTTATTGGATAAAAATTGGTTCCTAATTAGGAGATAAACCTACTGTGTGGGAAAATCAGAGGTATATAACGAAATTATAATAGCTCTAAATTTCATTTAAACCAACGCGAAAGCGTTAGGTTTTAAATGAACAATTTAGAGCTATTATAATTTCGTTATATACCTCTGATTTTCCAACACAGTAGGTTTATCTCCATTCTACCATGACAATTTTATGAACAATTTCAGGTGGAGCTCTTTCTTTGGTTACGAAGTCAATACGCGAAGCGCCTTCGCGATTCCAATCTCAAGTGGCATCGCCAAACGGGTGATTGGTGGCAAACCGTCAATGACTAACAAACTCCAGATTCAGTAATAACAAATCACGTTTTGTTTTTCAATGCATCAATCACCAATCATTAACTGATAAGTTGGAAAACATATATCAAATAAGTTTAAAAGCTTGGTTCACATTTGAAAATTCCACAGTAGACCCTTACCCCACCAGAATAATGGCAGCAACCTCATGGCCTTGACCTTTTCTCGGAAGTCATTGTTTACATTTACGTGCAAATTTGGAAAGATGCGACAGGAGAGCCTCTGACAGTTTGCGCAAGGTTAACCTGATTGTATGACTGAGATAGTCTTTGATATCTAATTACTGGTACTGGTACAAAATTTAAGAGTGGAGGCGCTTTTGCTGTAACGAGGAGTCCGTGGTTGTACCGAATTTAGATACTGTTGAATTTTGCGCCCTGTCAACTTGACGATTTCACGCACCTCTATGTCTGCGCAACAGCTGTGATGACTCTTACACACTCATGTGTGTACTTTGTGCTCAAATTCGATTCTCACGGATATTATTTTCTACATTTTGGAAAGTGTTTTGTGACCTAGTGGCTTCAAAGTGTAGTGAATTCAAATTGAATCGGATTCGCTGGCATGTTCGCGAGTCTGTTGACAAAGAGACAGACTTGTGGTGATATTTCCGAAAGGATGGATCAGGACATGAGGGTGTACCTCTGGCATAAACACGGTAAGGTAATTAATTATACTTTAATAGACTACTTTAGATCAAGCAGTGTAATGGATAAGAGGGATCATGACTAAGCTAAATAACATTTTCAATGATATTATACTTTTAGAAAAAAAATATGTTGAGCTAAACAGAACGGTTTGCAGATACTGTAATTGTGTTTTACTACCGCTAAATTTGAAACAGTACAAATTTCAAAATTATCATTTTGTTTGAATTGATAACCCAACTGTTTATTTATGTGGACGGAAGGCATTAAAATTTCTTCGGCGTTCGATGTTAATGCATCCTCCGTTACCGGATCAAGATCAGTGGCGATATCGTTGACGAAAGCTGATAATAAATTTAACACGGAAATTATGTAGCAGTCTATTGCTGGATCTATTCTGACATAACATAGAATCAACGTAAACATATTTGTTTTGCTGAATTTTTATTCGAAAGCAGACGATGTTTTGATCTTGTTTGACTGAATATTTGTTTCCATGCTTTCGAAGTTCTTTTGTATGTATAAACACCTATTGCTGTGATTTACGCAAGTAGTGAGTCGAGCCCGTCATCGCTAAATCCATCTTTAAAGACATATGTGTAATTTCCGACAGTAAAATCGCCGTAATTTATCGATGCATCGGTAGGTTGTTTGGTGTCCGCCATGTTAGTGGGCAGACAAAAATAGTGCATTACCGTAAACAATGTATGATTGCGCACGGAAAACAGAGACCTGTATAAAGTGATTATATACCTCTGAATGACTTTAATTAACCAATCACAATCCGGTGTTTACTGATGTCATGGTAGAATGACGCTTTTTCCGCTACAGTCTGCTATAAGGGTCGTGACCTAAGGCAGCCAATCATATTACGGCAATGGATACCGTCCTCGTAAACGAAAACTTTTAGATTTAGACGAAAGTTTTGTGTAAAATAATGCTATTTTGAACATATTAAGCAAGAAATCGCTACCAATACGTAAATTATGGATTTTATTCATTAGTTTATTCAATTTACATCGTTACTTTGCTCTTTGACAATGTTATTGTGGACCCGCTGCTGAAGCATGTGTCCGAGAATCGTTGTTTTCAATAACATTGCGAAAAATAGTTTATAATTTTAATTCGGTACCGAGCATATATTTCTGGATTGAAGTCTTTCCCAAAACAGCGTGGTCGTCGAAATTTCCCTATCACTTATGATAAAGGGATCAAAGGGATGAGTCGCTAAGTCGCTAAACAAACAACGCGTCACTTTGGGTGGACCAGTGACAGCAGCGTGGTCAACTTCAATCGTTCGGATTAACGCATCTGTTTACAACTTAATTAGTCCAATCCGTTCCGACTGACCAGCGTTCGGAGGCGGAAACTGAATCATCGGACTAACGAGGTGTCAATTATATACAATATATAGGGAGATGATTTGGTGCCCGGTGAGTAGCGTCTGGAAGTCGGTGGATTCGGGTTAACGAGGACCGGATTACCGCGGCCTGACTGCATTTAATAACTGCAATTTGAAATGCAGTCTCCAGGAAGGGAAATATGGCATCTGGCTTCTTGGCGATTCAGGGTAAGTATATCTTTGTTCAAGTTATGTCATGTCAGCCTTTGTCTTGTTTATTAACAAAAAATGTCATATTTCTACCCTTAACATTTAAATATTTCAAACTTTATCCATAGGTATGCATGCAGACCCTACCTCCTGACTTCAGTCAGCAATCCAGAAAATGAAAAAGCGGAGAAATATAACCGCTGCCACACTGCTACAAGAAACTCAGTGGAGAGGGCATTTGGATTGTGCAAATCTAGATTCAGTTAAATATTAGGAAGTCTTATGTCTTTATTCAAGGTGTTATTGAAGCTTCTCATCTAAAGAAGTTGTACTGGTGATTATATGTAATTATAACCGTTTCAACTTCATTATTTCACTTTGTTATTACTTCTTGAAATTCTTAATAACTGTGCTATAAACATGCATGATTCATCACTGTCTGTGATTACAAACATGTAATTATAAAAAAATCTGTATAGGTGTCTTCACAAATCAACTGGATGCCTGCTATTTAGTCCCGAGAAGAGAATCAAAATTATTACTGCCTGCATGCAACTTCACAATATGGCAATATTACTGAGGTTGCCTGAGCCAGATGTTCTGTGTGAGACTAGTGGACCAGCCATCGACAACACTCATTCTGATAACTACAACACCGATGGATATAAAGTCAGGAGAATTCTTATCAACACAAGGTTTTAACACACATAACCAGTAAGTGATCCTTCTCTGCACAATAGTTTTGGGAATTGGTTAAAATATCATAATTGATGTTTGATCCATTACAACCAATCAATCATAGAAAATAATTGGTTAGCATCATTTATCAAATGTTCCTGTTATATTTGTTAATGTAGACAAAAAATAAAGAAAAACCATGTAGTTTTTTGGGGTTTTTATGCAAACTGCGCAAGATATTTAAAGGATGATTAGGATATTAGGAACATAAATTTCATGGAGTCAAAACCAATGTTGTGAAAAATATTGTTGATGCATACAAGTGTGCAAAAATTGTTTGTGTTCGTTTATGATGAGAAAACATGTTCGACTGCTTGGTTGTCTAGTCACTGCGACCAATCCGCGATTATTTCAATTAATCGGACCACCGCTACTCCACAAGCCATGTAATATCCACATGTCCTACCTGAAGTGGCAAGGTAGCATGTTTTTTCAAAATCCTGTACCACTTTACAGAAACACTTGTCAATACTCCATTATAGTATTTTTAGTGTTTATGGAAAATATATTTTTACATACATATGTTTTATCTAAATAAGAACACAAACACATGAAAACTTTTATCAGCACAAGTAAACATGTGCCTTTAATTAAATTTGATTATTGGAGACAATGAATTTCCAAATGATTTTATATATTCAAATTTCTCTCGTTCCAGATCCAGCCTCTGTCTTTGGATGTCCCGGATGTCCCGCTGGACAGACAGAATTTCTTCCAAAAGATACATCTTTCTTTCTTCCTGTGCTTGAAGGGATTTGATTTCTCCCAGAATGTCTTCTGGAAAGATTAAGACATTTTTTGTGATAATCAATGATGTGTGAATGGTCATTAATACCATCCAATGAAATATTTAGGATCACAATTGCAGTACTGATACTACAATACTGTAAACAAAGCAATAACATACCTTCATTTGATGTTTTCTTTACTGGAGGCTTCCCTTTAGGTTTTCCTTGAAAGAATTTTTTTATTGTTATTAGCTAGAGATACTAACAAAGTAACTTGCCTTTTTATGTGTGCACAAATATTTATCAATAAAGTTGAATACTGTTAAATACATACTTTTTTCAATAGCAGGAGTGACTATTGTGTCCACCACACAAGCTTGGTCCTTATCTGAAATGCATAGCATTTTTTTAAATAACTATAACTGATAACATGTTACAAGTGTATTTATGGCATGCACATAGATTGTATAGCACAAAAACAGTGGAATTGCTTAACTGTGTCATTGTAAATTGCAAAGTATGGTAGCATTTCATCATCTGAATTTCTGGAATGATGTCACACCTGTGCTAGTTCCACAACTGCCTTCTGTATCTGTGGCAGTTACTGGTGTGAAGAACACTTCCTGTTGAGAATCTAAAACATATCAGTTGTGACTGTATGCATTTTTCACACACAACATTAACTGGATGATAACATTGGATATTATAGTTATGTAACTGTTTATTTTTATATATGCTTTTATGTCCAAAACAACTTTACACCATATATAAAATTATTTGATATTATTTTTCCTTATCCAGACTCATGCTTATTTGCTTGTCTCCTTCCTCTTGCGAACGTTAGTGGAACACTTGTATCTCCTATTGAAGTTCCCTTCAATAAAAAACAGACGTAAAATCACTCCTGCCAAGAGTTATCCTCCCAGCTGTTTAGGCGGGAAACTGTGGCGCCACCGTCCCCACATGCCTCACTCTCTCCTTCTTCGCCCTGTGGGCAGGTTGTGAGAGCGCCTGTGTCTCCTATACGGCACTATATCCTTTAATTAATTAGTTATTCTCCTCTATTTTACTTTTATAGAGGTTTAGTTAGTATCCTTCAACAATATCGTTTGATATTTAATCGTATTTAGCACTGTTTATTCACGGAATTGTCCGTGTTTGTTCAGTTGTTTACATTTCATGAAAACCTATTTTCGTTGTAGGTTTAGGTTCGCTGCTGCAGACCCGCATTGATTGTGCCCTAGCTGCACAACAACATGTACTTCCAGCTATAGCTGTAATCTTTATCAGCATTTAATTAAAATTCAATTTAATAAATAATTTTTCTCTGTACTTAGACGTACTATCGACTATCCAGGTGACTTTCCAAGTCATGGATAAACTGGCTGAGTCCCTCACGAGCTGTCTACTGCTGTTAGACGACTTACTACCATCAAGTGACCTGCCGGAGGTGTCCTCGGAGGATGGGCGTGGGATGTTGTCCGCCATTACTTCGAAGACGTTGGCTTCTACATCGGACAACCCCTCAACGCAGACGTAGAAGAAGACGCCATCCTCTACGCAGAATGAAGCCTCACAGACATCATCCCGATGGCAGTGAGAGGGCTTCATGATGAGCCGCTACTGATCATCCCAGAGATACAGCACGCAGTCAGAGGGCGACAGATGAGCGATCCCTGGACCATATCGCTATCAACGCAGAGAGGGCAGCTCTACAATCATCGCAGACGATGAATAGACGCCATCCTCTACCCAGAGAAGGCTACACACCCCTCAGATGACGACCAACTCTACGGGGACGTCTGCGCAGACTACAAGGACTTTCTCTGCCGAGATTGCTCCGTTGACGGTACAGGGACTCTCCGATGATCAACCGATCATCTTCCCAGAGGTTCATCACAAGTAACGACCAGTCTCAGCTACGGTGACTTCAGCGCAGATCTCCACGGTACCCAAGGTATCTACGATGACAACAGATGAGCGTCCTATGGGCCACGTCGCTATCACCGCAGAAAGGGCAGCGCTACTACCACCGCAGACCTTCAACCCGGGGGACTTTATGCAGGAGATGATGGAGCAGCGTTACGGCCTGGAGAAGAAGTCACAGCCCACAACGAGGTCCCGAGCCTTCGCGAAGGTTCCAACGCAGACGTCGTCTCTGAGAGACCTGCCATCAACGAGACTTCTACCAACATCACGAAGGCCTTCACGAAGGACGTCGGAACTTCAACGGACCAACCTCCGTGAAGATAGACCCAGCCTACCCCTGTGGAGGACCCGGACGATCAGCATTCGCGAAGACCTTCGCGAAGGGCTACACGATCTTCACCTGTTACGGACTCGGATGATCAACGTTCACGGAAGCGTTGACTCGGGCCAGCCTTCGCGAAGGCCTTCGTGAAGGACCAGTCGCCACTCCCCAAGTGCGCGAAGGATGTCAGCTACAGTATATAAGATATCTTCGTCCCATAGATCGTCGAGGGATTCACCAGGACCTTCCCGAACCCACAGGTCACCCTACAGGCACAGTTCGCCGGGCTATTCACCACATCAATCTCCTTGCCGATCTCCACGCAGATCCCCACACAGGTCTCCGCTCAGGTGTACGCGAAGGTCTCCATGAAGGTTGTCATGCAGGTCTCCAGCGAAGAAGAGACTTTGCAGTACTTCGTCTCTCAACTGAACACCACATGCCGTCTACAACGCAGAGTCGCCACAGTACTTAGATTCTCAACAGAACGCTACATGTCATCACCGAGGCTGCGCATTCGCCCAGGCCATCCACAAGGCAGAGACGTCGCAGTACTTAACTTCTTAACAGAACGCTACTTATCGTTTACAACTTGCGCGAAGGACGACGCTATCTTCATAGACTGTCAACAGATGAAGAGCCTAATAAAGGATCTTCAGGCCGACTACCTACATCAAGGGCATCAACGACGCTTCGCAGATCATTACGGGAATCACCATTTCGGTATATATTGCCAGGTAGGCAATCCCGGACTACGAGACGATTATCTACATGCAAGGCGCCATACAGTCACACCAAGCCGACCACCACGCAGATCGCTACGCAGATCTTCAAGGTTATTCAACTAGGACACGAAGTAGCATCTTCGTCGGTACACAGACTGAAGACAGGTAATACAGTACAAGAGAGGTACTCTTGTCAGAATTCATCACTGGCTCGGATCTTCAGACAGAATCCAGGACGGGATTCACATAGATTGATATATCTACATTAGAAGACTCATGGCCATATAGAGATCTTCACTTTCGTACAGATCTGCAGATATTCTCAGTGGCGGAGTTCAACAACAGCCTTGCTACAGCTAGGAAAATACATACTCGTCAACGATTCCCTGAGTAAATTTACAACAAGTTCAGCATTAATTCTACATTTACGATGCTTCATTGATGTATGCAGTCTACAAGCTGACAACGTGCAAAGTTCAATTGATCCTATGTATAAGGACGACGGCATTATCTTCAAGACGAAAGTAAGAGTCACAGCAGCCAGGAAAACACCCTACCCAGCATTGATATACGCGGTGAAATATTTCCCACCGAATATTTTACATTTTCAACCCTCGATACACGTGGTCACCGTGTAACTTCGGAAAGCTACGGACAAGACCGACAATTGATCACATATCAACGGCGGCACTAGATTCTACAAGGACCTTTTTCCTGCTACACCGGTGACGTCACAGCGCGGCTAGCCAAAGGAATCAAAATGCTTTATTTTGATTGGACCACGAGGGACAACGCCCTGCGCAGAGGTCGGACGTAGTTCACAGGTCAAGAAATGGGTTACAAGTGACAACAACATGTCAGCGAGCGAGCAACGCCTCCATTACAGTCCAGTTATACGGGACCTTCGTGATTTGGCTGCCTTCATGGGGTTAGAGACCTCCCCTACACCTGTCATCATTGAAGACTGTTCTTTATACGAATTGCAACAACATACGTTGGCGGGAATTAGGGGGCGGCAGCCAGATGACTTTTACATAGACTTCTCAACGATGGCAGTCAGAGTCGGCCATCGCTTCATTTCCTTACAGACACGGTAAGGGTTTCAAGGTCGTAGGATATAGATACAAGTCCTTGTATCTCAAGCACTACTCTCTCCGTTATTACTACGAAGTGGCGGAATCTGTTGGTTCTTCGCACGTCAGCACAAGATATGACATGCAGAGAGAATTTACAACTATGCCCACTACTGGTCTTCGTCAATGTACAACTGGATGATTCGGACAGATTATAATCCATATCTAAATATGGTGAACTCCGTGATAGACACACCTATTTAGCGGAGTCGCAGTACAAGACGCATCTCTGTGTGGACGCATCTCTCCCAGAGTAGGAGCACACCTTGACAACAATGTGTCAGCTGGGATATGGACCATAGCAGAGACGATCTGCACTTCCATAAGCTGGAAATGAAAGCAGTGATAAACGCCATACTCCACCGGATCAGCATTTTTGTAAAATGCTCATCTGACGGTACACACAGTCACCTCAACAGTGACGGTGTACATCCACAGAAGGATCAACAAAGTTGGCGAACCTTCTGGACCTCTGCTTTCGGTTGATCATAGCAGAGTATGCCACATTCCAAGAACCAAGAATGTGATAGCAGATACACTATCCTGTCCAACGCAGCCATTCTTAACAGACTGGATGCTACATTCAGAGATCTTCAAGCAGATCATATAAGAGATGGTTGAACCTTTAATAGACCTCTTCGCCACAAGGGTCAACTGATAACATTCGTCTCACCATTACCAGATCCACGGATATGGGCAACGAACATGCGAAGCATCTCCGGGCTAGGACTAAACGCTTACGTGTTTTCTCCACCAGCTCTAATACCAAGGGTATTGCAGAAATCAGTCAGACGAGAGACCCACAGCTATTTGGGGCACGCCTTTTGGCCATCCTATTCTCATACAAGACCTAGGACTGCCTCAACTGCAACTACCAGAGCGGACGAATTTACTAATACATCCTCACACGAAGTAGGCGTACGGCAACCCAGAGGTGTTCCGGCTACACGTGTGGATTGTATCAAGGCATGCTTGAACAAGAGAGGGTATTTCGCCAGTGCAGCGAAAGCAGTCACACTAGCTTTACGCAAATCTTCACGCAACTTGTCTGACGACAAGTGGTGACGCTTCGAGACAAATGATACGTTTCGAGGATCGACTTCACAGCCATGATAGTGACACATCCTCAAAGTGACGGACTACCTTTATCACCGAGATAAAGGAAGCGGTTAAAAGGGTCAACACCCTCAACATACCTACCGGCATCGAGTTCAGTTATCGCCATGAGGACGAGTGCAACTGACAAAAGTACCAGAGTTACTGGTACTGCCTTACTACGCCCTTTTAATTGGAGGACCAACATCAGAGATTTTAAGCTCCGGCGTGGTACCTCAATGTAATTCTACGACATCTCACTAGTAAGATCTACGACCCATTACAGAGAACATCATTCGAGTTCTTGACGCAGAAGATGCTGTTCCTGATAACCTTAGTAACAGCAGCAAGGATGTCGGAAATACATGATCTGAATTTCGAGATAACACGATTTGATGATAATCATAACATCGTGCATATGGGACTGAGATGGGACTTCATAGCAAAGAATTTATTGCCAGGTCTTCCAGACAGACAGTGCCACATCCCAACACTATCATCAGTCCTTGGACCACAGGATACGCAGGTCTTATCCTTGTACCCAGTGAGAGCATTAAAGTCTTCCGACAAGATCAAGGTCCAGGTGACGGTACTTCAAGTGTCCTTTCGTCACGATATCGACAGCGACACAGACAGAGGTCTTCCGCACTAAGATATCAAGCTGGATCAGAACTGTCATACTACGGGCCTACAAAGCAGCAGGATTGGATCCTCCAAGAGCCTCCAACCCTCATGAAGTTAGAGCTCTGGCGTCAACGCTCGCTCTACTTGGGAATCGCTCTATCAGGTCGATAATAGAGGTCTGTTTTGGAAATGGGACATGGTATTTACCAACCACTACCTGAGGGACTTCGCCACTGAGGACGGCTCTGACATTCACCATTTCGGCCCTCTTATTGTAGCACTACAATTCACAGTCCCACAAAGGCGCTGAGACGGAGTCTCGCCCTTTTATCACATGACTTACAAAGCTTACACTCAGCAGAGTTCTGCTTAAGTTGCAATGCACGTCTAACGACTAGCATAAGTGATATAACCCTGTACTTGTAAGGATACTTGTACAAGAATGGGTCAATTCTCCATTTGGTGCTTGCATCAAGAAATGGAGTCGCAAAATCCACATAAAATGTTAACAGAAGAAGGACCCAAAGTTAACTATTGTGGTCCCCCCATATAAAGGCAGCTGGAAGGACAGGGTCGCAACAGCAGCAGAGATTTGCAGTAATTACACTGCCAACTCGAAGGGGGGTATAGAGACGTAAATCACTACATGAAATCCAAAGTAGCTTGTCCGCCGCCTTATCCGTCGGATTCTACAAGCAAATAAGCATGAGTCAGGATAAGGAAAAATATGTAATTTTCTGAATAAAATTGATATTTTATACTTATCCTGACTCATGCGGTAATCCCACCCATCCTCCCCACTAGACACTTTGGATTTCCCTGTAAATTCAAGTGTCGGGCTCATAATCAGGAGAGAGTGAGGCACGTGGGGACGGTGGTGCCACAGTTTCCCGCCTAAACAGCTGGGAGGATAACTCTTGGCAGGAGTGATTTTACGTCTGTTTTTTATTGAAGGGAGCTTCAATAGGAGATACAAGTGTTCCACTACAGTTCGCAAGAGGAAGGAGACAAGCAAATAAGCATGAGTCAGGATAAGTATAAAATATCAATTTTATTCAGTTAAACTTTAAAATGAAAAAAAATACTTTTGCATCTTCAAAACAAAGAAATGAGTTTGCATCATTATTTACAAAAGAGAAATGTTGTTTCTTCAGCTTCATCAGCAATAGAGGGAATCATGCTGAAGACTGTCAAAGTAAAGAAAAATTGTCATTGGTGGTGTTATAAAGAAACACTGTCAACATTTCATACAATAACTTTGAAATACATTTAGAACTTGATTAAATTACATATTTTTCCTTATCCTGACTCATGCTTATTGCTTGTCTCCTTCCTCTTGCGAACGTTAGTGGAACACTTGTATCTCCTATTGAAGCTCCCTTCAATAAAAAAGAGACGTAAAATCACCACTCACCAAGAGTTATCTGTTTGGCCGTTTTGGCGGGAAAGCGGTGCCACTGTACTCCCATGCTTCACTCTCTCCAAATTATGAGCCCGACACTTGAATTTACAGTCATTATCTTAGTCTGGGAAGATTGTTAGATAATAATGTTTGGGTTCAGCTGTGAAAAGGAGTGGATTATGGTGTCATGAGAAAATGAAAAAAAAAATCATTAAACCAATGAATTAATTTGGTATAATTGTATTATTCTTACATTGTAGAACATAGTTGATGCGCATGTCATTAAACATCACTAGCAATAAACCATTTCCCCACAAATTCAGTTCGTTTCATTATCCGTATTATTTCAGGATGAAATAAGTCTGGCAATTCGTATAAATTTAAGTAAGTTCAAACGTGTTATGGAATGTCTCTCATTCTTTTTGTGTGAAAAAAATAGTTAAAAAGAGTCTAGATTTAGATTTTATAGGAGTTTCATGTAACATGTCGTTTGAACAATTGAACCTACTTCGTGGTGATATCTTTCCAGATCTTCTTCTTTACATTGTTGGTGGCCATATTTGTGAGGCTTGAGTATAACGTTTCAAAATTACTCTCCACGCCAGACACGATATATGTATGTCCGCAGTGGAGAAATTTTGTTTCCTCTTTTTAGGGATCGAAGCGTCCATAATATGTTTTCCTTGTCGTCTACCCTTTCGAGGGGGAACAACTCTGATATTACAATCTTCCGTATCTCCACACAGGAGAGTTACAAGTCTTGCCGGAGCAGATGGATATTGTTATTTACTATTAAAATCATCAGATTTACAAACTGATGATGGAATCGTGAGGTGTAACATACTGTCATTAAACTTCAACAGGTTTGTAATTAACCATACTTACCATATAAGCTTTTATTGATATCATATTTAGCGTTTGGCTCTTCGCTGATAAAATTTAAACAGGTGCACTTCCATTTCTGGTTCGATTACAATTATATGTGGTAACAACCATTTTCTGGTTACTATTACTGGGCGTTCAGTTTATTTCCAACACACAAAACAGGAGAAATCGGGGCCAAATCATCGAATTACACGTGATCACATTTGCTAAAATAAAGATGCTAACTATATTCAATCAATGTGGTCGTTCAGATTCAAGTTTTATTTGTACAATTTCGTGGCAATAGCGAGCTGACACGAAATATCAAAGCACATGTCAGTGATGAAAATAGGGTGTGTGTCATTGTTTACATATCGCCAATGTAACGACGATTTTCATGTCTCGAAACTGCTTAAATAACGTGTTTGTACACTGAAAGTAACGATGGCCGTTGTTCTGGTGACGTATATTTTCCCATAGTATCGATGAAAATGCTATGAAAAAATTCTAACCACCCGTTCTCGGATTTTCCTATAGTAAATGCACGGCGCGTCTCCCTGCAGCGAAGGCCTCCATTCGGCAGTGGTTGCCTGGGTCAGTGTCGGAGCGTAGCGTAGGCGTAACGAACCCAGGGAACCAGGCTGGTTAGGACATCGTACATCGTAAATACACCCATATTTTAAGAGGTGTTTACGACGGGCTTACGATATCTTCATGGAACAGTCGTAAGTCATTATGCTAAGACATCCTAAAGTAAGTCATACCGGCTAGGACGTCGTAGCGCTAAGAGGCTTTCGTGAAATGGCACCCAGGACTTGGATGAGAGAGTACAACAAATACATAGATAGCAGGGGAGACAATCCAGATGATTCATGGATATTTGGACATCGTGACCAAGACAGTATTTGACTCTCAGTCAAAAGTAGCTAAAATGTTGGCTCAGTTGACATAAGGAACCCGGAACAGGGAATATTCACAGGCTTTATCCAACCTGCTGTTCAGTGACAGATGCAAGGAGGCAGTAGAAATCATCATATCAGAGGAAGAGAGGAAGATCTACAGAGCCTTAACACTGGCATCCTCTTCTCAAATTCTTTAAAGCAATTGTCTGTCCTTTCATCCCCCAGTTTGCTAGCTTAGCATTATCACATACGAAATAATATAATCTTTCTTCTGTTTGTAGAGTAATGTTAAAAAAAATTGCAATTTAGTATTTTTTCTGTATGTTGACTAGTATGGAATAACTGTGAGCTGAGATGAAAAGTGTTTTTATGTTTTTGAAAGACTGTTGCAGAAATGTTCACTTTCATTTGAGAAGGAAATGATAAAATATGTTCAAGGACTTACCTTGAGGATGTACCATTTCACAAGAAGGGTTAGAAAAGGTTTGGTCAATTGCATTCTATTTTTATATGTCATCATTAGATGCCCCAGTGATCACCTCCGTCCCCAACAACAAGGATGTGACAGAGAACACCAGTCCCAACATCGACTGTAGCAGTAACATCACACCAGGCAACCCTTCAACAACAAGCTACAGGTGGACAGGTCCAGGTGGTTACAGCAAGGCTGGGGCTGTACTTGACAGACCTGTCACCAGGACTCAGGGAGGAGTGTACATCTGTACTGCCTCCAACACTGCAGGACTGTCAGACACAGCTCAGGTCAACATCAATGTGCTGTGTAAGTATGTCAGTCAGGCTACCATTATTATCAAATACACCCTTTGCATGAACGCGTGATCAGTTTTTAATAATGTACATTGGCACATGTGGTCACCATCAGCTTCATTAAAACAAAATGTTGTACAAACTGTCTTTACAATATCCTTAAAAACTGCCAACATGGTTTTATTATTTAAAGATTGGGTTTTGTATATAGATATGGAAATAGACATTAAAATACCCATCCACAGACAGAAGATATGGAAATACCTAATGAACATGCTCTGTGAATTGACCTGTGCAGTTAACTGGTGACTATATTTCACTTATTTACATATTTATATTTCGTCATGATCAGCCTAATTGAAATAAAGAATTTATAAATGATATTGCTGCAATATGTCTGAAATACTGCCAATGATGTAATCAATCACTTACATTTGAGACATACTGAAACAGTCGTCAAGATGTGATAAAAAAATATCAGCAGTATTGTCCATAATTTAAAGGAGTCAACATCATGTGTTCCTTTCACCATTTCTTTCAAACAGACGCCCCAGTGATCACCTCCGTCCCCAGCAACAAGGATGTGACAGAGAACACCAGTCCCAACATCGACTGTAGCAGTAACATCACACCAGGCAACCCTTCAACAACAAGCTACAGGTGGACAGGTCCAGGTGGTTACAGCAAGGATGGGACTGTACTTGACAGACCTGTCACCAGGACTCAGGGAGGAGTGTACATCTGTACTGCCTCCAACACTGCAGGACTGTCAGACACAGCTCAGGTCAACATCAATGTGCAGTGTGAGTATGTCATTCATGCTACCATGATTCCTTAAAACACATCAAGTTGTGGCAACTCTCTGTGTTATGTTTCCCAAAAACAGCAAAACTTTCTCACCCAAATGGACCCCTTTTGTGACCAAACTGGTGACTCTTTTACTTTTAAGCTAACAGCATGGTTGGGAATTGTATTTTCTGTTTTTAGTGCGCCTCCTCTGTCTGTCTGTTCATCCATCCGTCCGTAATCATTTTGATTCCAGAGCATAACGTAAAAAAAACATTCAAAGTTTTTCAACAAATCAATGACCGATATATCAGACAGATCCCAAACTTGTGCCTTTTGCTATTTGGAGATTTGTTGCATTTATTTCTCATATATTGGTGTGTAACTGACATAGAAATACAAAGTTTCAAATCACAATTCCATGTTAATGCTTTGATTGCTCAATAACTAGTCTTGTATACAGACGGACAAATCAAACAGAACTTCTCCCATCAAGTTTAGCTGTCAGATGATTTGTTCTTTCAATATTTTTAAAATGTCCTATCTCACGCAGTGTACTCTCATAGTTCGACAGCTGAGTGGAAACAAACTGCAAACAGTTTTCAGCCTCTCTTGTACCAATCGCCCAAACACTCCCCACTGCTCTCATTCATGGTCAGCCTCAGCCTCTGTGAAGCATGCAGCACGCCTCTGTGAAGGGAACACTTTTTAAAATTTAAATAGTCTACCTTGGGTAAAGAAGACTCTACTTGAAGGAGAAGAAAGTTTTGTTCTCAATGCTAGAAAATCTTTTCTTCATCGGACCCCACTGGTCGTGTATAGACTGCATTGGACTTTGTTGAGATGTGACTTGTGCAAGGGCTTGTCAGACGACATGTTTGTGGCCTACTGTGAAGTTAGTACAGCATCTTTTAGATAGAGATTCTGTGAGACTAACAGAGGAACATGTCTAGTGACTAACGATCAATTATGCCTACCACCAACCAGGAAGATTTCTTTGAGGCTTCACCTGATTCTTACCCTCAGCGAGAATTTGCGATGCTTATTCACCCCTAACCATCCGGTGGTCTCTAAAGCTGTTGTCATACAACACTCTCCTTAGAGGCCACATACGCCGTCTGATCATTCAGACACGCCGATTTTATCACCGGGTATGCAGGACTTGTGGAAACGCTTATCGGGATCCCGTATTTCCCAATCAACGACGGACCCCATGATCAGCCTCAGGTGGAGAGAATGGGTCAGCTTGACTCCACCAGACCGTACAACTTTGATTCGGCAAATCCCAACTCTCAGACCATTCTCCGAATGCGGAAGATTCCTTCTATGCCTCATCCATAACCCTACATTTGGTTCATTGTCATGAACCACTGTGACTACCATAGACGAACCAGTTTGGTGATCTTTTCTTGTTCGGCAAACAAGCCCAGTTCGGCGACTCACATATCATCAGCAATATGATCCATTTCAGTCAATCGTTCCAGTAAGGAGAATCTATCCATTTCGGTGAATCTACACAGTCTGGCGAACCTTCCCAAGACACCATGCTGCTACAGACTTCTTCAGCAAATTGATCCGGTTCGGTGACTCGCTCCAGTTCGAAGCCTTCTATGCCTCATCCTCACTCATCATCCAGTTCAGTGAATCGTTCCAGTTAGGAGAATCAATCCATCTACCCAGATCCGTCGAACTGATTCAGTTCGGTGAATCGATTCAGTTCAGAATTATTCCATGTCAGGGCTGACTTCTGCTGCAGATATCAGAACCCGATCTACATTCAAGGATACTGCAAGTTTTACGGTACCACCAACTATTCCTGTGTCTTGGGATCCTACATTCACTGCTTGGGAGCAGATCCAGCAGATTGAACCACGACCAGTCCGGCATGCTGAAGAGACCTCGGATCTGCCGCCTCATATCATACCTCCGACCTCTCTTACAGTTCCTACTTCAGTTCGGTGAACTTTTGCCTCTCCTTCTCCCTCCTACACTGAATAATTTTCTACTATGGAAAGACCATAGACTACGTTGATCTGTCTTACATATTGGCATGCATTGTAGACAACTTGAAGCTATCTAATAGCAAGTCTTCAGAGGTCCTGTTGAACACATTTTGTATCAAGAACAGGGATCTAACAACTATTACTCTACAACCACATCATTCCATTACTCAAATGACACTCTTTCTAGATGAGGAGTTCAAGAATCTATAAGGGTCAGAGAAGGGTTTTCCACTGTTTATCCGCAGCTCATAGACATGGATTCTCCAACCTGGTCACATTCCCTGCAGTGGATAAAGACATCTTCACGCTCTGCCCAAAACGCAATAATTCCCTTCCTTATTGAAGACCGAGTGCTAGCACACATAGATATATTAATTCATTGTACCATCAACCTCGCCGTCAACCTCTCTCTGTTGACCACTGAAGTGGTAGCCTCATCGTTTACGCATGCGATGCCTAATAAACATGCATACATCAGTTCTGAACAAGGAAACAACCTTCACCAAGAGCGTTCACAGCTCAAACACAGCTCGTAAAGCGGGATCCGGGAAGTAGTGACTATCACACGCGTTCGCCCGGCTGGGATCTTCCACCCCAAGTCGTCCAGATCATAGACACTCCAGTTGGCGGAAGAATTGGTCTATATGCTCGCGATTGGACTCTCTAGGGAGACCTTTTTGTTGTATCCATGCTCAGCCTGGTTTACAAGACACTGATCATAGAATTCCCATGCTTGTCCACCAAACCAGTTTGGCAAACCTTCCCTGCAGTGCACATATCAACTCTATGAACTACTCTAGATCAACGTCAAGAAGTAAGAGTTGTTTCCAGCTTAACGACTGCAGTTCATCTAGCTGTATTCAACTTTAGTATAGGGTAGAAATTTGTTCGCCTTGACAGATGTGTCAAGAGTCAACGCAGCATACCACTAGCACTGTCTCAAGAGAGAACTCTTCGACAGTAGCAAGAGTTACTCGACATTCTAACGTCTGCTTCAACTCACTTCTAGTCAAAAGTGTATGACTAGATAGCAAAGGTGTGTTGGGCCAATGTTGGTATATAGTTGGTTGGTTGGCCAACAGTTTGACAACATTGGCCCAACGTTATCTTAATGACTTAAAATTAACGGTGGCTTTTGACACGTTGGTCCAACAGTGGGCCAACATTTGAAAAACTCTGCCTATTTTCCCTGATCTTACATCTATTTCACAAAGTTGGGCCACCGTTGGCCCAACATTGTGTATAAAAGAGTGAGCACACAGCCATTTTTGCCATGTTTTCTTATAAAGATTTTGATGAAAGTTGAAATAATTACACAGACAAAAATAAAGAATCCATTTCCCTGTCTTTCAACTATGATGCAGTGAATTTTACAGCATTGTTTTCTCCAAATTGAATACCAAACTTGTCATCATTGATAGCTTTACCTGATATTCAAAGAGCAGACGACACTACATTTCTGGAGGCCTTCAACTGGTAAATATGCATTGTTATTTCTGTGATACTTAATTGCGAATATATTGTGAAATAATTGGTTTAAATCATCATTTAGGCTAAAGAAACTGACACATACTGTATTGAAGGGCAATTGATTGAGTAGATAAAAGATTTAATTGACTCTTTTCTTTAGGTAGCCTGTTTTATCCACTTTGATCAATCTCATTTAATTTTAAATTATTTAAATTAATTGTGTCTACTTTATTAACTAGGGGTGTCATGATACACCAATCCCACGATACGATACGCATCACGATTTTAAGGTCACGATACGATACGTATTGCGATACATAATTATCGCGCCTTTTCATAGCATTGCCTTACGGGCAACGTACGCGCTCGCTGATTGGTCCATCAAAATAGTCTAGCCAATCACAAAAGCTGTTAGTTTCCAACCTATTTTTTAAGTAAAGCTAGCTACATCTATTTATTGGAGCGGTCTGGTTTAATTTTACTATCAAGACTTTGACGGAGATGGATATAGCATAAAAATTTGAATCGATAAAGTTTTAAAATAGGAATCGATACACGCAAGCATGTATCGCGTATCGTATCGTCAGTAAAAATGTATTGATGCATCGATACATTCGCGTATCGCAACACCCCTATTATTAACATCATGTGTTTGTCAGTTACACTCCCGTTTCCATACACAACTCTCTCTATTATTCATCTTTACAACCAATAATTGCTTAAAATCATCATATCAGATATATGTGTCACAGTTATAGTAGTTACACGTCATATCCAAATAAAACATTGTTTGAACAGCATTCTAGAAGTTGGTGAGTCAAAAATGAAAAAACTTCTTGTTTATTGTATACAGCGACATTTTGATGTAGATTCTTACACCGTTTTCAAGCTAAAAGTGACTACAACCAAATGATGAGAAGTATATATACATGTACATAGAATGTTTTTTCAAATAAACGTAATTGGGAGCGGACAGTTGGGGACTAAGAACAACAAATTGATCTAGTGATGAAACCAATTAACAAGGAAGGGAAGGGGGTGGTGTGTTAGGTTGTAATAACCTGATAGGGTGATTTGATAGAGTCTATAGTTTGATTAGTTCTTCATATCCCAATGGTATATAGTATCCTTGGTTTCTATTGATCAAATCGTCACGCTGAAGACCCGGGTTCGAATCCCCACATAGGTGCAATGTGTGAAGCCCATTTCTGGTGTCTCCCGCCGTGATGTTGCTGGAATATTGCTAAAAGCGGCATAAAACCAAACTCAGTCGGTCAGTCAGTATTGATCTAAGGTTTGTGGCGGCTGATTTTGATGGCTTCCAAAAGTTTTCTATTTGTGAAGTCCTGATTCTTGGTGGATAAGATTTCGAATTTGTCAAACCAGCCCCCTAAAACTAAGTTTGGCGTCATCTCATCCCTGATCAACCACGCTAAGAACATTTGCTCCAGCAGCCATGACCTAGAACATGAGCGGAACCACCTACAACATGTCTTCACAAGCCTCAACCAGTAACCCACCAACTCATAGTCTGTTTGATTTCATTTGAGACCAATGAATTGCTCACTAACACAAAATCTAATAATTGCAACAAAACCAAATTTTGCAGTCACATGAAAACAACAGATCAATGAAGAATTAATCAAACTATAGACTCTATCAAAGCACCCTATCAGCTTGTTGTTACAACTGAATCCCCCCTTGTTTATTGGCTTCATCACCATTCCTTTTATTGTTCTTAGTCCTCATCTGGCCTCTCCCAATAATGTACCAGTTGTTATTCAATTACATGTTCATGTTAATGTCAATCTGCTAATTGTCAAAACATACTACGCATATATACTTCTCATCATTTGGTTTTAGCTTGATAGCAGTGTAAGAATCTACATCCAAACGTCACTCTGTGCAATAAACAAGAAGTTTTCAATCGTTAAGTTGTATGTTTCAAATAAAACATAAGGTCAAATACTATGTCCTTTTACGATAGTTCTCATGTCTAAAATTATTACATCTGACAGTTTCATGAAATTTTGGGGGTGTTTTTCAGGAGCAGTTCGAAAAACCTGTCAGCGGCGACAGCCAAAAGACCTGAGACAAGAATACTGTCAAGAAATACAATAATGTTCAAATAACAATGAAAAAAAGATTTAAATAGTTCACTTGATTAACTTGTTGTGTTGTTTATATATGTTTCTAATTGCTGAGGTCAGGAAAGAACTAAATGTTGAAATACAGTTGTGCCAACATAAGGCCAACTAAATCACATCGTTGGGCCAAGTATGGGCCATGGTTTAGTACAAAGGTCAAGAAAGAGCTGAATGTTGTAACACGGTGGTGCCAACATAAGGCCAACTAAATCACTACATTGGGCCAACTATGGGCCATGGTTTTGTGTGAATTTTAATTCGTTGGCCCAACAATGAGCCAACATAATGGGCCACTGTGGAGCCGATGAGCATATCCTAGTGGGCCCATCGTCAGTTTGACAACCATGGGCCAACCAAACCGGTGATTATGGCCAACTATGGGCCAACCAAACCGGTGATTATGGGCTAACTATGGACCAACATATCAATGCTACCTGGGTTTTATCATCATCCGATGTGATGTTGGCAGAAGTGACATATAATCTTACTCGTGTACTCACTCAACCATCTATTGCACCAAACATCATGGAGGTCAAACTGATAATGCACCAGTGACATTATACTTTCTACGGAGTTGACTTGAAGAACAACCATAAGTTCTTCGGAACAACTGATGATGGACTTAAGATCGAAAACCACACTGACTACTATAGAGTTTCATGGAGTAAATTTGTGTGTATGAAGTTTCGACTACATATTCGACAAAATACAATGCCCATGCACCCTGCATCTAAAACATCAACAGGGGGCTACTGCACTTTCGAAATAAGGAAGAGAGCGGTGTCAGGTAGCGTTATTGCACCACGGCAAGACTGTGATCACGTCTTAGTGCGATAATTGCTTCCATGCACAGATCCTACTACTTTCTTCAAATCCATCAGTACATTCAGTAGTGGTTCGATGATTCAACATTTATGGGTACGTTCCATTCTACGTCTGTTCCACTATGCACTACCCTCGCTGCTCCATCATGGCGTACTAATTTGTATCTGAGTATGAGTTTACTAGACACCGTTTACTCCACTCATCACCTTCACGATCATAAAGTGTCAGGGTTGTGGTCAACAGACGAACAGTCCTTTCACATACACGAAGTGGAGTTCAAATCACTCATTCTAGCCATAACCCATGGGCACAAGACTTTCAGTCAACCAGCCTTCTGTTACAATCAGACAACTGGACAGTAGTTTGGTACATCAATCATCTGGGCTCAACAGGTTCGTTGCATCTTCTGGAAAGGGCGATCCAGTTTTTTTTTTCAACTGACAGACTCCCTGCGCATTACAGCAAGCGCCAGACACATACCAGGGGTAAGAACAACATCGTTGATGCTTTATTGCGAGTGGCTGTAACTGGAAATGGAAACTACATCTACAGATCTTCACATCAGTCTGCCTTCCAATCACCAACCCACAAATAGATCTATTTGTGACCAGGTTCAACGACCAACTTCCCAGATTTGTGTCTCCAGTTCCAGAAGCCTGGGATGGGACCTAGACGTTCTAGCGATCTCATGGGAGGGTCTAAATGATTACACATTTCCACCACCAGCTCTACTTACCAGAGTGTTACAGGAGCTTTAGTCACCAAGAAGATAGCATTGTTTTGGTTGTGCCCTATTGGCCTGTTCAGAGTTTGTTCGTCAATCTTGGGGGTCTCACCAATCCAGACCCATTGGATCTACCCAGTCAAGACGACATACTGGTCCATCCACACACAGATCAACTCCTAGGGTCGCCGCAGACACTAAATGTTCACGTTTAGCACATCTGCATAATTGTCTGATTGCTAAAGGATACTTGAGAAGAGCTGCTGTGCAGTCACTCTGGCTCATCGCACTTCCACACACTCACTTATTGATGACTATTGAAGAAGTTTGAAGACTACTCAAGAAAGAAAGGCACCAAGTCTCTGACAACGCCTATGTATGTCTAAGAAATTGAAGACATCTTCCCTAACCACATATCTGGCTGCTATCAACTCAGTGATAGCTATGGTTACGGGAGGCAAGTTATTGACTGTGCCTGAACTACAGTAAGTTGGCTGAACAATCTAAGAAGTTCAGAGCTTTTCTCTGGGATCTCTCCGTCATTCTTCAACATTTCGTTTTGCGTGACTACGAACTGCTGGATGAGAAGGAATTTGAGTGCATTACTTTCAATACTTTCTTCCTGGTAGCCCTGGCTACTGATGCTTGAATCTCAGAACTCTATTCGCTGACATTAACTGGGTTCAGTTCAAGCAGAAGAAACATGGCAAGGTTTTTCTCGCTTTTTGCTGGGACTTCATAGCTAAGTTGCCAGAGCAACCAAATCATATCTTCACAATTCTCCCGTTGTCCAACATCCTAGGGCCTGACAACACCAAATATATTTTGCTCTGCCTATTGAGGGAGCTGAAGTTCTACATTGCTGCCTTGCAAGATCATCGGAGACTACACAATTCATCCCATGCTCTATAGCCTCTAGAGCAGAAGTGACAGTCTCTCGCACAATGCTAGCATTCTGGATATGAGATCCACCATCTTGCAAGCCTACACTTTCGCCGACTTCCTCCTTCACACACTCTTCACCTCCCTTCATCTCCCTTTACCTGCGCGGCCTATCAGTGACTGACGTCAAGGGACTGGCGTCCGGACCTTCTTTCCCTTTCATCTCCGATGGTGACTGTGGGGATGGTTTTGAAACAGGGGCGGACCAGATTGAGGTCAAAATACTTTACTTTATTGGATCTTTCTGTAAATTGGGAAAAGTCAGGGAATCCTACATATTGCTGTCTTTTCATCTTCAGACAAAAATTGTGGTGGAAAAACACATTACTCAAGAACGCCTAACTCTCTGGGAGTTTTGTGGCTAGTACATCCAGGAGTTCTGTGGAATGATCACAGCATCGGAGTTATGTAGTCGATCAAGGGAATGTACTCGTAACAGGCCTCATTTGTGCATTGCCATCACACGGTTGTTCACTGTCTACCAGAGACTTAGTTGTCTACCTATCTACAGACACTGGGTAATCTGCAACCCGCCATCTGACTCTGGGATAAGTACACTATGTGAGATAGGATAAGTTTAAATGCTCACCCAACCTACTCCACTACACAGATAACACTCAAGAAGAGAATGATCAGACAAAGGAGACACATGGCCAATCACGAGGCGTGCTTCATGCTTCACAGATGCTGAGACTGACCATGAAAGGGAGCAGTGGGGAGTGTTTGGGTGAATGGAGCAAAAGAGGCTGAAACTTGGTTTTGCACTTCGTCTCCACTCAGCTGTCGAATCATGAGAGACAGAGATCACCCTATGTGAGATAGTATAAGTGTATAAAAATAAACTCCTCTGAAGAGAATAGTATTGTTCAATCAGTCATTTTAATTTTCTTCAGACTCTGTTGGGAGGTTTATAGAGGCGAATAGTAAGGGTTTCATGTAATAAGAGGAGAAGCGTCTTTATAAGAACAGCATAATCTTCAGAAGTTAGCAAAACTGAAGAAGACATGTGAAAGGAAATAGTTGATCACGAAGCTGGGTGCAAGTATCATTTCGGGATTCTCAAATCCTTTGGCTACAGAAGAAGATAATAAAATCTGCATGCAGGGTTCTCTGGAAAGTACAACTTCACCAGATGCAGATCTACCCTTCACGCAGACTTTTAAGGAGGCTTCAGCAGTATTACAGCCTCAAATTCTAGAACAACTAGATGCAACCACCTACACTTTCTCAAGTTGCTTGGATATGTGTACATCAGATAGCCATCACACAACTCAAATTTACATGCAGCCTCAGCCTTTCACTCAACATCAGGCTTCATGAAGCCTCTGACCTCAAACAATGCAGTTCTCTTCACTCATGCAGGGACATGTACATCCTGCTAATCAATGAGATATAGTTGTGAATGTAACTATTTAAACAGGTCACATGTTTATTTGCAAAGGGTACATGTAGGCCATCGGCCCATGGTACATTGATCATCTGTCCACAGTTAGTCATACATAACACGGTCAGTGCAACACTTTTCATAGTGTTAACTTAAGTAAACATACATCGTTGATAACAGAGTTCACAGTTTGCGGCACATTTCATGATTTCAACATTAGTATTGGCCCATAGTACATATATCACTGGTCCATAGAGTTTCGAACTTAGGTTGCACGTAGTACAAACACTGCAATACGTCTCATGATTTCAACATTGATATTGGACAATAGTAGGTTAAACTTATGAATTGTAGGGTTTACAAAATACTTATGTGGTATAAACTGATTTCTGAGGTTACTGTAAGCGCTACATACAAGTAGAAAATGAAATTCATTTTCGACATTACCATTATTACAGAGTTTACAAACCCTTTGATTTCTTGGAATATTATGATACCTTCCCATTTCGATGTTTAAAGAATGAGGACTGCAACGGAAGCTCGCCGAAGCTGTTCTAAACTTGTCAAGATTTAGTAATAGTAAATAATGTTCAACAGTGAAAGCAGTCTTGAATTGAGAATACAAACACATCTTAGGGCTATTTTCAAGAGCAGAATGCCAATTCTGTTCGTATATGGCTATTAATCTAGATTCAAATTCTGCCAGAAAAGGCAGGGGAATCTCCACTTTGGGCTTCCCAGATATAGCCAAAACCATAAGTATAAAGCAAGGATTTAATGTTAGATGCTCAGTTAGTCTTCCCACAAGAGGCCTCGAGATACAACATATTATACGCTTTCCTAGGAAACAGAGAATAGGGCATTACAAAAAGTTTACACCAGTATGTCAAACAACGTTTGAAAACTGAAATATAGAGGGGATATCTTTGACACTCACCGCGAGCGCAGTGGTCGGCGGTAGAAGTTTTAACTCCTAAAAATAGCTTACAAGCCAATAAATGAACTGATTCTATTTCCGCGATGTTATCTAGTCCCCATATTTCAGCCCCATATAAAAGGATAGGAAAAACCTTTGGGTCAAGGATCTTGAAGAATACGTTATAATCTATTGGTTTCACATTATTAAGTGACTTTATTACACAGAATAAAACTTTTTGGCCTGCAGTGAAGCATTAGCAAGGTGCTTATTCCAACTCAGACTCCTTGCAAAAGTAACCCCCAAGTACTTATAAGAAGAAAACACTCTATCAACGTATTACCATAGTACCACTTTTCCTACCTTGATAACATTCCACCATTTTTAAAGACAACCATCTTCATTTTCTCCAGATTTACAGAAAGTGAATATCTCTGGCAAAAATCATAAATGAAATTTATCCTCTTTTGAAGGCCAAAAACCGTATCTGCAATGTAATATCGTCAGCAAAAAGCAGGAGGAACAACTGGCCAATTCGTGGTGAAACTGACTGCCGGGGGAAACATCCTAACTTTATTTCCTTAGGCAGCTCATTTATAAATAACTTAAAGAAGGGGCTTAAGATGCAGCCCTGACGGACACTAAGTTTACACTCAAAGCTATCTGAAAATTGATTATTAAACATTTTAGGCGAGATTCCACTTTCCTTCAAAATCAACCACACACGAGATCTTTCAATACTGTTGAACGCTTTGGAAAAATCCACATAGAGAATATACATAGATATCGCTGGATGAATGCATGTAAGGTACAAATATTGTCTGTAGTGGAGTATCCTACAAGAATACCTTCTTGCCATTCCACTATCTTATTAAAGGGATCACACCAAAACCGCAATCTTGTATTAATAATAGATATATATACTTTACTGAAGATACTAACTAAACAGGTACTCTTAATGTATTCAACAACAGCATCAGGTATTTGATAAACCACCCATGCCGTGCACACCAGCAACACAATACGTTGTGTTTAACACAAGCTGAACATAGTATTAAGCCATTACTCAATGGAGATTCATTGCAAGACAAGGTGAATCTGGTTAGTAATGAAGACCACAGACTTGCATTGGCCATCTCTTCAAGGAATTCGTCTCCTACTAATAGTATAATGAAGATCGAGACACTGACTACCTCTGAAATAGACATGTTCATGTATGGCAATTTTGCGGGGCTTTTTTGTGAAGTCGATGAAAACTCAAAGGTTAGCTACACCTTTCAATCCAAGAAGTTTCCCATTACATAACATTGGGGGGAGGGGCATTTTACAATGTGATGGAAATTGACAAAGACAATTCAGTCATGAGGGATTCCAAGTCAAGGTCATATGGAGCTGAGCATAAGTTAATTTCCTGAAGATATTTCTTTGTTCTAGCCATTTTCAGGCTACCAACAAAGCTATGTTAATCGTTGCAATGAATCCTCAATTTTGAATTGGGAAAGAATGTTTTTTTCTGCGATTGTCTCTCAGCAGGGTAATCAAGAATTGGTATTAGATCACGTTAGTTTTTCTGTGGCAAGGATTAATGTCCTGTTCTCAGTGGTCAAACTGAATGAGAATAGTGTACAGATGTTGATCAAGTCAGTTTAAACTCTATGTACAGACAGCCTATGCTCAGAAGTCGTTTTTAAACAGTGGGAAGAAGACTGATGATTTATTTCCAAAATTGGGACACTGCTAGAGGTCCCCTATGTTTTGAACATTTTCAGGAAGGATTACAGTCCTCCTCTCAGAGAAGTGTTCTCTTAACAGTTGATCCTCCAATGATAGTATACTCACAAATTCTTCAACCAAAATTGTCAGAAGCCAATAAGCAATAGGAATCAACCATATGACCAAACTAAGCAGTTTTATTTTAAGTTCTGTCTGGTCCCCAAGAAGAATTCAAACAAATAGTTTCATTTAATTTACAAGAGGAAGGAATTCATTCAGAATTACAGTACAACCAGAAATTATTGTGAATTTAAAGATTGTAATTTTTATATTTTTTTCGCTCATTACTCACGTATTAAATGTGAATATTAGCAGAACATAACTCCAGATTCAAAGACAGGTGAACAGTTAGTATTTTGTCAAGTCGCCATGGGCAGCAATGCAGGCTACAATGCGGCGGGGCATACTACTGATCAAAGAAGTTAGAAAGTCGTGGTCCATGCTGTTTCAATATCGGACCACCTCTTCTTTCATTTCAGCAATATTTGTAGGATTTTTCTTATAGACACTTTCTTTCATAAGTCTCCAAACATTTTCTATTGGATTTAGGTCAGGGCTATAACTTGGCCAATCTAATAATGTCATATTTTGGGTCCGAAACCAGGCCTGTGAATGCTTCGAACGATGTTTTGGGTCGTTGTCCTGCTGGAAAATCTAAACATTTCCATAGAACACGTGAGTAGATGGAAGTAAATGTCCCTCGAGAATATCTGTGTACTTCTCACTGTTCATATTCCCTTCAAATCCACAGAGGGGCGTTGCCCCTAACACAGATATGCCACCCAACATGTTAAATTTCGGACTGTACTTGGGGCGCTGATACAAATGTTTTTCAGTTTGTTTGGTCCAGAATTTCAGTGTATTAGGAAACAGCCACACAGAACTTTCATCTGAGAAAATCGCATTGTCCCAGTTAAAATTTCTATGATGTAAGCACCAGTTCAACCTTCGCTCCTTTTGTTCAGGTTTCATGATCGTTGATGGAATTCCTTGACTTTACTGCCAACCCATTGCATGCATCTCAGTTCTAATTGTCTCCTTACAGACAGCCACAGTTCCTCTATCAATCATATCCAGCCTTAAGTTTTCTAAACTCCTTCGTTTGTTTTTAGAAACAAGAATACCTCCTGTTACCGACAGTCCACCTGCGCCTCCCTGATGTGTAGTGCCATATCCATTTGCAATATTTTTCAAAACATGATAAACAGTTGACAAAGAGATGCCTGTTCTACTTGAAATCACTTTAGCTAAAATCAACTTCCTCTTCTCTAAATCATCCATACTGAGGATCACTGAAAATGTCGTCTGCTAACAATTAACCAAAGGGGGGTAACTCTATACAAACTAATGAAAAAGGATTAACGGAGTTTTCTCTCTTGAGTTGAGTTGAGTTGAGCTTTACGTCACATCGGCATTTTTCCAGCCATAAAGTGACGAGAACAAGTTTGCATTAGTAAATATTGTAAGTACATACTCGGAATGAGTTTTATTTCAAAGACATTTATTTATTGCATTGTCATTCGAAAGCAGAAAAAATCATAGCATCAAATTTAAATGCAGGCGGTTTGTTACATTTCATAGTTACAATTTATGGTTGTTACATTTCACAGTTACAGTTTATGATACAGATCAACTTCCCTCAGGTAGTTCAGTATCAGATGGGCGCTCACGCGTGAGAACAGATCTTTTAGGTTTGTTGCATCATAATGTGAGTCCCTTGCAGGCGATAAGTCCACGCATTCAAGCAGAATATGCTTGACGGTGAACACCTCATCGCTAAAGAGACACACATGGGGTCCATCCCCATCCGTTTTCAGCAGATAGTCATGTGTAAATCGATCAGGCCAATCTGACATCGCCGTAAAATTACCTCATCGCGTCTTGACTGACAACCCAAGTAGGTATAACCGATTGTTGGCTTCAATTCATGGAGTTTGTTTCTTCCTACTTGAGTGTCCCACCTTTTTGCATCAGGTCCAGAGTATAGCTTTTGATAGTGGGTTTGAAGTCACTGTATGGGATTAGCAGTGGAGATAGGGGCTTTTCGAGAGCTGCTTTTGCTGCAGCATCGGCCTTAGTGTTACCTGCTATGCCGACGTGACCCGGCAACCAGCAGAGGATGATGTCATATTGGCCAGTAGAAAGGTCGTTGTACAGTTCTAATATGTCCAGGATGATTGGGTGACTTGAAGTCACATTTAGAAGTGCTTGAAGGCAGGATAATGAATCGGTAAATACGATGAAGTTTTTGGACTGATTTTGGTGTTGAATGTAGGTCAAAGCTGAGAAGATAGCTTTGGCTTCAGCGGTGAAAATGGAACTGTTGTTGGGGATCCTAGAGGAGACAGTCTTGGATCCAATGACTGTAGCGCTGGCAACTTGGCCATCGTCCTTGGATCCGTCTGTGAAAATGGATCTGTGAGTGTTATACTTCGAACGTAACTGGTTGTATTCCTGTTGGAACACCAAGGGATTTGTTTCAGACTTTTTGAGTTTGGTGAGGGTAAGATCGACCTGTGGTTTCACCATTTGCCATGGTGGTGAGGATAGAAGTCGGTATGGTCCAATGATGTCAAGATCAATTTTAGCTGCAGTTATGTGTGGTTTGATCCTGATTCCAAGTGGTGGAACCAGGCTTGGCAGTTTAGGAAATAAGTTTTCATAGAGCGGGTTGAAAACACAATTGTATGCTGGATTGGACTCATTTGAACGTAATTTAGTGATATACTGCAGTGAGAGTTTAATACGGCGTTGTTCAAGGGAAGGTTCATTGGCCTCTGCATATAGACTGTCTACCGGAGAGGTCCTATAAGCTCCCAGGCAGAGTCTCAGTCCTTGGTGGTGGATAGAGTCTAATTTTTCTAAATTGCTTTTGCAGGCTCCACCATAGACAATGGAGCCATAATCTAGTTTACTGCGAACTAATGATCTGTACAAGTGAAGGAGGGTGGTCTGATCCCCTCCCCACTCTGTATTTGAAACTACTTTTAGCAAGTCTAGAGCCTTCAAGCACTTTGTTTTCAAATATTTGATGTGTGGTAAGAATGTCAGGTGGCAGTCGAATATGAGTCCAAGGAATTTGGCCTCTTCTACTACCTTGATGGGAGTACCATCTAAAGTTAGGTCTGGATCCTTGTGTGGTTTGTATTTACGACAAAAGTGAATACAATTTGTTTTGGATTTTGAAAACTTAAAACCATTTTCATTGGCCCATTTTTGGATTTTGTTAAGGCAGAGTTGTAGCTGCCTTTCTATTGCATGCATGTTCTTACCACGACATGAGATATTGAAGTAATCCACGAAAAGGGACCCATCAACGCAACTGTTCAGGACGTTAGTGAGGCTGTTAATTTTGATGCTAAAAAGTGTGACAGACAGGATGCTGCCTTGGGGGACGCCCTGATCTTGGTGGAAATAGTCAGACAGTGTGGAACCCACCGAACTTGAAATTGTCTGTTATTTAAAACCGAGATATGAATTGAGGTAATCTACCCCTCAATCCAAACTCGTGTAAATCTTTTAGGATACCATGTTTCCATGTTGTATCATATGCTTTTCTAAGTCGAAAAAGATAGATACTGCATGTTGTTTGTTGACAATGGAGTTTTTGATAAATGATTCCAGACGCACCAGATGGTCAATGGTACTTCGTTTTTTCGAAACCACATTGGAGGTCACTGAGGAGGTTATTGGTCTCCAGGTACCAGATTAATCGATTGTTGACCATGCGCTCCATGGTTTTGCAAACGCAGCTAGTTAGTGATATAGGACGGTAGTTTGAGGGATCAGTATGATCGCGACCGGGTTTTGGTATAGGGATGATAATGGCATTGTGCCATGAAGGGGAAAGTGTCCGGATGTCCAGATGTCATCAATATATATTTAGAGTGTTTCCAGGCCTGTGTCAGGGAGGTGTTTCAGAAGCTGATAATGGATTTCATCAGCTCCTGCCGCAGTATCGTGAGCTTGTCCTAGGGCGTAATGCGTAATTCATGGAGGGAAAACGTTTACGTTGTAATCCTCCCCATTATCAGAGTTAAAATTGACTGGTTTCTTTTCTTGTTGGGTTTGATATTTCTGGAACTGAGGGTTATAATTTGATGAGGAGGAGTGGTTTGCCAAAGTTTCGCCGAGTTTGTTTGCAATTTCAGATTTATTTGTTAGAAGGAGTCACCATCTTTCAGGTGGTGAACTCCTGATTTTGACCCTTTGCCCTTGATCTTTTGAATCATGTTCCACACCTTGGACATGGGTGTGCGGGAGTTGATTTTGGACACATATTTCCTCCATGACCGGCGTTTAGTTTGTTTGAAGGTACGTTTTGCCCTGGCATTTGTCATTTTAACAGCATTCAGGTTATGCACTGTAGGATGTTGTCAGAAATATTTTTCCGCCTTCTTCCTATTTTTCCTAGCTTGTTTGCAGTTTGTATCAAACCATGGTTTTGTGTATGCTGGGTTTGCAGAGGACTTAGGAATACTTTTGTCTCCGATGGCATTTAGGACGTCTGAAAATAGTTCCATGGGGTCAGGAACATTCCTGAAGTTGTCTGGCTTAAGTTTTTCTGAACATAGGGTTTGGAATAAAGGCCAGTTGGCCTTAGTAAAATTCCATCTTGTTGATGGTGGTTCATCCGTGGGGTTGATAGGAGTAAGAATTGTTGGGAAGTGGTCGCTTCCACAAAGGTCGAATCATGGAGCGACCATTCGAACTCATTTAAAAGATTAGAATCTGTAAGTGATAGATCGAGAGCAGAGTATGATCCAGTGGCAGGATGGAGATAGGTGTTTGATCCATCGTTGAAGATGCATACATCATTATTGGAGAGAAACTCTTCAAGGATCTTTCCCTTACTATTTGTATCATTACTCCCCATAGGGGGTTATGGCCGTTGAAGTAAGCCCATGATTATGCAGGGCTTTGGGAGTTGATCGATAAGTTCTGAAGATCTGATAGGCGGACAGTTGAGGTGCGAGGAGATAGAGGGAACATAGTGTAAACCCTATGTTCAGAGTTATCGCGGACAGCAACAGTTTGTAGGTTGGTGTTAAGTGGAACAGGGCTATGGAGGGTGCCCTGCTTCACCAGGATAGAAGTGCCTCCTGTAGCTTTTACACCGGGAGGAGAAAAGGAGTGGTAGGAACTGTACCGGCGGATGTCAAATTTATCGGTCCTTTTAGGTAGGTTTCTTGGAGACAAAACGCAGATGGTTTGAAGTCTTGAATCAATAACTGTAATTCATTATAATTATTCTTAAGTCCTCTGCAATTCCATTGGATAATGTTTTGTGGATTCATGGTGCTTCCACTGGTGACATGTCAAGTGAACGTGAGCGAAAGCGTTTGATGAACTCCTATTTGTGTCTGGTGGAGATGGAGTTACCTCCATATCCAGAGGGCCAAAGGAGTTATGGACCTCGATGGGGACCTCTGAGGGAGAGGTGGCCTTTGGTTTTGTGTTTGGCGGTTGTTCGAGTTGCTTTAGTCTCTCTAGCCTCTTTTTCCCTTTTTCTGCCGCGCAGTTTCTGTCTCTGGTTTTGGCATTTGTTCTGGCGTTTGTGATTCAGAAGTTTTGACTTTTGGCGTTGGAGATGGAGTGGCTGAGATAGGCTGAGTTGTGTTGAGTTCGGTTGGCTGAGAAGACGTGACCCATGTCAGGTCGGTCTGACATGAGATGGTTGCAGTAGTGATGGTAGGACGGGAGACAGCAGCAGAGTAGGTGATGGTTGAAGGGGCTGCAGTTAGACTTGCAACCCTCTTCTTTGCTTCGTGAAAGGAGATATTTTCTTTGTGTTTAATCTTCAGTATCTCGGATTCGCGTTTCCATACTGGGCAGAACTTGGAAGAGGCCATATGGTTACCACCGCAGTTTTGGCACTTCACTTCCTCTCTTGAATGAAACCAAGCACTTGATAGCTGGTCAAGGTTGTTTATACTAGAAATCCAATTAAACATATTCCTAAAATTATCAATAATTTCTGGTCATACTATATCTACACCAGCCAGAGAGGTTCAAGATACTTTTAGCAAGCACCAATCTTTCAAGATTCCTACCTTCTCATCTCTATTCATCAAACATCCAAGAAGTACCTGAGTTTCCTGTATCAAGGTATCAAGTGTCTTCCCTTTGGAGTATGTATGACCCAGTGGTTGTTTACACGAGTAACCAGAGAACTTTTCAAAAGATTCCTGAGACCATTTCTCGATCATCAGGATTTCAAGATTCATTTTCCACTATGGCTGAAAATGTTCATCCTATCGTGGAAAACCAAGTGAAATCTCTCACAGCTAATGCAGTTGTATCCTTTGACATAAATCAGCTAGGCACAACAAGGTCAGCAAGTCTTACATGGTTGGCATTTCAACTGTATGAACTGACTTCACAACCTCGCAATAAGAGCAACACAGATTCCAGCAGATGTGTTGGCCGGGTCAATCAAGCCATGGCTATGGAATGAATGCCACATCTGAGACATTTCAGCTGGAAGTACAGGACCAAGGCTGCCCGCTGATAGATGTGCAACTGCATTCAACAAACTTTCGCACCTCCAATTTCAGACCCACTGACCTGGAGTATCCATATACTGGTATTATGCTTGTAAAGTCTTCATACATATGCATTGCCTCCATATCTGTTTCTGCAATAGCGGAAATACATAATCTAGCGAAAACTTGCAAAATCTTCTTCGTCATCCTCATACAAGACAACTTAATCCAAGATTTGGAGCTCTTCGAGCTTGTGTTGTGGAACATATCAAGACTTGCCTTGTCAGATAAGGATATTTAGTTGGATCCATACTAGCACAAGATGTTTGTATGATAATAAATGGAAGAGCCGTAACCGATTCACAAGATCTAAGGATTTAACAGTGATGAAGGTTACACAATCAAGTTGTGAAGTGTGTGTCATCTTTGATGTACACGGTATCTTAAAGGTTTTATATTTAGCATTTAATTTGTGGCTATCAGTTCAGTTGTGAACATGACTGAAGGCATGAAACTCTTGAAATATCTTACAGTTCAGAAGATCAGCAAAAGAAACTGAATAATTTACAACATCCGATTAGAAACTTTGTCTATGAACCTCTCTATCAAACAGACTCTTAGTTGTTAACTCTGAAAGCATTGTTTCACCTGGCATTAGTCTATAGCAGCCAAAATGTTATGCAACTGACTTCAGTGTAGCCGGGTGCTTCAGTATCTCTGGGATTAAACTTGGACTTCAAGCAAAGAATCAGCGCTGGGAAAAATAGATAGCCCAGTTCTGACTTTGATCTTTAGGACTAGATAAGCAAGAGGACTTATCAGTCTGTCTCATCAGAGGGCTTCATATTTTGTTGGGTTCTTGTTTGTTTTTTGTGTGCAAAGAGCAGCCTTGAGATGAAGAAATGTTCTAGAATGCATATCTCTATCTCACAACTTATCTAAAGATGTCTCTAAAACAAGTATACCCCTCTGGAGGAGAGCAGTGATTATCAAAGCTCACAAGTTTCTTACTGCAGCTTATAATGAATGAGTGAGTGAGTTTAGTTTTACGGCGCTTTTAGCACTATTCCAGCAATATTATGGTAGAGACACTAAAATGGGCTTAAACACATTGTATCCATGTGGGAAAACGAGCCTGTGTCTTTGGTATGATGAGCAAACTACAGCTTACAAAGTAAGTCATAGTGTGCTGACAATTGATCCATCACCTTCATTGTGGAAGGCTCTTTTGGAAGTTTGATACTGTCTTTGCAACCATTATCTCAGAGAATTGGCTACAGAGGATATTGTTAGCATCCATCAATTTGGTCCTTCGGCCATAGCTCAACAATTGACAATTCCTTCAAGAAGATACAATCTCACCTACAATCACATAAACTCATAGACATTAGATTACTGAACCATACCAAACGACTGATGCTCCATGCTTCCTCATTTACTATATAGTTCGGAGCGTGAGTGATGCGATTCAGTTACGTTGAGGACTACTTTTGAACATATTGCTTATTGTTAGACATATAACATTATCGAGATGCAAGTAGAATAGGTGTTCTCAACTTATGAACAGTTTCAGAATTTTTAACTTAAGTGGCTGCCCACCATTTTACCGATTCAGGCAATCAGTAGGTAAGTCAGGATGAGGTAAATATGCATATTTTACTTATCCTGAATCATATGCTAAAATGGCATCCCTCCCAACAATACACTAAGACGTTCTAAGTGAACAGGCCTGATCGTGTTCAGGTGAGATGTCCTTGCTGTTCTTGGGTCACACAGCACATACTTTCCAAGTTTGGATGAAGGGAGAGAGAAGTATATGTATGAGTCAGAATAAGGGTAAAACAATATTATTCCTCTGCAAAATTCATTATGGGCATCAAGCAAATGAAGGCTGTCAAGGAAATCATTAACTTGCCTCATTAAGTGTCCTGTGCAATGAACCATTTTTCAGTTATGTACATAGGAATATTTGGTCATGATCAGCCTAATTGAAATAAAGAATTTTATAAAAGCTATTTCTACAATAAGTTTGAAATACTGCCATTGTGACCATATTATTCAATCACTTACAGTTGTGACATAAATAATATTGAAATGGTCATCAAGATGTGGAAAAAATTGTCAACGGTATTGTCCATACTTATGAGGAGTTAACGTCATGTGTTGCTTTCACGATTTCTTTCAAACAGACGCCCCAGTGATCACCTCCGTCCCCAGTAACAGGGATGTGACAGAGAACACCAGTCCCAACATCGACTGTAGCAGTAACATCACACCAGGCAACCCTTCAACAACTAGCTACAGGTGGACAGGTCCAGGTGGTTACAGCAAGGATGGGGCTGTACTTGACAGACCTGTCACCAGGACTCAGGGAGGAATGTACATCTGTACTGCCTCCAACACTGCAGGACTGTCAGACACAGCTCAGGTCAACATCAATGTCCAGTGTGAGTGAAATTTCAGTAAAACTACATAAAATCATCCAACAAACAGAGACTGAAATATCCCAGTACATTATAGGTTGTAGCATCGTGATGAGGGGTATACAGGAATTATGCATTCTGTGTTCGGTTTTATAAAACCTGACGAGAGACGCTTATAACCCTGTATACCCCGAATTGTAATGCCACAACAAACTTATCTTAGTGAATGTTTAAATTATGTAAATATAACATAAAAACAAACTGAAATTATCATATATTTTACTATTGGTATCTTCTCATGAACACTATTCGCACTAGGTCACTGGCGATTTTGCTTTGAAGTTTCTAATCCAAGCAGGATTAACAGATTAGTCAGTTGGTCACTCGAGCGAGAGCCGCTAATGAGCTGAACTGGTGTTCACTTCATGTCACTGTAAATTAAATGACATTTATTAGTGAACTCTGTTCATCAATTATCTGACAAATATAAATAGAGGTCCCGGACCACTTCCGTCTCTTAAGTCCTACCATGGCAAATGCACTGCTTGAGGTCAAGTTATCCCAACTTCGAGAGGCGGCACATATCTTTGTTCGGGTGGTTTCATGTACAGAGTGAACAAAAGGAAGCGTGATGAAACCTTAGTAGCGCCATATAACTGTGACCATCATCAGTGATATCCTCACCAAACTTTCCCAGAACCACAACCACCCACCAGTGGAGACGGAGACACTAAAAGAAAAAGTCAAGGCCATGATCAGACCTCTGCCACAGCTGTTCCAGGAAGAAGTAAAATGTATGCGGGGTGGTGACTGGACACCGGAAAACGCCACCCTGGTTGGAACCACTTCACCACTGACGGCCCCCGCACCAACAACACACTGGAAGGATGGCACAACACGGTGAAGAGGTTGGTGTGCAAGGTTCACCCCAACATATATGAACTGATCCATATCTTAAAGATAGAGCAGACGAGCAGATAGAGGCACCTGAAGTACGATGCTGGCCAAAGGAGACCTCCCAAGAGGAGGAAGTACAGAGATTGGTACAGGCTAGACCAGCTGATGACGAGACTCCAGGGCAACCACTTCAGTTTTGGCCTATGCCGATGCAGCAGCTCACCTGCTTAGTTTGTAAATTTGATGGTGCTGTTGATTATGTGTGTAACATTTATGTACATGTGTAAGTAAAAGAGTTTTGCCATTTCCCCAAGTTTCATTTATCTGTCGGCACCCCAGTCACCTTCGGTCCTAATCCAGATTAGTAAATTTAATCTGACTATTATGTCCCATGATTGCGAAATTCCGCTTGAAGTCACCCAATAGAGATTAGCATCCGATGCAATTAAACACCGCTCTTTTTTGCACTCCATGGTGGGTGGGGAGCAGGGATGCTGAATCCCATTATTTCCACTATGGTTCAACAAAATCCTGGTTCAAACAGATCTAAACGTCGACATGTTGGTTCAGATGAAACTGATCACAATGTATCTCCTGTACTTGATTCATGGCCTCGATTTATTATCATTGAAGCAGCAGACAAGCAGCCACTTAAGCTCAACCTGTTTGCAATTTCTAAAGCCATTTCAGGAATTTGCGGAGAAGTAAACAACGTGACACGTCTTCGTAGTGGATCACTGCTTATTGAGTATTTGCGTAAGCAACAGTCTCTTAACCTGTTATCATTGAAAACATTTGCAAACACTGAGGTCGTTGCGTTTGCACACAAAACGTTAAATACTTGTCGCGACATTGTTCGTGACAGAGCACGTTGCCTGTCCGACATGTCCGAAGAAGATATTTCAAACGAATTACAAAATCAAGGAGTGACAACAGTCAAACTTTTACAGTGAAGACCCAGCATGGTGATGTCATTCCCTCAAATACATATCTGTGTAACTTTTCATTGTCTGCCCTACCCAAATCAATAAAAGCTGGTTATGTCAACATCGGAGTGGAGGTGTTTGTCCCCAATCCACTCTGATGTTTCAAGTGCCAAAAATTTGGACATGGCTCCTAATCATGCAATCGATCTGCTGTTTGTCACCGCTGTGGAGAGGGCCATGTGAACGCAGATTGCTCAGCAGACAGCAAATGTGCAAATTGCAAAGGACAACATCTTGCTTCATCAAGGTTATGTCCTGTGTAGCAAAACCAGTCTAAAATACTTAGGTCTGACATGAAAAAAACATCTCATTTCATGAAGCAAAAACATTTGTTGAAAATCAGTCAACAATTCCACTCAATAAAACTTTTTCTGCAGTTGCTGCTACTTCTACTACTAAATGCACTTCAGTTTCTGTTCAGACTGATTTCACATGGCTCAAATCAGATCAACCCTCTAACATAACTTCAGTCAGTGAGTCACACACATCTTCAACCCAAACTGTAAATCAAGCTCAGATTGATGTCAATGTACTTGATGTTCCCGATATACCAGTCACAGCACCACCAGCTTCTCAACCTTTGACCCAAAATGAAAGAAAGAAATTCAATAGAAAACAGACAAACAGGAAAACTTCTTCTTCAGATATACTCTTTTGAAGCCCCTGATATGGACACAACCCCTTTGTCTCAGAGCGGTAAACATCCGTTACAACGAGAACGATCCCCAATAGAGCCACTATGACGCAGTCATCCAGCATAATCCAATGGAATTGTAGAGGCCTTAGGAATAACTTTAATGATTTACAGATAATACAGGATTTTATACCATCAGCAATGTGTCTACAAGAAACCTATCTTCGAGACACAGATAAATGTGATATCAGAAAATATAATTTGTATAATCACTTTTCACCTCCAGGTGCAAAAGCCACTGGAGGTTCTTCTATCTTGGTAAGACAGGATGTTATTCATAATGTTGTTCCATTAACTACTAATCTTCAAGCTGTTGCAGTTCGACTTACATTTCACATTGCCTTAACACTATGTTCTTTGTACATTCCACCTTCTTCGGCTTTACAGCAGGCAGATCTACAAGCTTTATATGATCAGCTTCCCAAACCCTATGGTATCATGGGTGATTTAAACGGACATAACCCTCTGTGGGGAAGTGTTAGTACTAATGCTAAAGGCAAAGTAATTGAAGATTTTATTTCTGACAATAACATATGTATCTTACATGATTGCTCCAACACGTGCTTACATCCTGCCACGGGAACTTATTCAGCACTGGATCTGACTCTGACAGATGCCAATTTACTAAATGAATTTGACTGGTCTGTCCATGATGACCGATGTGAAAGTGATCATTCCCTACACTACTTAAAGCTATAAACCCTACTGATGAGCCACCTGTGAACAGATGGAATTTTACCAGAGCAAACTGGCCATTATTTCAAACACTTTGTTCCAGAACACTGAAGCCTGAAACTTTCAGAAATGTTTCAGACCCAATTCAGTTATTCTCAGAGAAACTGAAAAGTATAGCTGATGAAACTATTCCTAAGTCCTCTATGAACCTACACATACGTAAACCATGGTTTACAGATGATTGCAAACGAGCTAGAAAATTTAGGAAAAAGGCAGAAAAGTATTTCCGGCGACACCCTACAGTTTATAATTTCAATACTGTAAAAATAAACAATGCAAAGGCTAGACGTACATTTAAACAGAGTAAACGTCAGTCCTGGAGACATTATGTATCTAAAATTAATTCAGGCACACCATTATCAAAGGTGTGGAACATGATCCAAAGAATTAAGGGCAGAGGTTCCAAATCTACTGTTCATCATCTGAAGGATGGTGACAATATATTAACTGGTAAGTCTGACATTGCCAATAAGCTTGGTGAAACTCTCGCCAAACACTCTTCTTCGTCAAACTACGTCCCTGAATTTCAACAATATCAGAAACAACAGGAGAAGAAGAGAATAAATTTTAACTCAGACAATGGCGAAGAGTATAATGAATTATTTTCATTACATGAGCTACACACTGCCCTTGAGCAAGCTCATGACACAGCAACAGGAGCTGATAATATACACTATCAGCTCTTGAAGCATTTACCGGAATCATGTTTGGAAACACTTCTAAATATTTTTGATTCAATATGGACTTCAGGGAATTTCCCAACTTCCTGGTGTACTGCCATTGTAGTCCCTAGTCCATAACCTGGCCGGGATCATACTGATCCGTCTAATTATAGACCAATCTCTTTAACGAGTTGTGTCTGTAAAACCATGGAAAGAATGGTGAATAATAGATTAACTTGGTATCTTGAAACCAATAACCTGATAACAAATATCCAATGTGGTTTCAGGAAAAATCGTAGTACCATTGATCATTTAGTACGTTTAGAATCCTTTGCCAAAAATGCAATAGTAAATAAACATGTAGTATCGATATTCTTTGATCTTGAGAAAGCATACGATACCACCTTGAGGCATGGCATTTTAAAGGATTTACATGATTTTGGTTTAAGGGGTCGTTTACCTCTTTTTGTATCACAGTTTTTAAAAGACAGGCAATTTCAAGTCTGAGTGGGTTCAACCCTCTCTGACCATTATAATCAGGATCAGGATGTCCCACAAGGCAGTATTTTGTCTGTCACATTGTTTAGCATGAAGATCAACAGTTTATCCAAGGTTTTAAATGATTCAATTGATGGATCACTTTTTGTGGATGATTTTAACATTTCTTGTCGCGGTAAGAATATGCATACTATTGAACGGCAACTACAGTTGTGTTTAAACAAAATAAATAAATAGTGTCTTGAAAACGGCTTTAAATTTTCTAAATCAAAAACTAATTGCATACATTTCTGCCGTAAATATAAACCAAATAAAGACCCAGAACTGTTTTTAAATGGCACTCCTATCAAGGTTGTAAAAGAGGCCAAGTTCTTGGGTCCGATTTTCGACTCCCATTTAACTTTTCTTCCGCATAATAAATCCCTAAAAACTAAATGCCTGAAGGCACTCGATTTATTGAAAGTCGTTTCTAATTCAAGGTGGGGAGGGGACCAAACTACCCTCCTACACCTATATAGATCACTGGTCCGCTCGAAGCTTAATTATGGCTCCATCATATATGGTGGAGCCTGTAAAAGCAACCTAAAACTATTAGATTCTGTCCACCACCAAGGTCTGAAACTTTGTCTTGGGTCATTCAGAACATCTCCTGTTGACAGTCTCTACGTCGAGGCAGATGAACCATCTCTTACCCAACGCCGTATAAAACTATCATTACAATATATGACCAAACTATATTCTATGAAATACACAATGCCAGTTTAGAAAGTGGACAAATGTAACATGTTATATTTGGGATTACACTTTCTTTGCGTCCCACGCCTCTCCTCCGAGGGTAACTCTAGCGGAACACCAGACGGGAGGGGGTCGTCTGACAACAGTTGACAGGGTAAGGGTTCTGGTGTATTAGCCATGGCTAAAATACGTTTACGTGACCTATCTGCTGCGTGTCTCAAGACGCAGAATAAATATTTATCAAAGGCAGAATTGGATAAATTAATGCAATAATTGCAACGTGAAACAGTACAACTAGGGCATATTAAATGCGGATCAGCAGCAGAAAAACGTAGTTTACAATTAGTGCAGATTTTCATCAACGCAATCTATCTAACAAACACGGAGTCCCGTGAATAAACAGTAGAAACACAAATAAATATCAATGCATTATGTTGAAGGATACTAGCTACACCTCTATGGGAGTCTATGAGAGGTAAATAACTAAGAATAAACAAAGGATATAATGTGTAGGGAGACACAGGCGCTCTCACATCCTGCTCACTGGGCGAAGAAGGAGAGAGAGTGAGGCATGTGGCGGGAAGTGGCGCCCTCGTTCCCGCCACAAGACAGGGATAGATATAACTCTTGGTGAGTACTAATTAGTGATTTTACATTGAAGGGAGCTTCAATTGGGAGATACAAGTGTTCCACTGTGTTCGCAAGAAGAAGAAGACAAGCAAAAAGCATGAGTCAGGATAAGGAAAAATTGTGCTGTATTGGCATACTGAAGGTCTAAACATATAACTGATATATGAAAAACTAGTTCAGAATTCCAAAACCCTGTATTACCGTTTAATATCTCTTGCATATGTGGAAAAAAACAAAGGAGTAAAGCGTTTTATAATACTCTCTTGCCACAAAGTCACGTCAATCCCAGTGGTCAAAATAAATGGGAGGATATTCTGAAGCAACATTATAACAAAGAAGAGTAGACTAATATTTATTTATGGCAAACAGATGCACATAGAGCGTACAGTTAAGATGGTTTCACTTTAAGATCACTCATAATATTTTAATGACAAAGTACAGGTTACATTTAATGAAATATACTGATTCACCCATGTGCTTTTTCTGTATTATCTACAAACGATAATACATCTATTGTGTGAATGTCCATACTGTAAAAATATGGAAGGAGGTATCCGGATGGCTTGACATATTATCCGAAGGAAGTATAAACCTCTCTCATGAAAATATATTATTTGGCTGGAAGGGCAAAAATAATAATCCACAAAACGTGCTCTTTCTTATTGTGAAATATACACTAAATAAGATGAGTTTGAAAAATATGAAGCCAAACTTTCAATATTTGCAGCGGGAAATATTAAACTATTATAAATCCACCAAATACATTGCCTTTTCAAACGCGAGGCAAACACAATTTTTTACAATTATAGGCGTAAACATTCCCTCTGGATTATGGTTGCCTTATTCCTGTGGATTCCACAGATACATACAGAATGGAAATGAAATTTTTAACTAAGTCATAGCTATCCCTAGTGGTATGCTTAAAGAGTTACGCGGTTATCTCCCTTAGGCTAGCTGTGACGTCACAACGTAGTTGTTGAAAACCTCTCATAATTTTTCTGTATGGACAACACAGAAGACGTGTTTACAGAATGGAAGTGTTTTTCAACTTTTCTTCAAATTTTCAACAACTTCAAGACTCCTGGTCAGTAGTGTCGCATTGGTTGATGTTTCTGAAAATCGCATTCTATATTTGTGCATATTGCTTGATTTTCATCTAATTTTCCCGCCAAAAATCATAATGTCTCAAGCACGTGTCTGCAATCTAAAAAAATTCATGGCCAAATTGTATCCCCATTTCTAATTGCCTCCTGCCTCACGGGTCCTCCCTACTCTTTTTATAACCGATTTTCATTGTGTCAAGAATTTTTTTGGTAACGTGAATGGATTAATGGACAATATTCGGCATTATTTCATCCCTTATGGGGTAGATTCATTCGTCCATATATCTATTTTTTGCAAATTCAATAAAAAAGAGGCAGGATTTGCCCATGGCGCAAGCCGCACGGGCCCTGCCTTCAGTCCCTAGGTTTCAACCAGCAACGGTTACAACCCATAAAAAAGCCCTCTCGGCCGGCCACCCTTTCCTGCGCAGGCGGATTGGAGCCGCGCGAGCAAAACAGGGCTGATCCTGTGGACCGCTTGCAGCCCACACGTATGGGATCGTCCCAGTCAACCGTACCGGCTACGGGAGACACGGGCTTCACGGCTGTCCATCAGCTGCCGTCTCCCGCTAGCCACGGGTGGTCTGGAGCCGCGCGAGCATAACGGGGCTGATCCCGTGGTCCGCTTGCTGCCCACTCGTATGGGATCGTCCCAGTCAACCGTACCAGCTACGGGAGACACGGGCTTCACGGCTGTACACCAGCTGCCGTCTCCCGTAGCCACGGGTAGTCCGGCGGATCGGTGGCATGGCATAACGGGATATATCTCGGCTCAGATTGACACCGTCTAGGTCGACGAGGTCGACCGACGGTAGCTTATGCCCATGGCACAAGCCGCATGAGGTCCTGCCGTTAGTCCCGGGGGGTTCAGCCGCTTGCGTTTGACCCTACTGATAATAAGTCCGCTTGGCAGGCAATTGTTTATTTCCACATGGTGCGGTTGGAGTCGCAAGCCGAACGTGACCGAGTGCCATCCACGGAATCGTCGGCCATAGTAACTCGTATGACGCCGGCAAGAGCCATAGTTTCCTGGGGTTCCGGTCCCTGTGCAGTCCCGCCCCATGAGAGCGGAGGCACCAGTTCTGCCTGGTCTGCCTCCAGAGTCTCGGGACCGGGGTCCGTGCGTGATGGCAGGTGCTGACACGGGGCGCTCTGTCTGCTCTTCCCTCTCTTCTGTGCCTGGTGCTAGGCCGCCCACCAGGTCGGGGTTCGCTGTGTACCCACCCTCTCCCACCCTCTCTTCGCGAGGAGACCCAGCCTCGGACTCGGGCTCGGGCGCCGAGTCCATGGATACTTGGGAGGTTGAGGAGCAGGAGGGTGCCTTCCGTTTTTCGTCAGCTTTGCGGGAGGTCCGGCAACGCATTGCCGAGTTCCTACTCCAGGCCGCGGTGCCTGTCAGCCACTCGGACTCGTCTGAGTTCCGCGTGCCAGGCAAAGCGTTTGCCCCTCGGCAACCTACGCAGACGCTGCTCCGCATTCTGCCGTCGTTGGTGCAGGACGTGGTCGATCCCCTCCTGTCTGGTTTCGACTTGCCTGAGCTTGTCCGGAGGTACCAACTGGGGGAGGATTCCCTGTTCGCTGTACCAATGGTCGACGAGTGCATGTTCACTTCAGTCGCCTTGTGGGGAGGCTCGACTTCCTCCGGAGCAGCTCCGGCTGCTCGGCAAGGGCGTTTTACACCACCGTTTGCCCTCGCGGGCGCCCCCCTGCAGCATGCGTACCGGACCTACGAGGAGGTCTACCGGAACGCTATGCAGCAGGTGCGGGTCATGGTCCATGAGGCCTACCTCTCCTCGATCCAGAGGTCGGACCTGGAGGCGGAGGGGCACGCTGGAGACGTTTCTCCGCATGTCGTTCTGCTCCGTCAGTTATCCGAAGTCCAGGCACACCTCGCGCACGACTCCTTGCGGTCAGCTGCGTCGACGGTGATGTGCGCAGTCATGGGGATGCGCAAGCTGTGGCTGTCGACGTCTCGGTACTCGGCAGCTACACAGCAGACCTTGCTGGCCCTTCCCTACCGTCTAGGCCCAGCAGGTCATACGGGAGGCTGCCGCTGCAGCTACCTCCTTCAAGGACTCTAAGGCCTTGTTGGAGCACCCGCGGGCTTCTCGCCCCCGCGCTCCCGTTCCACCTTCCTCCGCCGGGGTGTAGCCTACACCCGAGTCCACTGGCTGGCTTCGGCCGCTCGGCAGGGGTAGGCGGAGGAATCGGTCCGCCAAGGGTAAGGGCAAAGAGCAGTCCCCTTTGACTAGCTCCCAGCCTTTTCTCGGGCGCGGGAGGTCTACCCCGACCTCCCGTTAACCCATCAGGCTGTAGACCCAGCCGTGTGTCACTCCCAGTCAGCTCCGCTACTCGGGACCACTCACGCACTCTTACCCAACGTCCCAGTGGAAGGCTGCCTCTCTCTATTCCTGCCGGAGTGGGAGAAGGCTACAAACAACACTTGGGTGCTGTCCACCATCAGTTTCGGCCATTTACCACTGTGGAAGCGAGGTCCGCCAGACTTCACCGGCATACGCCGCACTCCAGTGCCGTCATGTCAGGCAAGGGCGAACATATTGCACGACGAAGTTTAGGCTTTGCTGGACAAGTTCGCAATCGAGCGCATACCACCGGGCGAGGAACAGGCGGGACAGTACGGGTCGTTCCAGGTGGATCTGTTTGCATCCGGCGGGACGAATCAGACACCCGTGTTCTGCTCTCGAATACTGGACCCGAGGGCGTTGGCTGCCGATGCCTTCCTGCTGGATTGGACGGGCAAAGTGCTCTGGGCGTTCCCGCCATTACCACTCATTCCCCGTGTCCTTTCACAGCTGTCCACCCAGCCAGCTCGGCTGCTTGTGCTACTGGCACCGCTTTGGCCGTCACAGAGCTGGTTTCCGGTAATTCTCAGGTTTCTGGCTCAGCCTCCTGTTCTATTACCTTTACGACCGGACATTCTCACTCAGAACGGAGCGCCCCACCCCAATCCAAGGATTCAGTGGGTGGCTTGGCCTCTGTCAGGTCTAGCCTTGAAGCACGCGGAATTCCTGCAGCAGTTGCAGACACAATTCTGGCTTTGAGGCGGGATTCGACAAACGTTCAGAATGAGGATAGGTGGTCCCGCTATGCGCGCTGGTGTTCAGATAGGGGGATTGCAGATCCCTTTTCTGCGGATTTAGTCCGAGTATTAGAGTTTTTGCAAGCCCGTTTGGAAGGAGACGGTGTTTGGCAGTGGTGAATGCGCGGGTCGGCCATACACGATATTTGCGATTGTTTATATAGATACATCATGAGAAATGATATTCGAAAATAGTGTATGGAAGGAGGACCAGAATGTAAAAAATTGTGTTTGCCTCGCGTTTGAAAAGGCAATGTATTTGGTGGATTTATAATAGTTTAATATTTCCCGCTGCAAATATTGAAAGTTTGGCTTCATATTTTTCAAACTCATCTTATATAGTGTATATTTCACAATAAGAAAGAGCACGTTTAGTGGATTATTATTTTTGCCCTTCCAGCCAAATAATATATTATCGTTTGTAGATAATACAGAAAAAGCACATGGGCGAATCAGTATATTTCATTAAATGTAACCTGTACTTTGTCATTAAAATATTATGAGTGATCTTAAAGTGAAACCATCTTAACTGAACGCTCTATGTGCATCTGTTTGCCATAAATAAATATTAGTCTACTCTTCTTTGTTATAATGTTGCTTCAGAATATCTTCCCATTTATTTTGACCACTGGGATTGACGTGACTTTGTGGCAAGAGAGTATTATAAAACGCTTTACTCCTTTGTTTTTTTCCACATATACAAGAGATATTAAACGGTAATACAGGGTTTTGGAATTCTGAACTAGTTTTTCATATATCAGTTATATGTTTAGACCTTCAGTATGCCAATACAGCACAATTTTTCCTTATCCTGACTCATGCTTTTTGCTTGTCTTCTTCTTCTTGAGAACACAGTGGAACACTTGTATCTCCCAATTGAAGCTCCCTTCAATGTAAAATCACTAATTAGTACTCACCAAGAGTTATCTCTTTCCCAATCATTTGTGCTGGAACGAGGGTGCCACTTCCCGCCACATGCCTCACTCTCCTTCTTCGACCAGTGAGCAGGATGTGAGGGCACCTGTGTCTCCCTACACATTATATCCTTTGTTTATTCTTAGTTATTTACCTCTCATAGACTCCCATAGAGGTGTAGCTAGTATCCTTCAACATAATGCATTGATATTTATTTGTGTTTCTACTGTTTATTCACGGGACTCCGTGTTTGTTAGATAGATTGCGTTGATGAAAATCTGCACTAATTGTAAACTACATTTTTCTGCTGCTGATCCGCATTTAATATGCCCTAGTTGTACTGTTTCACGTTGCAATTATTGTATTAATTTATCCAATTCTGCCTTTGATAAATATTTATTCTGCGTCTTGAGACACGCAGCAGATAGGTCACGTAAACGTATTTTAGCCATGGCTAATACACCAGAACCCTTACCTTGTCAACTGTTGTCAGACGACCCCCTCCCGTCTGGTTTTCCGCTAGAGTTACCCTCGGAGGAGAGGCGTGGAACGCAGTCCGCCACCTCCAAGAATCGACCTGCATCCCCAGACATCCCGTCGTCGCAGCCAAAGACAAGGAGGGCTTCCACGTCGTCACAACGCAGACTCCGCACCCCCAGGGCTACGTCCACGTCGAAGGGGAAATCATCAAAGTCCAGCAGTACTTTCTCAGCCGAGATTGTTCCCGTTGCAGAGTTGGGCCTATTTGATGAAGATCCGATCATCATTCCAGATGTACGGCGGAAGAAACGGCCAGTGTCGGCATCTATAACTTCAGCGCAGATTACCACACAGGCTGAGGCACCTACACTAATGTCAGAGAATCGCCCTGAGGGTCCCGTCACTACCACCGTAGAGAAGGCAGCAACTACGTCAGCGCAGACCATCCCAGACGACCTGATGAACCACATCATGCAGATGATGGAAGATCGCTATGATCTTCGGAGGCCTTCAGAGCCACGGGCGACCCAGCCCACCCCCTTACATTCGTGTAGGGCGACCCAGCCCGTTTGCACGTCTCAGGGTTGGGTGACCCAGCCCGCTAACGCACCTCCACGAAGGGCGACCCAGCCCGTATCTAAGCCTGAGCGAAGGGCGAAGCCCGTCTGCACGAAGGACCCCGATCCTAAGCAATCGCGGAAGGCTTCACGCACCTCCATGAAGGGCGACCCAGCCCGTATCTAGCCTCCGCGAAGGGCGAATCCCATCTGCACGAAGGACCCCGATCCTAAGCAATCGCGGAAGGCTTCACGGAGGATGTCTGTATCACCTACATCGGACCTTGATGAGAGAGGACGTTCGCAAAGCAAGATCCTCTCATCTCATGATTCCGATTCATACTTTCAACCTTCACGAAGGTTAAGTGACTCCAAGTCATCCTCATCTAGAAGATCCTTAAGAGAGTCACCGAGAGCTTCGCTCGCGAAGCTATCAGCGTTCGCCAAGGAAGTCTCCACGAAGGTCACCTTATAGACGCCACTCGTCAGTACGTTCACCACATTATTCTACTCGCCGATCTCCTTATCGATCACCTCATCGATCATCTTGTCGATCTAGACACAGTTCAGCAAGGACTCCACCTCAGTCATTATCGGAGGAGCATCAACACATTATCTGGAAAAAGAAAAAAGAACGCTATATGTCATTACCGAATCCACAAGACAGAGAAGTCGCAGTACTGAACTTTTTAACAGAACGTTATATAAGTTACGCGAAGTACTATTTACAGATGAAGAGCCTAATAAAGGATCTTCAGGCCGACTACCTACATCAAGGGGATCAACGACGTTTCGCAGATCATCACAGGAATCACCATTTCCGTATATATTACCAGGTAGGCAATCTCGGACTACGAAACGATTATCTACATGCAAGGCGCCATACAGTCACACCAAGTTGACCACTACGTAGATCACTACGCAGATCGTCAAGATCATACAACTAGGACATGATATAGCATCATCCTAGAATGGGAATATCTTCTTTGGTACACAGACGGAAGATAGATAATACACTACAAGAAAGATACTTGGTGTCACAATTCATCACTAGCATGGACCATCAGTCGGAATCCAGGATGGGATTCACATAGATTGATATATCTACATTAGTAGATTTATGACATAGAGATCTTCACCTTCGGACAGATCTGCAGACAATTTCAATAACGAAATTGAGCAGCAGCCTTGTTACAGCGAGTAAAACACATAATCGTCAACGATTTCCTGAGAGGAAAACTGTACAAGTTCAGTATTAATTCTACAATTATGACGCTGCATTGATGTATGCAAGCTACAAGCTGACAACGTACAAGTTTTATTGAGCCTATATATAAGGACGACGGCATTATCTTCAAGACTGAAGTTACATTCACAGCAGCCAGGAAAATAACCTACCCAGCATTAATATTACAGGGCGAAGTATTTCGCAGGGAAATATTCGCACGTTTACCATTAACCCTCGACACACGTGGTCACTCGTGTAACTTCGGAAAGTTACGGACAAGACTGACGATTGATTAAATATCAACGACGGCACTCGATTATACACCGGTGACATCACAGCACGGGTACACTACAGAATCAAAATGCCTTGTTCTGATTGGACCGCGAGGGGCAACGCCCTACGCAGAGGTCGGTCATAGTTCACAGTTCAAGACATAGGTTGCAAGTGACAATAACATATCAGTGAACGAGCAATGCCTCCATTACAGTCCAGTTATACTGGACCTTCATGATTGGGCTGCCTTTATGAGGTTAGAGACCTCCCCTGTCAAGTAAAGACGAGGGCACGGCAGTCAGGCGATTTTTACATAAAGTTTCAACGATGGCAGTCACAGAGTCGGCCATTGCTTCATTTCCTTACAGACACGGGGAAGGGTGTCAAGTTCGTAGGATATAGATACAAGTTCTTGTATCTCAAGCACTACTCTCTCCGTGTTCACTACGAAGTGGTGAAATCTGTTGGGGTTTCGCTCTTCAGCACAAGACATGGAATGCAAAGAGAATTATAATTACTCCCACTACTGGTCTTCATGAATGTACAACCGGACGATACGGACAGGTTATAACTCATATCTATCTATGGTGAACTCCGTGCGAGGAGGGTTGCAGATGCACCTAAACAGCGGAGTCATAGTACAAGACGCATCTTTATGGGGACGCCATCGCTCCTAGAGTGGGACCATATCTTGACAAAAATATGTCAGCTGTGATATAGACCATAGCAGACATGATCTGCACTTCCACAGGCTGGAAATGGAAGCAGCAATAAACGCCATACTTCACCGGATCAGCTTTTTATAAATGCTCATCTAACGGTACACACAGTCACCTCCACAGGGACTGTCTACATCCACAGAAGGATCAACAAAAGTTGGCAAACCTTCTGGACCTCTGCTTTCAGTTGATCAGCATAACAGTCAAACTGACTGTCCATAGCAGTAAACACAACATTAAAAGAACCAAGAATGTGTTAGCAGTACACTAATAGACTTATTTGCCACTCGCTTCAACAATCAGCTGACAACATTCGTATCACCAGTTCCAGACCCACTAGCATGGACAATGGACGCACTAAGCATATCGTGGGAAGGACTCAACGCGTACGCGTTTCCACCGCCAGCGTTAATCCCACAGGTGTTAAAGAAAATCAAGCAAACTCGGAGTCTCCAAATGATTTTGGTCACGCCCTACTGGCCAGCCAGAACGTGGTTTCCAATTCTTATTCAAGAAATCGGACAACTAATACTATAACGAATCTACTAATACATCCTCACACCAATCAAGCGTATGGAAAGCCAGAAGCATTCCAACTTACGTAACTCCACTCACAACTTGTACGATGACAAGTGGTACAGTTTTCAAATTATGCTGCAAAGAAAGGATTTACAGCTAGATATGCTACACATCCACAAGTGGCTGACTACTTATGTTACCTACAACAGACTAAGCGTCTAAAAGGCTCAACATTATCAACATATCTTGCAGCTTTAAGCTCCGTCATAACTATGAGAGCGGGTGTCAAGTTAACGAAGACCCCAGAGTTACTCGCCTTACTATGTGCATTCCGATTGGAGGATCAGAAACAGAGGTTTGGCGCTCCAGCATGAGATCTAAATGTAGTGCTCCAACACCTCACAAGTGAGGCATATGAACCACTGGAATCAACATCATTCGAATTTCTGACACAGAAAACTTTGTTCCTGTTATCCCTAGCAACAGCAGCCAGGATGTTAGAGATTCAAGCACTAGATTACGAGAGAACACGCTTTGATGATAATCACTACATCGTGCATATGGGACTACGCTTGGATTTCATCGCTAAGAACCAGTTACCAGGTCAACCAGACGGATTATTCCACGTCCCAGCTCTCTCATCAATTCTCGGACCTCATGATACACTGAACCTATCATTATGCCCAGTCAGAGCACTGTAAATATATCTAAGGCGATCCAAACCAAGACGACAAAAACTCAAACGATTATTCATCCCTCTGTCGACAGCTACACAGACTGAAGTCTAACGTACAACTATCTCGATATGGATCAGGACTGTCATACTACGTGCCTACAAGGCTGCAGGACTCGACCCTCCAAGAGCATCTAATCCACATGAAATTAGAGCGCTAGCTTCAACACTTGCTCTAAACGGCAACTGCTCTTTGAATACCATCATGGAGGGCTGCTTCTGGAGATCCGATATGGTGTTTGCCAACCACTATCTGAGATATATCACCACCGAGGATGTCTCAGGTATTCACCATTTCGGTCCCATGGTCCTCGCACAGCAGTTGACAGTCCCTCGGAGAAGATAAGCCAATCTTACAGATTTTTACTGCTTAATTGATAACAGTAATATGTAGCTAATAACTCCATGAAGTTTATGCTATTATATATATTTTAGCTTAAGTTTAATCACTATCTTAAGCTCAGTACTATGTATATTATATCATAATAATATCATTAGCTAACAACTCTATGCTATTATATATTTTAGCTTAAGTGTATCTTAGTCTTAAGCATAGTATTCATGTTGTAAATACTTTATTTATGTTTATCATAATATCTATATATTGTAGTAACCCATATATGGCAGCTGATAAGTTTAACAGCAGGAATTTATCAATTCAGTGCCTTTATGAAGTTCCCATAGGGTTATTACAGTTATTACAGTTATCAAATCACTAATTATCTAAATCCAAAGTATTCTGTATTCCCACCTCCGTGATCCGTAGGATTCTACAAGCAAAAGCATGAGTCAGGATAAGGAAAAATATGTAATTTTCTGAATAAAATTGATATTTTATACTTATCCTGACTCATGAGGTAGTCTTCCTCCCATCCTCCCCTCAAAAACACTTTGGATTTCCTGAAAATTCAAGTGTTGGGCTCGCTATATAAGGAGAGTGAGGCATGTATGGAGGTGGCTTCCCTCGCTCCCGCCAAAAGACAAGGATAGAGATAACTCTTGGTGAGTACTAATTAGTGATTTTACATTGAAGGGAACTTCAATTGGGAGATACAAGTGTTCCACTGTGTTCGCAAGAAGAAGAAGACAAGCAAAAAGCATGAGTCAGGATAAGTATAAAATATCAATTTTATTCAGAAAATTACATGTTTATACCCTCTAAATGCAAAAAGTTTATCTTGGGTATTCCATATTTTTTTTCTATCTCAGCTTTTTGTTGGAAAATCCCATTATAGTCAAGAATATCTTTAAGAAGATGTATTTCTTTTTTGGCCATATATTCATAATAAACAAATTCGTGTAGGGCGACCCAGCCCGTTTGCACGTCTCAGGGTTGGGTGACCCAGCCCGCTAACGCACCTCCACGAAGGGCGACCCAGCCCGTATCTAAGCCTGAGCGAAGGGCGAAGCCCGTCTGCACGAAGGACCCCGATCCTTAGCAATCGCGGAAGGCTTCACGCACCTCCATGAAGGGCGACCCAGCCCGTATCTAGCCTCCGCGAAGGGCGAATCCCATCTGCACGAAGGACCCCGATCCTAAGCAATCGCGGAAGGCTTCACGGAGGATGTCTGTATCACCTACATCGGACCTTGATGAGAGAGGACGTTCGCAAAGCAAGATCCTCTCATCTCATGATTCCGATTCATACTTTCAACCTTCACGAAGGTTAAGTGACTCCAAGTCATCCTCATCTAGAAGATCCTTAAGAGAGTCACCGAGAGCTTAGCGAAGCTATCAGCGTTCGCCAAGGAAGTCTCCACGAAGGTCACCTTATAGACGCCACTCGTCAGTACGTTCACCACATTATTCTACTCGCCGATCTCCTTATCGATCACCTCATCGATCATCTTGTCGATCTAGACACAGTTCAGCAAGGACTCCACCTCAGTCATTATCGGAGGAGCATCAACACATTATCTGGGAAAAAGAAAAAAAGAACGCTATATGTCATTACCGAATCCACAAGACAGAGAAGTCGCAGTACTGAACTTTTTAACAGAACGTTATATAAGTTACGCGAAGTACTATTTACAGATGAAGAGCCTAATAAAGGATCTTCAGGCCGACTACCTACATCAAGGGGATCAACGACGTTTCGCAGATCATCACAGGAATCACCATTTCCGTATATATTACCAGGTAGGCAATCTCGGACTACGAAACGATTATCTACATGCAAGGCGCCATACAGTCACACCAAGTTGACCACTACGTAGATCACTACGCAGATCGTCAAGATCATACAACTAGGACATGATATAGCATCATCCTAGAATGGGAATATCTTCTTTGGTACACAGACGGAAGATAGATAATACACTACAAGAAAGATACTTGGTGTCACAATTCATCACTAGCATGGACCATCAGTCGGAATCCAGGATGGGATTCACATAGATTGATATATCTACATTAGTAGATTTATGACATAGAGATCTTCACCTTCGGACAGATCTGCAGACAATTTCAATAACGAAATTGAGCAGCAGCCTTGTTACAGCGAGTAAAACACATAATCGTCAATCCATTTCCTGAGAGGAAAACTGTACAAGTTCAGTATTAATTCTACAATTATGACGCTGCATTGATGTATGCAAGCTACAAGCTGACAACGTACAAGTTTTATTGAGCCTATATATAAGGACGACGGCATTATCTTCAAGACTGAAGTTACATTCACAGCAGCCAGGAAAATAACCTACCCAGCATTAATATTACAGGGCTAAGTATTTCGCAGGGAAATATTCGCGACGCTTACCATTAACCCTCGACACCGCGTGGTCACGTGTAACTTCGAAAGTTACGGACAAGACTGACGATTGATTAAATATCAACGACGGCACTCGATTATACACCGGTGACATCACAGCACGGGTACACTACAGAATCAAAATGCCTTGTTCTGATTGGACCGCGAGGGGCAACGCCCTACGCAGAGGTCGGTCATAGTTCACAGTTCAAGACATAGGTTGCAAGTGACAATAACATATCAGTGAACGAGCAATGCCTCCATTACAGTCCAGTTATACTGGACCTTCATGATTGGGCTGCCTTTATGAGGTTAGAGACCTCCCCTGTCAAGTAAAAAGACGAGGCACGGCAGTCAGGCGATTTTTACATAAAGTTTCAACGATGGCAGTCACAGAGTCGGCCATTGCTTCATTTCCTTACAGACACGGGAAGGGTGTCAAGTTCGTAGGATATAGATACAAGTTCTTGTATCTCAAGCACTACTCTCTCCGTGTTCACTACGAAGTGGTGAAATCTGTTGGGGTTTCGCTCTTCAGCACAAGACATGGAATGCAAAGAGAATTATAATTACTCCCACTACTGGTCTTCATGAATGTACAACCGGACGATACGGACAGGTTATAACTCATATCTATCTATGGTGAACTCCGTGCGAGGAGGGTTGCAGATGCACCTAAACAGCGGAGTCATAGTACAAGACGCATCTTTATGGGGACGCATCGCTCCTAGAGTGGGACCATATCTTGACAAAAATATGTCAGCTGTGATATAGACCATAGCAGACACGATCTGCACTTCCACAGGCTGGAAATGGAAGCAGCAATAAACGCCATACTTCACCGGATCAGCTTTTTATAAATGCTCATCTAACGGTACACACAGTCACCTCCACAGGGACTGTCTACATCCACAGAAGGATCAACAAAAGTTGGCAAACCTTCTGGACCTCTGCTTTCAGTTGATCAGCATAACAGTCAAACTGACTGTCCATAGCAGTAAACACAACATTAAAAGAACCAAGAATGTGTTAGCAGTACACTAATAGACTTATTTGCCACTCGCTTCAACAATCAGCTGACAACATTCGTATCACCAGTTCCAGACCCACTAGCATGGACAATGGACGCACTAAGCATATCGTGGGAAGGACTCAACGCGTACGCGTTTCCACCGCCAGCGTTAATCCCACAGGTGTTAAAGAAAATCAAGCAAACTCGGGAGTCTCCAAATGATTTTGGTCACGCCCTACTGGCCAGCCAGAACGTGGTTTCCAATTCTTATTCAAGAAATCGGACAACTAATACTATAACGAATCTACTAATACATCCTCACACCAATCAAGCGTATGGAAAGCCAGAAGCATTCCAACTTACGTAACTCCACTCACAACTTGTACGATGACAAGTGGTACAGTTTTCAAATTATGCTGCAAAGAAAGGATTTACAGCTAGATATGCTACACATCCACAAGTGGCTGACTACTTATGTTACCTACAACAGACTAAGCGTCTAAAAGGCTCAACATTATCAACATATCTTGCAGCTTTAAGCTCCTCATAACTATGAGAGCGGGTGTCAAGTTAACGAAGACCCCAGAGTTACTCGCCTTACTATGTGCATTCCGATTGGAGGATCAGAAACAGAGGTTTGGCGCGCTCCAGCATGAGATCTAAATGTAGTGCTCCAACACCTCACAAGTGAGGCATATGAACCACTGGAATCAACATCATTCGAATTTCTGACACAGAAAACTTTGTTCCTGTTATCCCTAGCAACAGCAGCCAGGATGTTAGAGATTCAAGCACTAGATTACGAGAGAACACGCTTTGATGATAATCACTACATCGTGCATATGGGACTACGCTTGGATTTCATCGCTAAGAACCAGTTACCAGGTCAACCAGACGGATTATTCCACGTCCCAGCTCTCTCATCAATTCTCGGACCTCATGATACACTGAACCTATCATTATGCCCAGTCAGAGCACTGTAAATATATCTAAGGCGATCCAAACCAAGACGACAAAAACTCAAACGATTATTCATCCCTCTGTCGACAGCTACACAGACTGAAGTCTAACGTACAACTATCTCGATATGGATCAGGACTGTCATACTACGTGCCTACAAGGCTGCAGGACTCGACCCTCCAAGAGCATCTAATCCACATGAAATTAGAGCGCTAGCTTCAACACTTGCTCTAAACGGCAACTGCTCTTTGAATACCATCATGGAGGGCTGCTTCTGGAGATCCGATATGGTGTTTGCCAACCACTATCTGAGATATATCACCACCGAGGATGTCTCAGGTATTCACCATTTCGGTCCCATGGTCCTCGCACAGCAGTTGACAGTCCCTCGGAGAAGATAAGCCAATCTTACAGATTTTTACTGCTTAATTGATAACAGTACTATGTAGCTAATAACTCCATGAAGTTTATGCTATTATATATATTTTAGCTTAAGTTTAATCACTATCTTAAGCTCAGTACTATGTATATTATATCATAATAATATCATTAGCTAACAACTCTATGCTATTATATATTTTAGCTTAAGTGTATCTTAGTCTTAAGCATAGTATTCATGTTGTAAATACTTTATTTATGTTTATCATAATATCTATATATTGTAGTAACCCATATATGGCAGCTGATAAGTTTAACAGCAGGAATTTATCAATTCAGTGCCTTTATGAAGTTCCCATAGGGGTTATTACAGTTATTACAGTTATCAAATCACTAATTATCTAAATCCAAAGTATTCTGTATTCCCACCTCCGTATCCGTAGGATTCTACAAGCAAAAAGCATGAGTCAGGATAAGGAAAAATATGTAATTTTCTGAATAAAATTGATATTTTATACTTATCCTGACTCATGAGGTAAGCCCTCCCATCCTCCCCTCAAAACACTTTGGATTTCCCTGAAAATTCAAGTGTTGGGCTCGCTATATAAGGAGAGAGTGAGGCATGTGGCGGGAGGTGGCGCCCTCGTTCCCGCCAAAAGACAAGGATAGAGATAACTCTTGGTGAGTACTAATTAGTGATTTTACATTGAAGGGAACTTCAATTGGGAGATACAAGTGTTCCACTGTGTTCGCAAGAAGAAGAAGACAAGCAAAAAGCATGAGTCAGGATAAGTATAAAATATCAATTTTATTCAGAAAATTACATGTTTATACCCTCTAAATGCAAAAAGTTTATCTTGGGTATTCCATATTTTTTTTCTATCTCAGCTTTTTGTTGGAAAATCCCATTATAGTCAAGAATATCTTTAAGAAGATGTATTTCTTTTTTGGCCATATATTCATAATAAACAAATTTTCCCTCTATCTGTATATTGTTGTTGAACCATAGAGACTGACGGAGAATTTCTGAAATTTCTTTTACCTCTGAATAACAGTTTCTTAGGTAGTAACACCATGCCAATAACGCATCTTTCCAAAAAGGATTTGTAATATTTGGCATAATATACTGGCATACATAATCTGTATCAGCATAACATAGCTTAATCCTATCAAGTATACATACCTTGGCAATAGAGATACATTTTGAATTTTCGGTAATGAGCCTCTTTATCCACATTAGTTTCTGCGCATGTTTAGTATTTTTTATATCTGGTACGCTAATGCCTCCATTCTTGGGTTTTTGAAACATGGTTTCTCGTTTTACCTTATCCTTTTTTCCTTGCCACACAAACATGAAGCATTTATTCTGAAAGTTTTGTATTATATCGTCCGGTGGGCTTGGAATTGAAGAAAAGAGATGATTTAGTTTGGGTAATAGCAAAGATTTTAAAATAGTGTTTCTACCCATTGGTGTCATATATCTCAAGGACCAGAGGTTCATTTCTTTGTAGATTTTTTCAAGTTTGTCTTTATAGTTGTGGTCTATCATAGCGTCTAACTCGACATCAAAGTCTATTCCTAATAGCCTAAAGTTTGACTGCGTCCAGTCTAGATTCCATTCTTTGCACATCTTATACCTAGATCTTTTTTTGCATCCTATCCATATCAGCCTAGTTTTGTCTGTATTTACTTTTAGCCCTGAAAATCTTGCAAAGAAAGTCAATGTGTTCAAAACTGCGTAGAGACTTGATTCTGATCCATCCAAGGTTACTGTAGTGTCATCAGCAAACTGGGCAAGTAAGTTTTGAATATTTCCTATTCTTATTCCCTTAATTTTTTTATTTTTCCTGATTAGTAAAGCTAGCACTTCGGAGCATAGAATAAAGATATACGGTGATATTGGGTCTCCCTGGAGACATCCCCTGGTTATCTTGAAAAAATCGCTTGCAAATCCGTTTACTAATACGCTAGATTCAATATCATTTGAGAAAATATTTATCCATTTCTGTATGCTTGGCCCAAAGTTAAAAAACTTTAGAACATTCTGCATGAAATTTCTGTCAACTGAGTCAAAAGCCTTTTCGAAATCGATAAGCAGTAGTAATCCTGGAATTTGGTATGATTCTGTATAATCCATAATGTCATATATTTGTCTTGTGACTTTCCCTATATACCTTCCAGGAACAAAACCTTTCTGGTCTTCATTGATAATATTCGGAAGTATTATTTTTATCCTATTTGCAATTACGGCCGATGCTAATTTGTACGAGGTATTAAGTAATGATATAGGTCTACAATTCTTTAGGAATTTTTTGCTTTTGTTACCCTTTGGCAAGCATGTAATAAGTACTTGTTTTTGTGATACAGACAGCGAAGCATTTTCATATGCATAATTCAACGAATTTATGAGGTATATATTTAGATCATTCCAGAAAAATTTAAGAAATTCACTTGAAAATCCATCTGGGCCTGGGCTTTTTTCATTTTTCATTTTCTTTAAAGCAGATAGTGTTTCATGGTGAGTTAGTTTCCCTTCCAGGGAAGATGCTACATTTTCAGACAGTTTTGGTATTTCATCACCTGTAAATAAATCCTCTAGATTTATCTGTGTACACTCCTCACTTGAATACAATTTTTTATAAAATAATTTAGTCTCCCTAAGTATTTCTGTTTGGTCTCTTATCACTGAACCGTCATTTTTTTCCCATTCCCTTATTGATTTATTAAGGAAATTTCTTTTTTCAAGTTGTAAGAAATATTTAGTTGGTTTCTCCCCTTGATCGATCCATTTTGCTTTGGATCTTGTATATAACCCTTTCGTCTTTTGGCTTGTGATATCATCTAGATCGTGGTTTAGTTCGTTTATTTATTTCATTATCTCTGTCTTTTTATCCTCTGACATTGTATCTAGTTTAATTTCTAATTCCTTTAATTTATTTTCTAGAACTTTCTCTCTATTCAATGTTCTTTTTTTGGTAGATGAAAAGTATATGGTCATACCTCTTATTTCGAGCAATAACATTTCCCATAATAATTGGTCGTTTATGGTATATTTCTTTTCATTTCCTTTTTCCTTTTTTCCTCGTATTGCTGTAGAGTATTTTTAATGGTGTTTTTTACATGTTCCACATATTTTTCATCGTAAAGTAATGAGTTATTAAACTTTCAAAAAACTTTTCCTCGTGGTGTGTCTCCCAGAGAAAGAGTTAGTGAAATTATTGAATGATCTGATTTGATACTTGGGGATATATCTGTTTGTATGATAGATTGCATAAGGTTATGTGAGAGTGGTTTTGGTTGTCGCCAGGTGAAGCGTGTTCGTATGGATTTGATTCTCTCCATGGATCTTTCAGATCCAATAAATTTATTATGTTAAGTAATTCCTTTCTAGCTTTGGGATTATTTACATGCTTGTAATTATATGTATCAAGGTTGCTATCTAATGCTATATTCCAGTCTCCGCATATTATATATCTATTACTCTCTTCAGACTCTAGCATGTCTTTGATATTTTGAATAAAAAAGACAATCTTGGTTTGGCCCATATATATTAATTATTGTATAATCATTATTGTTTATCTTTACTCTCAGCAAGATGTAGTTTCCATTTGCTTTATCAATTTGTTGGTGTATTACTTTGAATTCAAAATTATTATCAAAAAGAATAGCGGTTCCTCTTGCATTACTTTTGTAATGACTAAAATAACATTCATCGTATCCCCTCTGTTGTTTAATTAATTGTTCTTGCTCATTAGTAAAGTGAACATCCTGGAGACAAAATATATTTGCCCCTTTTTGCTTCAAAAATCGAAATATCTGTTTTCTTTTAAATGCACTGTTAAGGCCTCTGCAGTTTAGGGACACTACTTTCAATTTTTCTTTGTTTACATCGTGATTATATCGTCCTACATGTAAATAATGATATTTTTTTTTTTTTTTTTTTTTTTAAGGTTTTGTGGGGTAACTTTATGGCAGTTCTTTTGTGACAACAATACATTTGGGAATATTTTTGGTACAACAATAGAGAAAAATAAAAAAATAAAAAGCGTGTTTGCACGTACATTTTTTACTTCCATATGAGGTGGCACGAATATTCACAGAACGCGAGATGTTTTCCGTCTGTGGTAGATTAATTAACAAGGGTGTTTAATGTCTAATATTCTATACGTGTAGTAAATGGCAGCCACCTGTTTGAAACTATTTAGTGTGAATGGGAGGTTTGTAACATTTAGGATATACAAGGTTTGCTTTTCTCTTATTTTGTTTATACTTAGTAATACAAAAAGGTACTGACCCTTGTTGGCACAAATACCTGATATTCTATCCAATATTAAATGTCATTGTGACACAATTCGCACCTTCACACTTTACTAAAAAATGCGATACATGAAACATGAAAGCAAATATAGGGTTGCAAAGGAGCATTCTTTTGCCGTAATTTTGCAATAACCAATGTTATAAAAAGTAAAAAGGTACTCTCCACTTCTTTGAATATACATGTATATATGCAAATCTTGGTGCATATCACTGAAAAATCATAATACATGTACCCTTCTCTTCCCCCTTTCAGCCTACCTGGCCTCTTGTGAACCATACAAAAAGTATAAGAATACAGGGTATCCAGAAACATCATTCAAAAATGCCAGGGAGTAGTATATAGAATGGGGATTCTGTGACAGGCCGACTAACAGAGTCATTATATGCCAATTCCACTTCCAGACCCAAGTATAAATTAACGATTTCAAGCAGAGACACCTTTCGATGCACATCCCAGACCCCTATAGGAGCCTTAAAATCTTTAGGGTACCATGAGTTTCGGCAACCCCATGCGGGAACGAGGACGAATCAACTGACAGCGATGACTCGGATAGCCTGCAATACGTCCCCATAGACTACAAACCGCAGATGGTGCCGTATGCTAAGCAGCCACCAGTTCCCCGACCATAGAATGGGGATTCTGTGACAGGCCAACTAAGAGGGTCATTATATGCCAATTCCGCTTCCAGCCCCCAGTATAAATTGAAGATTTCGAGCGGAGACACCATTCGTTGTACAGCCCAGACCCCCCACATGCACCTCTACAATTTCGAGCAGAGACACCATTCGATATACATCCCAGACCCCCGGCATGCACCTCTACGATTTCGAGCAGAGACATCGTTTGATGTACATCCCAGACCCCCGACATGTACGTCTGTTTCTAGCATCTACCGCACCTTCTGGATATCCAGACGGGTCTCTCCTTGTTCCTCCAGCATCGACCAACAAATTCGTGGTTTGCTCCACACGAGCCTACATCACCGCAGTTTTCTCCACACGAGCCTCCCCAAGCGGTCGTAGAAGTCCTGGACGGTGGGCACAGTCATTGACCCTCCCAGGATGATTACAACCATGCGCAGAACGTGTGGGAGAAACTGGGATGTAAGAATCTGGGTGGCTACCACGACGTGTACTTGAGAACGGATGTGCTCCTGCTAGCCGATGTGTTCGAGACGTTCAGGAGGACGTGTTTGAAACAGTATCAACTCGACCCTGCATGGTACTACACCAGCCCAGGTCTATCGTGGGATGCACTGCTGAAGAAAACCGGAGTTAAGCTGGAATTGCTCACGGATTACGACATGCACCTGTTCATCGAGAAAGGATTGCAAGGTGGGATTTCCATGGCTGCCAAACGCTACGCGAAAGCCAACAATAAGTACATGGAAGGCTACGACTCTAGCAAGCCCACCAATCATCTCCTTTATCTCGACGCCAACAACCTGTACAGTTGGGCTATGAGTCAGTCTCTGCCTACTGGTGGGTTTGAGTGGTTGGATGATGAGATCGATATCACGAGCATCGCGTCGGATTCAGGAAAGGGTTACATTCTCGAAGTGGATCTGGAGTGTCCCGAGGTATTACACGCTACCCACAACAGCTACCCGCTGGCCCCCGAACAGTTGATGGTCTGCCGAGACTGGATGTCCGACTATCAGCGGGACTTGTTGGGTGAGAACACCCTGGCTCGGGTGGAAAAACTCGTCCCGAACTTGATGAACAAGACCAAGTACGTCATGCACTATCGCAACCTGCAGCTGTACCTATCGTTGGGTATGAAACTGACCAAAATTCATAGGGTGCTGAAGTTTGACCAAAGTCCTTGGATGGAGCCCTACATCAGAATGAATACGGACCTGCGAAAGCTGGCCACCAGTGACTTCGAGAAGAACTTGTATAAGCTCATGAACAACTCAGTGTTTGATAAGACGATGGAGAACCTGAGAAAACAGGTGACGGTCAAACTCGTGCGATCACACCAGGAGGAAAAACTCAGGAAACTGATCGCTATCCCGGCGTTCAACTGAAGCAAGCTATTCGATAATGACTTGGCGGCGCTGCACATGAACAAAAGTCACATCAAGCTCAACCGACCCGTCTACGTGGGGATGAGCATTCTCGACCTGTCCAAACATCTCATGTATGATTTCTACTACAACCGTCTCAAGAAGCAATACGGTCCGTGTTGCTGTACACGGACACAGATTCCTTGTTGCTGGATATACGGACCGAGGATGTGTACGAGGGCATGATAAAACACATACACCTGTACAACACCAGCGATTACCCCAAGGGCCATGCCCTGCACAGCACGACCAACAAATAGGTCCTCGGCAAGATGAAGGACGAATGCACGGGCACACCCATCGCCGAATACATCGGCTTGAGGCCTAAGATGTACTCCATCTTGGAAGCTGACAAGGGTGAGATCCGAAAGGCAAAGGGAGTCAAGAAATATGTGGTGAAACAACACATCAAGCACGTCCTCTTCAAACAAGCTCTGTTCAAGAATAAGACGTTCAAACACCGAATGAATGCGTTGAGAAGCGACAAGCACAGCATCTACGGCATCACCCTCAACAAGACGTCGCTGTCGCCCATGGACACCAAACGGTGGATCACTGCTGACGGCGTCACGACTTACGCGTATGGGCCCACGCTCATAAACCACTGAGGCCCACCACTGAGTGGCGAAATTGGCATATAATGGCGCTCTTAGTTGGCTTGGGGGGGGGGGGTTCAAAGGTGCATCGAATGATGTCTCCCGAAATCGTTGAGGTGCATGAGCTGTGCATCGAATGTCTCTGCTCGAAATCGTTGATTTATACTGGGGGCTGGAAGCGGAATTGGCATATAGAGGCGCTCATAGTTGGCGTGTCACAGAATCCCCATTCTATGGTCGGGGAACTGGTGGCTGCTTAGCATATGGCACCGTCTGCGGTTTGTAGTCTACGGGGATGTATTGCAGGCTATTGGAGTCATCGCTGTCAGTTGATTCGTCCTCGTTCCTGCATGGGGTTGCCGAAACTCATGGTACCCTACAGATTTTAAGGCTCCTATAGGGGTCTGGGATGTGCATCGAAAGGTGTCTCTGCTTGAAATCGTTAATTTATACTTGGGTCTGGAAGTGGAATTGGCATATAATGACTCTGTTAGTCGGCCTGTCACAGAATCCCCATTCTATATACTACTCAGGGTGCACGAGTATCTTTCGCTCAAAGGCATTTGTACATAGTATTTAGTAGACAAAGGGTGCATTAATTAGTCTTATTTGTCAGCACACAACTTGAGGTGTTCTAATACACAATGTTTACAATCAAAAATACATTTGCATTGATTTCCTGGCGTTTTACAAGAATTATGAACAAGTGCCAGGTTTCTAGAGAATGTTTTACATTATTTTTGCCTGAAGGTGATAGCACAGTGAGCAGGGTTTCTAGAAAAACATTTTACACTATTTTAGCTAGATCTGATAGTACATTGAGCGCAGGGATTCTGTCACTCGATAACATTCCATGAAATGTATAATGCATAGTGTTGTGATGACACAATTCGCACCTTCACACATAACTAAACAATGTGATACATGAAACATGAAAGCAAATATAGGATTACAAAGGAGCATTCTTTTGCCATATTTTGGCAATAACCAGTGTTATAAAGAGTAGAAAGGTACTCTCCACTTCTTTAAATATACATGTGTATATGCAAATCTTGGTGCATATCACTGAAAAATCATAATACCCTTCTCTTCCCCCTTTCAGCCTACCTGGCCTCTTGTGAACTATACAAAAAATATGAGAATACAGAGTATCCAAAAAATATACTTAATTCTTCAAAACCATCATTATAATGTTGAGAGGTATGTTTACATCTACATTTGGTTTACCCTGCAGTTCATATTATATATATATATAAATATACATGATTTCTAGGAAACGTTTTACATTGTTTTGGTCAGATCTAATAATACCAAGAACCCGGAAATGCCATCGTTCAGTAGCCAAGTACATGGAGTATATAATGCATAATGTTGAAAAACAAGTTGACATCTTCATTCGATTATCTGACAATTCATAAGAAATATGGTAAGGTTGGAAGGTTTCTGAAACACATTTTACATAGTTTTGGCCATATCTGAAAGTACAGTGAGCAGAGGGATATTGTCACTCAATAACATATTGCAGTTTTGGCCAAGTCTGATAAATACAGTGAGCATCACATGTCAGACAGGTATTTAGATATTCTACCTTGTTGCATTCAATATGCTGGGATAATACTGAGAACACATGGATACTGTCACCCCCTTGCAAATGCATAAGCCTGAAATATTGTGTAGTATGAAGTGACCGACATAATGGCATCTACATTAAAGAGCCATGGAGATAAAAAATAGAATTTCTGAATGCATTTGCCATTGTTTTCTCCTGGTTAGGATAATACATCGAGTACAGGGATTCTGACACTCGTCGCATCGGTTCAATTTAATTTTACAGCCTATTACCGACTACTCGGTTTGGTATGAAATCATGGTGATATATAATATTCCCATGAAGTGTAATATTTCCATATTATGCCTTGTTTTCAAAAACAATTTTGTCATGTTATGATAGTATTGAAATAATAATATTCACACATTAGTACTACTACACATACCCGGTATCTTGTTTTCTACATTTTGACTATTTCAATATAGAGGATACAGATATAAGATTTTATGCACATGCTTTTACCTTGTTTTCACAATCTTTTCCATGAACATAATGAAAAGCACTATTCCCGGTCCTTTGAGAATTCTTTCGATTGAAGAAACCCTGAAGATTTTTATGATTTTTTTATGTATGTGTACAGGCGTATGTATCAGTCTGTTCGGCACAGTTTAGAGTCCAAAAAGATACTGTGGCATTCTCATTCTATGTAAGTGATTCCTCCAAGCCGATGCCCTTCCACTGACAGTTTTTTGTTTGGTCTGTAGCACAGTTTCAAATCCACACCTTTTTCCGAGATTTTTGTCTGTACGTTGTGGTCTCTACGGAGTTCGAAGGCACGTGTTGCAAGCTTCCCTCTGAGTTTCTTTAGTTTCACTGGCAGGTCGGTACGAATGGAAATACACTTCTATGAAAGCATTTGTCTGTTGTTACCAGCACTGAACACCTTCTGTCGGTCGGTCATGCGAATGAATTTGACTATTATTGGTAGGGGCATCTGCGCCGAACGACCTGTCGTTGAAAATCTTGGGAGCCGATGTAGATTTACATCTTTTCCGCATCCTCTACATTCATATTTGCAAAAAAAAATCTCACTTCTGACTCCGGGTCCTGATTATCCGGGATGCCATATACAAGAAGGTTTTGTTTCCGTGAATACATCTCATGTTGTAGGTCTTTTGTTTTCCATTTCGGTTCTTAGCTCGCACATGTCTGCTTTCAGTGCCTCTATCTCACATCTGTTCTCGTCGATTGATTTTGTATTAAAGTTTATTGAGTTCACAATGTCCTCAACTTTGGAATTTGTATTCTCCGCTTGTGATTGAAGGATGTCCATTCTCTCAGCTAGCCTGTCTGAGAGTTTGTTTAATTCGGTTGTGATAAAAAGTTTCGTCTCACACATGTCGTCCATATTGCTTTCGTCTCCCACGTTTTCCTCAGGTGTTGCGCTCGTTGTTTTCTGGGTTTTTTGCACTGTCGGATCGAAATCTATCCAAATTTAAGTTGCTGGATGTCGTTGACTGATCCATGTTCTTTATTTGGCTTCTTGTGGCTGCCATTTTCATGGATTACTTGTGATTAAGACGGATTGGGACGGAGCCACCTCTGTGTACGTCTTACCCCGCACAAAGCATTACCGGAAGTCGCCATACACGATATTGAACTGAGCAATTTCGCATTTTTATTCTTGTGACTTGACATTCTCTATACCCATGTTTTGGAACGGCGGTGTAGCCTAATGGAACTGATTATGGCACTCTCAGTGTATCGAGTACATCACACAGATCTCAGCAATGACATAATAACAATGTAACCATCTTACCATCTCTTGTTCTTTTATAGTGCCCTGAGGAAAGAATGTGAAGTTTCCTTTTTGACTCAGTATATAATGATCTTGCAACTGGCCAATACGACATCGTCCTCTGTTGGCTACCCAGCCACGTTGGCATTTCTGGGAATACAATGGCCGATTTTGCTGCCAAGGCAGCACTCAACAAATCTGTGACACCACTTCTGATCCCATACTCTGATTACAAAGCTAGCATTAGAACCTACATCCGTGGTCTGATGCAAATGAAGTGGGATGCCCAAGTAGATATCAATAAATTACATGCAATAAAACCAACTATCGGTTACACCTACTTCGGTTGTCAGTCCAGATTTGAAGAGGTCATCATACGACAATGTAGTATTGGCCACACTAGATATACTCATGAGTACCTATTAAAAGGTGAGGATCCTCCGTTTTGTATCCATTGTGATGAAAGAATCACGGTCAAGCATGTCCTGCTTGACTGTGTTGAATATTCCATCACAAGGGATAAGTATTTCAATGTCAAAACACTGAAGGATCTTTTTTATAATGTAAGTTATGATTAAATAGTTGAAGTTTTTAAAAATTAGACGTATTGACTGATCTGTAAATAGCTAAATATTTTATTATTGGTAGTTTAGATTAGAAACTGAGATTGTTAGTGGCTGTACCCTCAAAGGGGGTTGAAGTAGCGTAAAAATATTGTCCTCCTGAGAGGGTACGTAAGCCCCAAAACTTTCAAAGTAAAATATAAATTATCACATTTTAAACGTAGTATTTTTGTTATTTTAACTGTTGGCTAAATTTTCCTACAATCGCCAGCGGCTGAAGGGATGGTGTAAATCCAGCTAGGATCCATGCAGGTAGCAAAAGTAATGTAAGTCCCCATGGTTCCTAGTATGGTGATCTACCTTCAGTTGTTGGCGATCTATAGCCCATTTTTACATTGTATTGTCCAAAAATAGTTTTAAAGATATCTGCTAGCTAGTTTTAACTCAATCTGTGATAACCTAGTGGTTTTACTGTCCTTTGCTGACAGGGTTTTATATATTATATGGATGTATTATAAATTTAGAACTAGTTTTAGTCACGATATGGCTGAAATATTGCTGATGTGACTTTAAATCTTAACTCACTCACTCATTGTGATTGACTTTTCACTTGTTATGATCCCTCCATTAAAGTTTATATGTACCTTTGACATTGTTATCATACTTATCAACTGGGATAATATTTTGACAATGCACAGTTTCTTTATGTGGCTAGTATATTAAGAAATATGCCATCCTCTTTCTCCACTCTCATCGCCATGATCACACCTGATTTAAGCATTGATTCCAGGTGATGACATGCTACAAGAGGTTCAAGCATACAGTGTTCATTCCGTAAGCTGGAATGCCATGAATCTGTTTTTAGTTACTGCACATTTTGTTTCATTATTTCCTGAAATCTTTTTCTGATCGACCTGTTTAGCTTTAATCAAATTGTTAACGATCAGTGTCTTTTGTTTTTTTCTCTTCCAAATGGTCTTACCAAGCGTTGTTTGTAGGAGTTATCTTCTAAGCTCCCCTAGACAGAAAATCAAGCTTCCATAGTCATCCTTCCATTCCAAGATATTGAAGGATTTGAATGAAGACCTAAACACTCTCAAGTATTTGGACTGTCTGGGGCATTCGTCACTGCAGGGCAAAGATTGGTATGTGTCAGACAACAGCCTTACTCTCAAAACCAAGGGCTTCAAGGATTTGTGGTCAAGTTTCCAAAGTACGTTACTATCAGGCAGTCAGAAACGAATTACAGTCAGTGCGTGTGGACAACAACATCGACGGCCCAACAATTGCTAATCTCAGCTATTAGGAAGATGCTCCCTCCCACGACTGAGGCGACCTATCATCTGTAAAATTGGAGAATGCCACCGATACATGTTTCATGACTATAGATAGTATGACAAAAGTAGTTCGATTCTCAAGGCTTACTAGCCAACCTGGTAGAGCAGTTTATCTTATTGAGACAGGGTCCCCACCTACACCAACTTTATTCATCTGTATCCTATTATATGCAGAATATGCTGTATTCACAACCTCTAGATGATCAATTTTTGAAGATCAAGTGCTAAGAAGCATTGAAGGTCTTGAGGTTTGAGGAGGATAGGAAGTGCCACAGAGCTTTCACTTCAACTTCATCGTCCTCCATAAGACTCCAGCAAAGTACGCGCTATAGTCAGGGGCCTCAAAGGCTTTCCCAGCCAGGAAGATGGCAAGTCTAAACCTTTACCCAGTTGACTCTTCACAAATCTCATAGAAAGCAGCAATAAGAACTCTCCAATTCAAAGTTTCCAGTGGCGAAGACAATAGACAAGCTCTTGGACAAGAAAGCTGTCGGCTAGTCGAACCTTTTGGACCCCAGAATTTGGTACCCAAAAAGGATTCAATATACCCCAGAATGATTAAGATCCTTAACCGGGAATATCTGAGACAAACAAGAATGTTTCAGATGGCGTCCATAGATATCCTCAGGCAGATGAAGATTCTACCTGCACATGCCTATCATACTCTCACAAACGTCTACAAATTGATGTCAATGGAAGAATTTTCCAGTTCAGAGTCGTGCTGTTCGGGATATCAGTAGCTCTGTTGGTATTCACGATTATAACCGCTAGTGTTCTAGGATATGTACATCTACAAGTCATTAGAATTCATTTTTATCTGGACGATTTTCTTTCTCCAAATGCCAACTTAGACACCTCTTTAGACAACTCCCCATATCTGCGAGAAATTTGTGTTTCTGGTTCATCAGGACACATCAGATATTCAGCCCCAGTAAATACACAAATACATATTTGGCCATATTCAACACTCATCAAGGTCTCGTTTATCCCCAATTGGAATGTCTCACAGCGAATGGTTGACATTTCAACTGTATGAACTGACTTCACAACCTCACAATAAGTGCAAGACAGATTCCCTGTTGGAATGTAGGCGGTCAGATTGTCCAGTAGAAATCGACATAAAATAAAGCTGAACCAGACATTTTAGTATAACAAGCAAATTTGTGTCTCAATATTATTTATTGGTGGTGAGAAAAAAAACGCAATCAATTTTGAAAAAGTTATGACCGCTTGAAAATGAACCTCAATGATGTGCTGACATTTCTCAAATATAACATCAAGTGTATAACTTAGATTATCTGAGTTATTTCCTTTCTTAGAAACAGAAGTTTGGAAGAGGTGAAATATGACATACAAGGTAAATAACTAATCATCCCTTGTAGTTGCCACAGACAACGCCGCTGTAGTTGCTTATATCAACAGACTCTGAGGGACCTTTTCGCAAGTCGTTGAAACGTTGAGCATGCTTGTGGCACGGGTAAACATGAGACTTTGACAAATGGATCAACTGAACATTGAGCTAAAAGAAAACACTATGATGTAAATCCCGAATATGTGAGTGCTCACTTTCATTGCTACAGAAACCCCCAAGGTGATATGATAGGCATGGTTCGTAAAAGTTGAAAATTAATCAAATGACTGTTTTTGTGGATTGTGAAAAAATATGTTTTAGTTTGTTTGTTTTGGAGGAAAAATTAAGAGGTAGTATTGTGGGGGAGTTTTCACTTTTACCATTCAATATAAGTGGATATTTTTATTGTAAACTGTAATGTCTGAGTGGAAATAGAATTTATTATTTTTCATTCACCGGGTTGTCCATGTTAGCAGAATTTCATTTGAGTTTATGAGTATACCCAAATTGTCAGATGCTTTCAACCCAGCTTCAGCAAATGTGTGTTTGCATTGGAAATTTCAAGACGTGTGTTTGCCCGACATCCCCTTAACATGCATCAGCCTCTTGTCAGGTTTACTGTACACCTTGTTCTTCAAGGGGGAGCAGCACCAAGGTCTCTCTGGGTCAACTTACTGTCTTTTGATTTCTCGATCCCCTCTACTAGTTCCACAAATCAGAAGAGATTGAGGTGTTGATGAAAGTGGTGTACAGGGTCAATGAAATCATCTTGGCTCTTGTTTCTACTGGATCTAATGGTATATGAATGATTCCAGTATGTCAGTCAATCCTTGTCATCAGTAAATGCTGTCACCCTGTAGTCATGGACGTTTGGTGGACAGTGTGATCTCAGGTGTTGCACCCATCACCTCTAAGGAGGCTTTGTGAACAGGAAGAGTGTTACGGGGAGTCAAACTGCTTTGTATACAGCACTGCACCTCCGGATCTTCCTTGTAATGCACAACTGGGCCAATGTTATTGGTCTTTTTCTTGTACCTTGGTTTTCAGCATTGTTAGTAGTTACTTTTTCCATTGCCCATTCAAAATACTAACGAATTTAGTGGTTGGATGGCAGTCATCTGAGACCCCTTTGAAGAGGTCCCCCAAACTCTTTATATCTTCTCAATCAAGTGTGAGGTCTGCGCCCTGGTTCGATTCTTGAAGCAAGTGAACTCCAGAAGGAAGAGTTCTCCTCAGCATCTCATTGAGCAGAACATTTCTCAGCCATGTGTTGTCATTGAAAAGAAAGATTTGTTCATAGAAAACAGGAACATATCTAACACAACTATTAAACATTATTGATATACCCGATCCTCATATAGTTTCCAATAGATGGAATCAGAATATGCTGATACACTATCTTATGTTGTAACACGTTACTTGTTAGCAGTAATAGGATAAACAACCACACTATTTTGTTGGAGTCCACTGTACATTTCTGATAATGACCTAATCATGAGACAGTTATAACACCAGTTTTCGAAGGAACAAAGATACAAGCTGGAATTACCTGACATAAAGGAATTGTTGACTTTTTCAACATGTTAGTCATGTCCCTTGTCATTTGAATTTTGAGCTGTGTCTTATTTCAGATGGACCAGGAACCAGTGTCAGTATAACTCCCCTCCTTCCTCACATTAGTAGAAGGAACATGACAAGTAGGGTATATTCCTAGCTGTAAGTGTATAATTTCAGATGGACCAGGAACCAGTGTCAGTATAACTCCCCTCCTTCCACACATTAGTAGAGGGAACATGACAAGTAGGTACATATTCCTAGCTGTAAGTGTATAATTTCAGATGGACCAGGAACCAGTGTCAGTATAACTCCCCTCCTTCCACACATTAGTAGAAGGAACATGACAAGTAGGGTATATTCCTAGCTGTAAGTGTCTAATTTCAGATGGACCAGGAACCAGTGTCAGTATAATTCTCCCCTTCAACACATTAGTAGAAGGAACATGGCAAGTGGGGTATATTCCTAGCTGTAAGTATCTAATTTCAGATGGACCAGGAACCAGTGTCAGTATAAATCCATCCTCCCCCCACACAGCAGTGGAAGGAACAGGGCCTGTATCCATAAGTTGTACTGCCGACTGTAATCCTTCTTGCGGACTCCAACTGAGGAAGGGGACTACCGATGTAGGTCAAGGTCAAGTCACATTAGACAAGGTCAACCGAGCCCAAGCTGGAGACTATACGTGTGAAGCTGAGAATGTGATAGGACATGCCAGTATACAGTTTACCCTTGTTGTTCACTGTAAGTATGACAGAGTCACATATACAAATTGACACCTAATCTGGACCTCAAACCATGAGCATTGATATGGTTGTGCACAAATGGCAGCCAGAGTTGATTCAGAGGAGTGCAACAGGCCAGAGTGAGATCTTCCACTAAAGTGGTCTTCCTTGGATGCCCTAAGCTTGGTCGATCCTCGATATAGCCTGAGTCTTGTTGGGCCTTGTTTCCGGAGCACAACTCGGAAACTGTTCAATATCCTTCAACAAAAAGTGGTAGATATATCAGACAGAATCTAAATGGGTGATTTTGCTATTTTTATTTTTCCCCGATTTCCATGGAAACAATTTGGACAAGCTATCAGACATGAATGACACTAACTGATATTGAAACTTAAACTGTTGATTCAAGACATTGTGTCTAGAACGTTTAACAGAAGACTTTCATGTACGTCTTATCAGGACCTGATATCGGTTCATCTTAAAGTTATGTAATAGAGCCTCTAAACTATAATCGATTATATGCGCACCCCTGCACCCCCCTTCTGGATCCGCCTATAAAGGTCACTATTTCACAGTATGGTGTAACATTATGACTTCACTTGGATGGAGCCTGTGGTGAAACAGTTAAATTTAGTTAAAATGTTGCTGCATTAGAATAAAAAAATGCTGATGGAACCATGTTTAAATTAGCAGTAATCCGGACAGTTTTTCTGAAACATTCTCATCCTTTATGTAGCCATGTATCACAATGATTGTGTTTAGTTTAATGAGATGTATCAAAACTGAAGTTATGTTTTGCGAAATAAACCCAGTATTTTAAGAGTGTCGTATTTAAAGACGTATGTGTTCAAGCTAGTGGTGTTTTCCATTCTAATGTTTCAATGGGGTTTAATTTCAGATCCTGTCAATATAAGTATGTTTACGGTCAACTCACTCAGTCGTTCAGTGACAGTTAACGAATCGGATCAAACCACCTTGAGCTGCCAGGTTGACAGTAATCCAAGGTCAGTCATCAAGTTACTGAATGGATCTGAGGAGTTGACAAGGGCAGATAACTCTCTGACAGCAACATATAGACTTGAGTCGGCAGACTGTAGACAAAGAGGGAACTACTCCTGTACTGCCACCAATAACATCGGGGCACCTGTCACCAAGACGGTGGAGTTGCTTGTCAAATGTAGGTATTGTTTTTATTTAATCTCTCCCTGTAATACATCATTGCCATAATCATGTATTTGTGACTGAAGTTTGGATTTTTAACAGGTGTAATAAAGGTGGTATTCTTAGAATTATAAACAATGATGTTTATGTTTACAGTATGACTATTGTTTATTTTCAACATGTTGCACAGCTGCTAATAGACCTAATGATGACATTTATATTTGAATTGACATCAGCAATGGTAGTGAGAAAATCTGCGAAGTGTGCGTCCACATAAAAACACTTCTCCCACCCTTTTCCATGAATGAAGATGAAGGAAACAAACTGAGGACTCGAGCATGCATTTAAAATATGGATATAAACAAGCACATAATGATGGATACATGTTAACACGTCTTTTTTATTTCTTAGTATGTATTGTCTGGGCCTTATAGGCCTAATCATAGTAAAATTTATGGGTGAATGTATCATTGGCAGTCATAATGTTGTACTTTCGGACTGGTAAAACTGCATGTAAAAGGAATAAGGCAATGTTAAAACACATGATCATCAATTAAGCACCACCTATCAAAAGCTATGGGTTGCAGTGAGCGCCAAGCACTTTGATCTATAAGTATGTGCACTACCATTTTCTGAAGTATAGCCGAAAATACTATGAATTCATTATTCCTGACGAGGCAAGACATAGACTCTCTACACAATACACAATGGCAAATTATTGGCGTTCATAGCAATTGCTAACAATAAAGCTTACTTGAACATTGACCGCCCAGTTATCAGCCAACCTTTGTGAAGAAGCATGTGGCCACAAGTGAGGTAGAGGATTGTGCAAGAGCTGGGTGACAGAGGAGGACCAGTAACTGTGAGGACTGTACCCTAATTGTCAACTTTATCAACAGGAAGTACCTTGCCAGTCTTTATGGATTACAATGCAAAACCCCACTGCCTATTTCAAGAACAGTGCCATCAAAACATTATGATAACCCACAAGGAGCCCTGATATAACTCCATCGGGGGATCTTTTCAATTGTTGTGGACGCAAAGTTTAAGAGCCTTATGGTCAGGAGGAGTGGCAGAGGATACCAATACTGTGAATTTTATGCTTGATTACCAGCATGAGGAGGAGACTGGTAGATATTATCCTTGCAAGGGATGGCTTCCCCAAGTGCTGATGTGGTCCCAAGTGGTGGTTTATATAATCACAGCAGTCATTATTTGAGAACTGTGTGACAAGTAGATTGGTGGCGGACTAACAGGATCGGGCGATCAGTCCTCACTGACTTGGTTGACACATGTCATCGTATCCCAATTGTGTAGATCAATGCTCATGCTATTGATCACTGGATTGTCTGGTCCAGACTTGATTATTTACAGACCGCCACCATATTGCTGGAATATTGCTGAGTGCGGTGTAAAACTCACTCACTCACTCAACCCGCACGCCCGCCCGCCCTCCACACGTTTTATTGTATAAACCAACAGTGTTTGCCATGATCTGGTTTAGATGTCCACATGTCAGTATAACTCCAATCTGAGCCCAAATGTTGGTCCTGTTGGTGTCTTTCATTCAGTTTTGCTTTTCGCTGTGCCTGTCATTGTTTTCTTAACAGCTTCACACTTTCCATTTTCTGATTTGATAATAGAAACGGTAAATCTAAGGGCTCTAAATATATCTTTTCCTCACCTATGTCAGTGACCTTTGCTATCTAAATCAGACCTCGGTCATGGAGGAAATTGCAACCAGCCGTAAAGCAGTCGTAATGACCCGACCAGCCATAGAGGTGATGCAGTTCACATACGCCATATGGGTCACCAAGTCTTAGATGCAAGCAGCAGAAGTTTTAACAGTTTTACACTGTAGACATCAGCTCGCGACACACGTTAAGCTCTGACCGAGTTAAGCATGGGAAGCTTTTATTCTGCAGGCAACTTGCTATTCTTTAGCAGTTGATATTGCTGCTCTGAAAGTCCTCTTCCCAGATGCCTTGCCGTCATTGTTGGATCAGGAGGAATTTGCAGCAGAGATGCCCATTGTTCAAGACTAGACGTAAGCGCAAATTACCGCTGTCGTCTTTTCAAATGAAGATTTTGAAGGGCCTGCATCACATGAAATACACAATTGAAATACCTGTATCGTCTTGGCTGTTCAACACTGCAACACTGTCCTACGCAACAGACAAAAGAGATTTGCGGTCATCCTCTCCCTCACAAGACAAAGGCTTAAGGGATTAGCAATCAAGTTTCCAGAGCACATGTCAATTAAGGAATAGAGAATCAGAGATTTGATGAGTCTGCACTTGTGATCAACAATATCCATGGTTTTAATTACATGTTCATCTCCAACATCAGGAAGATGTTATCCCCCCACTATGGCTGATGTGATAGCAGGCAACACAGCTCAAATGCTGCGCAGCCACTAAGATAATATGGCTAAAGCGATATTTGACAAGGCTTGCAAAGAGACTCTATGATCTCCATGGATCTGCATGATGCATATCTCCATGTACCTATCTATCAGGACTCTCAAATATATCTACGCTTTGCTGTCAATGAGAGACTACTAGTATTCCAATTCATGGTCCTTCCATTTACAAGATCAATAGCTCCATAACTTTTTACGATGATAACAGTCCAAGTTATTGTCACAACAACCAAATGCAGGTCTATGTGTTTAATCAGTAAACATTAAGAATTATGTCGTAAACATTCCCTCTGGATTATGGTTGCCAGTTTCCTGTTGTATCACAGAGACATACAGAAATGAAAGAGAATAAAGTTCTCTTAAAACAACTAGGTCATAGTTATCCCTAGTGGTATGCCTAAAGAGTTACGCAGTTATCTCCCCTAGCTGTGATGTCACAGCATTGTTCTCCGGAAGCCCTCATCATTTTTTTTCTGTATGGTCACATTCAGAAGAAGTTTCACAGAAGTGGAAGAGAAATTATCAGTGAAAGTCTTCACAAGTGAATTTTGCAAGTGAACTGTTGTTCTTACCATCGCATTCATTTTTTAAGTGTATTTTGTGCAAATTGCTTTACTTGTGAGGAGTTAAGTTTTCCCGCCATTAGGACTTATACAAAATGTCGCGAAACAAATGCTTGCAATGCCAGAGATTCATGGCTGAATCGGACCCTCATTCCTTATGTGCCTCGTGTTTTGTGGGATCTCATTGCTCTTTAGATAATTGTTGCTTACTGTGCTCAGGATTATTCAAAGAAGACTGGTTAATTATGGACAAAGCCCGCAATAATTCCAAGAAAAGGAAGTTATCAGATTCATTAGAGTCATCAAAATTTAGAAATCTGCATCTCAACCTCAATCAGGTTCGGCTAAATCAGAACCTAAGTCTAGATAAAAATCAAAATCTAGTGCTTCTTCGTCCAGTCAAGTGGACATGTCGGCCATTACGTCTCTATTGTCTTCATTTAAATTGAAATTCAGGCTTCCATTAACTCAGAGGTCTCCATATATGAATGACGATGATGATGACGGGCACACTAGGCCCCTGACTCAACAGTCATTTCCCGTAGGGTGGCACGGTGCTATGCTCGTTTCAGCCGAGTACCACCACCGTCTTGAAGCTGCGTTGCCGATCACCATGACGGGAGATGCTGAGGCTTCATGCGGGAGGGACACTGTCTCACGCTCTGTTGGGCCAGTGTCACCCGTGCAGCTTCAGGGGGATTTCGCTAGCCGGATTCAGCCCGTCAGCATGGTCCCTTACCAGCCGTCAGATAGCACGGGTTTCACGGCAGACTCCCAGCGGATAGCTGCTTGTCCTACGGGGAATTCCACGGGTAGTCAGGACTTTAAGACACGGACAATCTGCCGATCTTACTATTAATCCCGGACTTGTTAGACTCGGAGGGGCATACGGCCAACCCGGTTTCTAATCCTGAGTTGATAATGAAGGCGGGTTTTGTTAAGCTGCCTTCCATGGACGGTTGGGGAAGATTACGCTTCTGGGTGGACTTTGAGTTGAGTTGAGTTGAGTTGAATTGGGCTTTACGTCACATCGGCATTATTCCAGCCATATAGTGACGAGAACAAGTCTGCATTAATAAGCATTGTAAGTACAGAGTCGCAATGAGTTTTATTTCAAAGACATATATTCATTACATTGTCATTTAAAAGCAGAAAAAGTAATAGCACTAAATTTAAAGGCAGGCAATTTGTTAGTCACATTACACAGTTACAATTTATGATACAGATCAATTTCCCTCAGATAGTTCACTATCAGATGAGCGTTCACGCGGGAGAATAGATCTTTTAGGTTTGTTGCATCATAATGTGAGTCCCTTGCAGATGATAAGTCCACGCAGTCAAGCAGAATATGCTTGATGGTGAAAACCTCATCGCAAGAGTCACACATGGGGGGGACCATCCCCATCTGTTTTCAGCAGATAGTCATGAGTAAACCGACTGTGACCAATACAACATCGTCGTAAGATTACCTCATCACATCTTGACTGACAATCCAAGTAGGTATAACCAATTGTTGGCTTCAATTCATACAGTTTATTCCTTCCTAGTTGGGTGTCGCACCTTTTATGCATAAGGTTCCGAGTATAACTTTTGATAGTGGGTTTGAAATCACTATACGGGATTAGCAGTGGAGATAAGTGCTTGTCAAGAGCTGCTTTTGCAACAGCATCGGCTTTTGTGTTACCTGCTATGCCGACGTGACCCGGCAACCAGCAGAGGACGATGTCACATTGGCCAGTAGATAGGTTGTTGTAAAGTTAAAAAATGTCCAGAATGATTGGGTGACTTGAAGTAACATTTTGAAGTGCTGAAGGCAAGATAATGAATCTGTGAAAACGATGAATTTTTTGGAATGATTCTGCTGTTTAATATAGGTCAAAGCTGAGAAGATAGCTTTGGCCTCGGCAATGAAAATGGAACTGTTGTCGGGAATCCTAGAGGGGACAGTCTAAGATCCAGTGACTGTAGCACTGGCAGCTTGGCCCTCATCCTTGGATCCGTCTGTGAAAATGGATCTATGTGTGTCATACTTTGGCCGTAACTGGTTGCATTCCTGCTGGAACACCAAAGGATTTGTTTCGGACGTTTTGAGTTTAATGAGGGTAAGATCCACCTGTTGTTTCACCATCTGCCAGGATGGTGAAGACAGGAGTCGGTAAGGTGATATGATATTGAGATCAATTTTAGCTGCTGATATGTGTGGTTAAATTCTGATTCCGAGTGGTGGAACCAGGTTTGGCAGTTTAGGAAATAAGTTTTCTTAGAGCGGGTTGAAAACACAATTGTATGCTGGATTGGGCTCATTTGAACGTAATTTAGTGATATACTGTAGTGAAAGTTTAATGCGACGTTGTTCAAGGGAAGGTTCGTCAGCCTCTGCATATAGACTGTCTACCGGAGAGGTCCTAAAAGCTCCCAGGCAGAGCCTCAGGCCTTGGTAGTGGATAGAATCTAATTTTTCTAAACTGTTTTCTTAGGCTCTACCATAAACCATGGAGCCATAGTCTAGTTTAGAGCGAACCAAAGATCTGTACGAGTGAAGGACGGTAGTCTGACCCCCTCCCCATTCGTTATTTGAAACGACTTTTAGTAAGCCCAGGGCTTTATAGCACTTGGTTTTAGCAAATATTTTATGTGTGGTAAGAATGTCAAGTGGCGGTCGAATATGAGTCCCAGGAATTTGGCCTCTTCTACTACGTTGATGGGAGCACCATCTAAAGATAGGTCTGGATCCTTGTGCGGTTTGTATTTATGACAAAAAAGAATACGATTATTTTTGGATTTTGAAAACTTAAAGCCATTTTCATTTGCCCATTTTTGGATTTTGTAAAGGCGGAGTTGTAGCTGCCTTTCTATCGCGTACATGTTCTTACCACCACATGAAATATTGAAATCGTCCACGAAAAGGGACCCATCAACACAACTGTTCCAGAAGTTAGTGAGGCTGTTAATGTTGATGCTAAAAAGGGTGACAGACAGGATGCTGCCTTGAGGGATGCCCTGATCTTGGTGGAATAATCAGACAATGTGGAACGTACCCGTACTTGAAATTGTCTGTTGTTTAAAAACTGAGATATTAACTGGGGTAATCTGCCCCTCAAACCAAATTCATGTAAATTTTTTTAGATACCATGTTTCCACGTTGTATCGTGTGCTTTTTCTAAATCGAAGAAGATAGAGACAGTATGTTGTTAGTTGACAATGGAATTGTTTATGAAAGATTCCAGACGCACCAGAAGGTCAATGGTACTTCGTTTTTTTCGGAAACCACATTGGAGGTCACTAAGGAGGTTATTTGTCTCAAACTACCAGATTAATCGGTTGTTAACCATGCGCTCCATGGTTTTACAAACACAGCTGGTTAGTGATATAGGACGGTAGTTTGAGGGATCAGTATGATCCCGGACAGGTTTTAGTATAGGGATGATAATGGCATTGTGCCACGAAGGAGGAAAGTTGCGGGTTGTCCAAATGTCATCAAATATATTGAATAGAGTTTCCAAATTTGAATCCGGAAGGTGTTTCAGAAGCTGATCATGAATATCATCAGCTCCTGCTGAAGTGTCGTGAGCCTGCCCCAGGGCAGTACGTAGTTCATGGAGAGAAAACGTTTCATTGTAATCCTCACCATTATCAGAGTTATAATTGACTGATTTCTTTTCATGTTGGGTTTGGTATTTCTGGAACTTGGAGTTATAGTTTGACGAGGAGGAGTGGTTTGCCAAAGTTTCGCCAAGTTTGTTTGCAATTTCAACTTTATTGGTTAAAAGGGAGTCACCATCTTTGAGATGGCGAACACCAGATTTGGATCCTTTGCCCTTTATCTTTTGAATCATGTTCCACACCTTGGACATGGGTGTGCGGGAGTTGATATACTGAGTCAAAAAAGAAACTTCACTTTCTTTCTTCAGGGCACTATGAAAGAGAACAAGAGATGGTAAGATGGTTAAATTGTTATTATTTCATTGCTGATATCTGTGTGATGTACTCGATACACTGACAGTGCCATAATCAGTTCCATTAGGCTACACCGCCATTCCAAAACATGGGTCTACAGAATGTCAAGTCAGAAGAATAAAAATGCAAAATTTCTCAGTTCATTATCGTGTATGGCCACCCCACACATTCACCACTGCCAAACACCGTCTCCTCATCAACTGCCTGATGCTTGTGAACACGTGGTTGGGGATTCTGCACCATTGCTCTTGCAAGGCAGCGCCAAGTTCCTGCAAATTCTGAGGTTGGATCCTAAGACCATGAAGCCTTCTCCCAAGTGCATCCCAAACGTGCTCTATTGGATTAAGGTCAGGGGACCTCGATGGCCAGTCCATGACGTTGATTTCAGCGTTTTGAAGGAAATTTTGTGTCAACATCGCGGTATGCGGCCGAGCATTATCATGCTGGAACTGTAGACCTGGGCCATGAACCGCCATGAAAGGAACGAGTTCAGGGTTGAGCACCTGGTCACGGTAAGCAGCAGCTGTGAGGATTCCACGGATTACCAGAAGTCGGAAACGGTTGTTCCCACAGAAAGCACCCCACACCATGCAACTTCCGCCCCCAAATTTGTCGACTTTCTGTACACAACATTGGGCATACCATTCACGACTTTGTCTCCAGGCTCTATGCCTGCCGTCCGCGAGTCTGAGGGTAAACCTGGATTCATCGCTAAAGACGACTCAATTCCAGTCTCTCTGGGTCCATCGGAGGTGACGTTGGGCCCACAGCAGACGCTGACGTTGATGAAACGTCGTCAATATTGGCCCACGTTATGGATGTCGAGAATGGAGATTGGCAGCCTGCAACCGACTTCGAATGGTCTGTGAGGACAGTCGACCTCTAAACATCTCAGCCCTGGTTTGTGTAGCCGGCAGAAATCTGTCACGTAGGTGACGTAGGACGATTTGACAGTCTTCTGCTTGTGACGTCACACGTGGACGACCCGACCCTGGGCGATCAGAAGTGTTGCCAGTTTGTTGTAGACGACCTTGCAAGTCATACACAGTACGACGGCTGCATCCCATTGCTCTTGTACGTCAATAACTGATCTTCCCGCTTGCAACATGCAAACGGCACGTTCACGTTGCACATTTGACAATCGTGGCTTTTCAAGTACTGTTAGAACTGTGGTTTAAAAGTGTGTTTTTTCAATTCTTTAGGCCAATGCAAACACGTGCATATGAAGAAAACTTCGATGCGAAGATCACGTGATCGACTGCACGTGCAAAACCTGATTTGGCACTAACGTCATTTGCGCGACGAATGGATGGGTTTGAGTGGGTTTTGCAAACGTTTTTCTAGAGTCGAAAGATAGGGATCCCATTTCGGACACATAGATGTATCATCAGAGAAAAATTATTCATTATTTTTCAAATTACATTTTGTGAAGTTTCTTTTTTGACTCAGTATATATATTTCCTCAATGACCGGCGTTTAGTTTGTTTAAATGTACGACTTTCCCTGACATTTGTCATTTTAATGGCAATCAGGTTATGCACAGTAGGATGTTGTCGGAAGTATTTTTCCGCCTTCTTCCTATTTTTCCTAGCTTGTTTGCAGTTTGTATCAAACCATGGTTTGCGTATGTGCGGGTTTGCAGAGGACTTAGGAATGGTTTCGTCTCCAATAGTATTTAAGATATCAGAAAATAGTTCCATGGGATCAAGAACATTCCTGAAGTTGTCCGGTATGAGTTTTTCAGAGCAGAGAGTTTGGAATAATGGCCAATTGGCCTTAGTAAAATTCCATCTTGTTGAAGGTGGTTCATCCGCGGGATTGATAGGAGTAAGAATAGTTCGGAAGTGGTCGCTTCCACAAAGGTCATCGTGGACCCACCATTCAAACTCGTTTAAGAGATTAGAATCTGTAAGTGATAGTGGCAGAGTATGTTCTAGTGGCAGGATGGAGATAAGTGTTTGATCCATTGTTGAAAATGCATAGATCATTATTGGAGAAAATCTTCAAGAACCTTTCCCTTATAATTGGTATCAGTACTCCCCCATAGAGGGTTATGACCGTTCAGGTCGCCCATGATTATGCAGGGCTTTGGGAGTTGATCATACAAGCTCTGAAGATCTGATAGGTGGACAGTTGAGGAGGGAGGAAGATAGAGTAAACATAGTGTAAACCCTATGTTCAGAGTCATGCGGACAGCAACAGGGTGGTGATAAGTGGGACAGGGCTATGGAGGATGCCCTGCCTCACCAGGATAGAAGTGCCTCCTGTAGCTTTAACACCGGGAGGAGAAAAGGAGTGGTAGGAACTGTACCGACGGATGTCAAATTTATCAGTCCATCTTAGGTAGGTTTTTTTGGAGACAAAACGCGGATGGTTTGAAGTCTTGAATCAATAACTGTAATCGTTTTAATTATTCTTCAGTCCTCTGCAATTCCATTGGATCATGTTTTGTGGATTCATGGTGCTTCCATTGGTGACATGTCACGTGAACGTGAGAAAGCGTTTGACGAGCTCCTATTAGTGTCAGGTGGAGATGGAGACACCTCCATATGCAGAGGGCCAAAGGAGTTATGGACCTCGACGGGGACCTCTGAAGGAGAGGTGGCCTTTGTTTTAGTGTTTGGCAGTTGCTCAAGCTGCTTTAGTCTCTCTAGCTTCTTTCTTTCCCTTTTTTGCGCGCAGTTTCTGTTTCTGCTTTGGGCATTTGTTCTGGTGTTTGTGATTCAGAAGTTTTGATTTTTGGCTTTGGAGCTGGAGTGGCTGAGATGGGCTGAGTTGAGTTGAGTTGAGTTGAGTTGGCTGAGAAGACATGACCCATGTCAGGTCGGTCTGACAAAAGATAGTTGCAGAAGTGATGGAAGGACGGGAGACAGCAGAAGAGTAGGTGATGGATGAAGGGGCTACAGTTAAACTTGCAACCCTCTTCTTTGCTTCATGAAAGGAGATATTTTCTTTGTGCTTGATCTTTATGATCTCTGATTCGCGTTGCCACATGGGACAAGATTTTGAAGAAGCCATATGGTTACCACCGCGGTTTGCACACTTCACTTCCATAGTACAGTCATTGCTCTCATGCTTGTCACCACAGCGGTAACAAATAGTAGAAGAACGACAGGACTTGGATCCATGTCCAAACTTTTGGCAGTTGTAGCACGGGAGTGGATTAGGTACATACACCTCAACACCAATGCTGCAATAACCGGCTTTGGTAGATTCGGGAATCTTCGATCGGGCGAAGGTAAAGAGGTAGGTGTTTGTCAGTTGAACCACACCGTCGTTCTTGATAGTGAAGGAAAGTTCCTGGACGATTTGTTCCTCAGTCATGTCAGACAGGCAGCGAGCTCTGTCCCGTACAATGCTTCTACACGTGTTCAGTGTTTGTGTGCTGAGACAGCAACCTTTACATTGACAAACTCTTGTAATTTCAGTAGGTTCAAGGATTGCTGTCTCCGAGCACATTCTAGTAGTAGAGAACCGGACCGGAGCTTCGAGACATTGGTAACCTCTCCACAGATACCAGCGGATACCCTTGGAGACTTCAAATGGGTTCAATTTCAAAGGTTGCTTGTCACAAGCTTCGAATTGTCAAAAAACGTGGCCAGTAATCAGGTCGAGGGGGCGTACTCTCGTCAGACGGGGAAGTCCATATGTCCATATGTCTTTGTTTTGAACCGGGGTATTGGGAAACCATGTCATCAGGAATGTGGTTCGGCATCCCCTCTCCCCACCCACCATGGAGTGTCAACAGGGACGATCTTATACTACAGCGGATCTCAAAGCTGCAAAGACCGGGGATAAGGGGGTTTTATACTCCAGCGAATTTGACATGAAGTGTTGTAGCTGTCTACCAGATTAAAGGTCAGGATGGTTCGGCCCATGACAATCAATTGAAGATGTACAGTGAGTGGAGGTCAGCATCACCAGATTGGCCCATGAGCCACCGCCTTCTGTGCATGGGTCTGCAAGGCTAATTTGTTTTTGGCAGAATATGAGTTAACATTTTGAACATGGCCAAAAGTGTTTTGTAGTACCAAATTTTGTATAAACATTCCATGCACAGGGCAAGGCGTGACCAGCCGATTGGTAGAATCGGGCCTATTCTACCACCCGTCTAGGCAAAGTTAGGATCGAAGTGGTGTGTTGGATTATTGAACACTATTGCCAGTTCCGTCATCCTCAACCACCAGACTCCCTTCCTCTGCCGACACAGGGATACAACCCATGGCAAACGGGTTGCCCAATTGGGTCGCCTCTTACAACCAGCAATGGGGTGCTGTGGACCTATTCGACCCCAGGTCCACACGGGGTCGAAGAGCCATTGGCGTTACCCAGCACCCACCACGAGGAGGTTGCTCTTCAAGGTTGCCAAGTGACACTAGATCCATATTAAGAACAGGTTTGGAGGATGTAAGATTTCAATCTTTGTATAGTTGTATCATAATGATAGAAGGTTAGTCATAATTGGAAGTTAACCGGAGGTGATGTCGTTAACCGAAAGTGACGTCATCAACCTGAAGTGACGTCATCAATCGAAAGTGACATCATAAAAGCGGAAGTGATGTCATAAGACCGGAAGTGACGTCATGAGACTAGACGGGGTGTTTTAATCACCTCGAAATGATCAAAAGCAGTACCATTAGACCGGAAGTGATGCCATCAAACCGGAAGTGAAGTCATGAGGTCTAAGGAACATATAAGCATAGTCTCAACAGAAATATGGTTACTAAGAAATAATCCAGCAGACTCTCCAAGATGGATATAATTCTCTTCACATTAACTTCCTGTCCTGTTTATTGAAGCTAACAATTAACCATCTGTTAGGATTATGGTGGCGGGTGTCATAGGACATGAAGTTATCTAAGTTCTGAGAATTATCTAATTCTAGTGAGATATTGGTATCCTTAATCTCCTCTTGTTCTCGGGTCCCTCCGTCCATATGTGGGATTCTGGCAACCATAATCCAGAGGGAATGTTTAAGACATATACAGGCATTGTTAGTAATTGTTAGTAAACGTACCTCTGGATTATGTGATATAGGTCCCTCTGAACCTCACGAAGTGTATGAGAAGAGCTATGTTAGAGTTTTCTTTAGAAAAAATTATGAGGCTTGGGGAGAACAATGCTGTGACATCACAGCTAGGGGAGATAACTGCGTAACTCTTTAGGCATACCACTAGGGATAACTATGACTTAGCTTTTTAAGAGAAAGTTTTTCTCTTTCATTTCTGTATGTCTCTGTGATACCACAGGAAACTGGCAATCATAATCCAGAGGTAAGTTTACTAACAATTACTAACAACACCTGTAATTGTTCCTACTTGTTAGTTTTATGATTGTCTTCCTAGCCAATGTGTGATTTGGCAATCAAGTGTTAAAGGGGGCGTATTCGTCAGAATTCTGCATTATTATTAACAATGATAATAATTCGCAGAATATTACCTCCACCACTTGTGGTAAAGTGTCTGTGGGGCAATGTACAACTGTTCATGTGATGTCCCAGACTTTGTACGCTGTCCATGGACTGCCTGAGTATGCTGGTTGTGTTCTGCACAGTGGCATTGGCTGTGTCGTGATGGACAAGGTTGTGGCTTGAATTTCTGCACAAGAAGGGCGTTTTCTTCCTGGATTTTGACTTGTGTACTCAAGTGTATTCTTTAGTAGTGGCTGTGCCTGTGGATACCATAAATAATACAAAACATTCATGTAAACAGACAAGTGCCAGACTCATATAGTCAGCCATCCTTATCACATACTTGGTGATAAGTACATAGTTAAACTTGTATGAACATACCCACCTGTGATAAGGCTATCATAGTGGCTGTTTTGAAAATATGATTTTTGACTATCACAATTTTTAAACTTATTCTCTCTCACATTAGGCAATTTCTGTTGTTTTCATTTTATTTCTTTCCAAAGTTCCAGTGATTTCAGAGCCTTATGACCCTAGTGTTGTTTCCTCAGGTTCTCCTCGACTAGGTGAAACAGTGCCCAAGCAACTCAAGTACGCCTCCAGGAAGAGTGGTGACGTGACTGTGTCTGTATCAGTCCTGGCCTACCCCCTTCCTACATTCACCTGGCGTAGATCCATCAGCACCAGCCAGGACCTCACAGGTTCCTCCAGCCCTGTCTCAGACATCTCAGTCACTGCCAGACTACACCTTACTGACCTCCAACAGCAGGACTTCGGGGACTACAGTCTTGCAGTGGACAACAGTATGGGTGGTTCAGTGACATACACAGTCAACATTGTGCCAATAGGTGAGACTTGATATATAACGTACATCATGTAATTGTCTAGCTATACTCCAAGACTACACCTTATTAGTGAGTGAGTGAGTGAGTTAATATTTAACGTCACATCGGCAATATTTCAGCCATATCGTGACGAGAACATTTGATATTGAAATAAAATATATGTATGTTATAAAACACCTGCCGACGAAGGACAGTAAAGCAACTAGAGTATCACAGATATACATGTAAAACTAGTAATTGGATCTAAAACATTTAAACCATAGGGGACAACACAATATAAAAACGGGCTATAGATCGCCACCAACTGAAGGTAGATCACCATGCTAGGAGCCATGGGGACTTACATTACTTTTGCTACCTGCATGAATCCTAGCTGGATTTACACCATCCCTTCAGCCGCTGGCGATTGTAGGAAAATTTAGCCAACAGTTAAAATAACAAAAATACTACGTTTAAAATGTGATAATTTATATTTTACTTTGAAAGTTTTGGGACTTATGTACCCTCTCAGGAGGACAATAATTTTACACTACGTCAACCCCCTTTGAGGGTACAGCCACTAACCATCTCAGTTACTAATTTAAATTACCAATAATAAAATATTTATCTATTTACAAATCAGTTAACAAATCTAATTCTTTTAAAAATTCAACTATTAAATGATAATTAACATTATAAAAAAGATCCTTCAATGTTTTGACATTAAAATACTTATCCCTTGTGATGGAATATTCAACACAGTCAAGCAGGACATGCTTGACTGTGATTCTTTCATCACAAGGGATACAAAACGGAGGATCCTCACCTTTCAGTAGGTACGCATGAGTGTATCTAGTGTGGCCAATACGACATCGTCGTATGATGACCTCCTCAAATCTGGAGTGACAACCCAAGTAAGTGTAACCGATATAAGGTTTTATTTCATGTGATTTATTGATACCTACTTGGGTGTCCCACTTCTTCTGCATCAGATCACGGATGTAAGTTCTAATGCTAGCTTTATAATCAGAGTATGGGATCAGAAGTGGTGTCACAGATTTGTTGAGTGCTGCCTTAGCAGCAATATCAGCCATTGTGTTCCCAGAAATACCAACGTGGCTGGGTAACCAACAAAAGACGATGTCGCATTGGCCAGTAGCAAGCTCATTATGCAATTCAATAATTTCTAATAAAAGTGGATGTTTACAAGAAATATTTTTGATAGCCTGAAGGCAAGAAAGTGAGTCAGAAAAGATGATATATTGTTGATATTTAGAGTGTTTTTGAACATATTTCAAAGCTGTCAAGATGGCATTTGCTTCTGCTGTAAAAATAGAGCTGTTATCTGGTAAACGAGAGGAGATTGTTCTGGATCCAATGACAGTGGCACAAGCCACCGCGCAACCACCCTTGGACCCATCTGTAAATAAGGATTTGTATGTATTATAGTTATTCTTTAATTGATTATATTCTTGGTTATACTGTAATTCGTTAGTTTCGGATTTTTTAAACTTTGTCAGTGTTAGGTCAACTTGTGGCCTCACTAATTGCCAAGGAGGAGAAGAAAGAAGACGGGAAGGAGATATATTCTCCAACTCAATGCCAGCAGCAGAAATATATTGTTGGATTCTTATCCCGAAAGGTGGGACAAGTGAAGGTTTTTTGTTATGCGAATCCTCATAAAGAGGATTAAAAACGCAAGTGTGAGCAGGATTGGATTCATTAGAATATAACTTTGTGATATATTGTAGGGACAATTTGATACGGCGAAGTTTTATAGATGGCTCATCAGCCTCAACATAGAGACTGTCAATGGGAGAGGTTCTGAAAGACCCAAGACAAAGTCTTAGACCCTGGTGATGGATAGAATCAAGTAGTTTCAAATTGCTTTTACAGGCTCCACCATAAACGATGGAGCCATAATCAAGCTTCGAACGGACCAGTGATCTATATAAGTGAAGGAGGGTAGTTCGGTCCCTCCCCACTTAGAATTGGAAACGACTTTCAACAAGTCGAGTGCCTTCAAACATTTGGCTTTTAGATATTTAATATGCGGCAGAAAAGTTAAATGGGAGTCAAAGATAAGACCAAGGAACTTAACTTCCTTCACAACTTTGATGGGTGTGTCATTTAAAGATAATTCAGGGTCTTTATGAGGTTTGTATTTTCTGCAGAAATGTATACAATTTGTTTTAGATTTAGAAAATTTAAACCCGTTTTCCAGACACCATCTATGAATTTTGTTGAGACAAAGTTGTAATTGTCTCTCAATAGTTCGCATATTTTTACCACGACAAGAAATATTAAAATCATCCACGAAAAGTGATCCATCAATTGAATCACTTAAAACCTTTGACAGACTGTTTATTTTAATACTAAATAGCGTAACAGACAAAATACTGCCTTGTGGGACACCCTGATCCTGATTGTAATGATCAGACAGGGTTGAACCCACTCGGACTTGAAATTGCCTGTCTGTTAAAAACTGTGATATAAAAAGAGGTAAACAACCCCTTAAACCAAAATCATGTAAATCCTTTAAAATGCCATGCTTCCAGGTGGTATCGTATGCTTTCTCGAGATCAAAGAATATCGACACTGCATGTTGTTTATTTACAATAGCATTTTTAATAAAGGATTCTAATCGTACCAAATGATCAATGGTACTTCGATTTTTCCTGAAACCACATTGAATGTTTGTGATAAGGTTATTGGTTTCAAGATACCATGTTAATCTATTATTTACCATTCGTTCCATGGTCTTACAGACACAGCTAGTTAGAGATATGGGTCTGTAATTTGATGGATCAGTATGATCCCGGCCAGGTTTTGGTATTGGAACTATAATGGCATTACGCCACGATGAAGGGAAATTCCCAGACGTCCATATTTGATCAAATATATCTAAGTGTCAAAAGACATGATTCAGGCAAATGTTTCAATAACTGATAATGGATATTATCATCACCTGCTGCAGTATCATGCGCTTGCTCAAGAGCGGTGTGAAGCTCATGTAATGAAAACACTTCATTGTAGTCCTCACCGTTATGTGCATCAAAATTAATTTGTGTCTTTTCCCCGTTGTTTCTGATATCTCTGAAACTCAGGGACATAATTTGTCGAGGACGAATTTTTGGCGAGAGTTTCGCCAATTATATTTGCAATGTGAGATTTTTCAGTTATTAAATTGTCACCATCTTTTAAATGGTGGACAGCAGATTTTGACCCTTTGCCTTTTATTCGCTGAACCATGTTCCACACCTTAGACATGGGTGTGCGCGAATTAATTTTGGAGACATAGTTTCTCCAAGATTGACGCTTGTTTTGTTTATATGCACGTCGTGCCTTGGCATTCGTAATTTTAACATTATTTAAGTTATGAACTGTAGGATGTCGGCGGAAATATTTTTCCGCTTTCTTCCTATGTTTCCTGGCTTGTTTGCATTCATTGTTAAACCATGGTTTACGAATATGAGGAGTTGCAGAGGACTTAGGAATTGTTTGTTCAGCAATTTCAGTCAGTTGAGCGGAAAACAACTGTATGGGATCTGATACATTTATCAAATTGTCAGGTACCAATTTTTGCACACATATTGTTTCAAACAAGGACCAGTTGGCCTTGGAAAAATTCCAACGTGATAAAGGGGGATCATCATCCGGTTTTATAGCTTTGAGGATAGTAGGGAAGTGATCGCTTCCACAAAGGTCGTCATGAACAGACCATTCAAATTCGGTGTAAACAGACGTATCTGCGAGGGACAGATCAAGTGAAGAATAGGTTCCTGTAGCAGGGTGTAAATAAGTGCTTGAATCATCCTTAAACACACATAAATTATTATCAGAAATAAAATCTTCAATGACTTTGCCTTTATTGTTTGTACTTGTACTTCCCCATAGAGGGTTGTGCCCGTTTAAATCGCCCATGATGATACAGGGCTTTGGTAGCTGATCATACAGATTCTGAAGATCAGATTGTCGAGGAGCAGATGAAGGTGGAATGTACAAAGAGCACAAAGTAAGTGTAATGTGCAAAGTAAGGCGAATAGCAACGGCTTGAAGATTAGTATTTAGACGGACACCACTATGGGTGATGTTCTGTCTTACTAATATAGTAGAACCTCCAGTCGCTTTATCTCCTGGTGGAGAAAATGAATGATAACACATGTACTGCCCTAAATCAAATGTATCAGTATGTTTAAGATAAGTCTCTTGTAGACAGACTGCCGATGGGTTAAAATCCTGAACTAACAATTGTATCTCGTTGAAATTCTTTCTAAGTCCTCTGCAATTCCATTGGACTATATTAGATGAATGACTCATGGTGGTTCAATTGGTGATCTCTCACGTGAGCGTGATGAAGAACTCCCCACAGAACTCTGTGATAATGGAGTAACTTCCATGTCCAAAGCACTATAGGTGTTCTGGACAGGCACCTTTGATGGAACGGGATTCCTGGGCGATTGTTTTCTATTTAACTTTTTTCTGCCACTTTTGGTGATTTTTTCACTGGATGGTTGTTCCAAGACTGATTGAGTCTGACTTTCAGCCTGAGAAGTAGAAGGTGATGTCGATGTTTGACTATCAACCATGATGACAGGTGATGTCACAGCAGGTTGTTCGGAATTGATCCAAGTCAATTCCGTCTGAGAGGGAAACAGATGAAGTTGGGGCTGTCTTAGCAACAACAGTAGCATAAGAGAATGCGGATTGAGATGTGGATTGAGAGGCTGACTGAGAAGTCAGTAACTTCCTGGCTTCTCCAAAAGTAATGTTGTTCTCACATTTTAGTTTTAAGATTTTTGATTCAATTTGCCAAACAGGGCAGGATTTAGATGAGGCCATATGTTGGCCACCACAGTTTATACAGTTCAGTGCTTGTTGACAGTCAGTATACTCATGGTTATCTCCACAGCGTTTGCTACGGAGCGATTACATGTCTTTGATCCGTGGCCAAACTTTTGACATTTAAAGCATCGGAGTGGATTGGGGACATACACCTCCACTCCGATGTTGACATAACCAGCTTTGATAGATTGTGGTAATGATGATCTGGCAAACGTAAACAAGTACGTATTCGTTGGTTCAATTGTTGAATCTTCCTTCTTCCTTGTAAAACGTTTAACTGAAGACACTCCTTGATGTTTTAATTCATCAGTTATTTCCTGATCCGACATGCCAGACAAGGAGCGGGTCCGATCACGTACAATGCCTCGGCATGAGTTGAGTGTCCGGTGTTCCGATACAACAACCTTAACATTGGCAAATTGATTGATGGATAACAGATTGAGGGATTGTTGTTTCCTCACACATTCTACAAGTAGGGAGCCAGAACGAAGCCGGGTGACATTCTTCACCTCTCCACAATGTCCATGAATAGCTTTAGAAATGGCAAAGGGGTTTAGTTTAATTGGTAAGTGGTCTTCAGCCTCGATCACGATGAATCGAGCCCACGAATCAAAATCTGTAATACTCTCGTCAGAGGAACTTGAATCAAGATGTTTGCGTTTCGAACCATTGTGATTATGAGCCATGGTGACATATATTTATTCAGCAATCCTGCTCCCCACCCACCATGGAGTGTCAACAAGGACGGTGTCTAACTGCATCGGGTCTCCAGCACGCAAACACCAAGGATACAGGGTTGCTATACTCCAGCAAATATGACATGTATAGCTATATTTGTTTACCACGTATATTGTCAGGGAGGTTCTGCCCATAACAACAACTCAGAAACATACAGAATACAGCAGTCAACATCACCAGATTGGCCCATGAGCCACCGCCTTCTGGCATGGGACTCTAGGCAAGTTAACATATAATTAAATTGTAATCGTGAAATCGAAAAAGCCAATACCCTCAAAATGAGAAAATGTGCAAATATATATCCACCATGCACAGGGCTTGACGTGACCAGCCGATTGATAGAACCGGGCCAGTTCTACCACCCGTCTAGGTGAAGTAAGGGGCGAAGTGGTGTGTTGGGCAAAAGAAACACGGTTCCAGGCTCCCAGTGCCCTCAACCACCAGCCTCCCGTCCTCCACCGACACAGGGGCGCAACCCACGGCAAACGGGTTGGTGGACCAAATATCCCCCCTTGGTCCACAACGGGGGGTTGAAGGGCGTTTAGCGTTACCCAGCACCCACCACGAGGAGGTGGCCCTTCATGGGTGCCACACCTTATTAAATATCCAGCAGCATGACTTTGGAGACAACAGGTTTACACTTGACACTGGTGTGGGCGGGTTAGGATATATACTGCAGGATTACACCTTACTAACCTCCTAGAACAGGACCTTGGGGATAACAGACTTACCATGGATAATGGTGTAGGTGGGCTAGGGGCATGGACATTCAGCATTGTATCTGAAGGTAAGTGTCACTCACCATAGACAATGGTGAAGGTAAGACAGTCAGCACATAGTACAGTGGCTTAAGCTGACTGTTGGTTTAGCTGACATGACTGTCACTGTGTATATGTAACTAATCCAGCCACTGACAAATGTGATGTTTCATTATTATGACTCTCAAAGAAGACATAAGATGGCACGGTATCCTGAATATTCGCATTGCTGTTAGACATTGAAATTGGGCAGGATAAAACGGTACCTCCTGATCATATCCTGGTCTTGCCTTGAAAACAAAGACAAGCTAAATTAGAGTGTCTGAGCAAAGATAGTTGAGATTCCTGCCAGCCTCCCGAAATTGCTTACAAACACAACAATACATTTGCACTTCCATCACTGTGTATAAAATGTGGAAAATCAGGACGTATATAAGGGCAGATTAACATTTTACCATTGGCCCTAATTGTTTTAATATTATATGACTTAGTCTGTTCATGTTCATCTCTTGACCGGAGGACATATTGTCCAATTGATTTATGTGATGCGACCACAACATATCCGACTCCTGTGAAGGGACAAGTGGCAACATTTTACATGTATTGTAATTTAGAAGTTGTATATCCATAGAACTATCCCCCTTGTTCATCACACCAACGTCTTAATACCACTCAAAGACGTAATATATGAACGGATATTGAGCCGTATAAATCAGCCAGATAGTTGATTAGGTCCATGTATTTGGGAATGAGATTTTTCCCTTAAGCAACAAAAGATTATGCACTCCTTGTAAGTCAAACGTTATTGAAGATGATTTTCACTTTCTGTTTATTTGCTCTGCCTTGTTCCTAGAAATGATAGTGAGGAAAAATATTACTGAAGAAATCCAAATGTGCACAAAATGAACCAGCTTTTTCACTGCAATATACTGCAAACAATTTGAAAATGAGCAATATTTTGCAAAATAATAATGTCTCACTTTAAGCAATGCCCAAACAAGAAAAACAAATAATGTATGAGAGTAACATTAGTCATTTAATTGAATAAATTCATGTATTTGCAAAGTTTATTCTTGCAACCGGCCGATATGTATATGCTACCGTTTTGTGTATAATGCATGTATTTAGTGTTGTAAACGTTGAACATAATAATGATGTAAACATGTACTTCTAATGCCGCAGTTCAGTTCAGATTAAACACAACAATGTGATGCATTACAACATTTCATGAATAATTTTAACTCCAGTCATCTCCAAATATGGCGAGAGCTTCCCATGTCGGCATTCAAACCCACTATCAAAAGCTATACTCGGGACCTCATGCAATAAAGGTGGGACACCCAAGTAGGAAGAAATAAACTGTATGAATTGAAGCCAACAATTGGTTATACCTACTTGGGTTGTCAGTCAAGACGTGATGAAGTAATTCTACGACGATGTCGTATTGGCCACAGTCCATTTACTCATGACTATCTGCTGAAAACGGATGGGGATGGACCCCCCATTGGTGACTCTTGCGATGAGGTTTACACCGTCAAGCATATTCCGCTTGACTGTGTGGACTTATCGTCTGCAAGGGACTCACATTATGATGCAACAAATCTGAAAGATCTGTTCTCCCGCTCATCTGATAGTGAACTACCTGAGGAAGTTGATCTGTATCATAAATTGTAACTGTGTAATGTGACTAACAAATTGCCTGTCTTTAAATTTAGTGCTATGACTTTCTCTGCTTTTAAATGACAATGTAATGAATATATGTCTTTTAAATAAAACTAATTCCGAGTATGTACTTACAATGTGTATTAATGCAGACTTGTTCTCGTCACTATATGGCTGGAATAATGCCGATGTGACGTTAAGCCCAACTCAACCCAACTCAACCCATGTCGGCAGTGAGCATCGGATTTCCCACACAGCTCCCTGAAAACTAACAAAAAACTCTGATAATTATTTCAGATATTCAGATGTGTGATGTCATGCAGACATTAACCCAACACTCTAATGTCAATGTTAACTGGTTTCTATTCCTTTTATTTCTCGATGCGTTCATTCATCATCGCTATGTTTTTCACCATCAAATATGTGATTCATCATCCCTTCATTTGGCTTTCTGATTTGATATTTCTATTTGTAGCCATGCACATACATGTAGTCATTCAAACCAGTCATATCGACTGACAGTTTACACTGACATTTTCTCACATCACCCCATTTGATCTCTGCCAGGCAGATAAGATTGCAACTTTCAAAAGAGTGTGGCATAAGATTCATTCATTGTTTAGAAGGTCACAACAAACATTCAGCTTTGTTAGCGGTGGTGCTCTCAGAAAAGGATATTACACGAAGTGATTTCTACCTGTACGTTTTTTAGTTTGACTTAACTTAACGTTTGATGTTTATGTCGCTATGCCTATTTGCAATAAAGTGTCAGTTGATATGTTTGTAATACAATCTTATTGGTCTTTATTACTGGTTCATTAATTACTGTAACAGAACTGCTTACATACACAAGTGTAGTGTCAATTCATCTTCTGTTTCTAGGACCACCAAACACCCCAACAAACGTCAGTGTCTCCCCAGAAGGTCCCTTCACTCTACATGTTTCCTGGAAGGAGGAGTTCAATGGGGGAGCTACTCAGACATTCGCTGTAGAGTACAGCACAGATGAGAAGGACTGGAAGACAGCAGGGAGTCATACGGAGACAGGAAGTGGGAATTATATGACATCAGTCATCAATGATCTCAACTCTGACACACTGTACTATGTGAGGGTTGTCGCCAGGAACAAGTTTGGAAACAGCAGCTACACTGAACATGCGACTGGACTTACGGAGAAGAAAGTTATACGTACGTCTCATTTTACATTGAACCCATCATCTCAAGATACGTAGGTAGGGCTGTATGTTGCTTCTGTTTTATACATGGTAATTACTCAAAAGGTAATCAAGTTTCTTTTTCAATTGAAAGAATATATATTTTTGATATTCAATACTGATGTAATGTTTACAATCCAGACCTATTTGCATCCATTCCAGACTTGGTTGTATGAGTGACTAGTGTATGTGGCTTAGAAAGATTCCGTTATGAAGTCTTAATACTGTTATTAACTTTCCTACTTACTTTCCCTTTCTTCCCGTGTAACGATTCACGTATTGTTTCGTACACCATGACCCTTTCGTGTCACATATATTAAAAACACAATTGATATATTCATCATGATCACATAGAGAACACTGGAGACAGGTGCTCACCACCTCATCACATGTCGTGTGGGGATACTAAATTTAGAAGAGTTCAGTATTCACATGCTGCAAAGATATCACAGTGTGAATAACAAGAATTATTCACTCACTCGCTATAACTCAATCTCGTGATATTTCTTTCAATTAATGATTTTGTTTCTCGGCAAGAAAAAGGCAGCAGGTATAATCGGTCTCCGTTTAGGTCACATAAGGACTGGTACACAGATATAAAAGTACATATAAGTACTACTTCATGTCACTTCAAAGAGACATGGCATCGCCCTCTTCTATGTACTTGTTATCGTCATGGAAATATAAGTGATAGATAGTGTAAATCAATGTTAAAGAATGACAACACTGAAACATTTCCAAATTTGGCAAACTTTGAACAACAATTTAGCGAGAACATATCTTTGGTATCTTTGGTGGTACATATGCGTGCAACAATCTTTCCAAAGAAACCGGCAGGATTTCGCAACAAATATATTTTCCTAATGCTTTTGAATTCACAACCAATATCAACAATTGGTTCTTTCTCCTTATTTGTTACCTATTATTTGTTAGTATACCCGTAACAACATGCATTTCATAAGGTCCTTTAGACGCTACTGCTAATCTGCTACATCCAGACCAGCTAACTATTTAACTATCATCGAAGATGCACAGACACCATCTGTAATCTATCCATGAATTAACAGTAATCGACTTTTCTTATAGGTGTATAGAACACATTCTTCAACCACTGAAAGACAGCATATTCGAGACATACATTCTGTAAGTGGAGGGTGCTAAGTGGAGTGCAGAACATGCCAACTTTTTCATGAACACCTGGTGTTATCACCGATTTTCCAAACGCCTTGCATGTATGTCTGACTACTATTTTTGTTTTACCTCCTGACGGAACGTTTTTTTGATGACTGGATCTCATTCTGTATTCCTTGTTGCAGTGTAGTGTGGCATTGTTTATACCTGGGGTATTTCTGTTTAAGCTCCTGCATCCTCTTCACAAGCTGGATTAATAGCTGGACTGACAGTCTGTGTGGCATTGGTCGTTGGCATTGTAGTCGTTGTTGTCATCATGATTAGGAAAAGATACAGATGCATATGTATCTTGCAAAAAATAGGTAGGTGTAGTGTTTGTAGAAAACCATGGCAACACAGTTTTGCATGACAACTCCAAATGTGTATTTTCAAATGTATTCATGAATGCATGTTGCCTCATCATAAGCTTGACAAAAATAACATACCAAGGTAAAGTATAATGCAGCAATTCACTGGGACATGAAAACAAATATGTAAACAGGGTTCATGTATTAACTTGCTCCTTTATAAAGAAATTACCAAAATTCCACTGACAAGTTCGGCATGACAGTGTCTTTGTTATCTCCAGGGGCGGTGGGGTAGCCAAGTGGTTAAAGTGTTCGCTCGTCACGTCAAAGACCCCGGGTTCGATTCCCCACATGGGCACAATGTGTGAAACTCATTTCTGGTGTCCCCTGAATACTGGAATATTGCTAAAAGCGGCGTCAAACCATACTCAATCACTCACTCACCTTTTTTCTCCACAGGCTCAACAGACACACAGAATGCGTAAGTACCAGTGTTTTCAGTAAGAAAAAAAGTCCTGCACCCCTAAAACGCACACCTCCTGGAATGTTGCGTGTGGATACAGCACAGTTGTATGCCCGAGCCACGAAGTAATTAGACATAACCACTGAATGAAACAAGCATTCGACATAATCACTTGTTTCCTGTAACATTCATAGTTAGTCAGGGACACTTTAGGGTAGACTCATCTGTTGTGCATTGAATACCCTGAAACTACCATTAACACTGAAGTTAAGGCTGGAATTGGTATTATTTATCAGTTATAAAACAAACAATGAATCATCTTTAGTCAGTTGTACAACGAACAGTTATGTCTGTCCTCCAGCAATAGAAATACATCAGAAACAAGAAAGATATACAAGAAAGATATACAGATTTCATATCATGTCGTCATCGTCATCTTCAATCAAGTCTTCAACCCAAGATTTATATTTGTACAGTTTTGAAAACATGTCATGATATATATGATACGTGTCTTGTACTTGCGTCAATATTCCTTGTTTCTTTGGACCCCACTGCATATGATACAGATAAGTAATAAATCGTGCATACATCTCTTTAAAAGTGATCCAGATTAATTTCTTCAGTTTGGCTTCTATCATGTCTTCGTTTAACTCCTTTTCATGTACAGCTCTCGTTTCTCATCAAGAAAGTCTTTTTTCAGCTCACGAGTACGTGAATACAATTGTCTTATACCTTGTTCTTCGAGATCAGCCATCTTATTTTTCCTCTTTATCATGTTGTGTGTGACATCACTTTACGATTCATCATCATCATTTTCCGTTTCAGGACATTGTTTATCGTGTAAATGTCTTTGTAAGTTGTGGTTATTGCTAAACACCTGTCCACAATAATCACAATCGGGCAGAGGACGATGTGCCTTCACAGCAGAGAAGTTGTCGTCTTCCTCCCACTTTCTTTTGAATCCCACTTGGGGTATCCCAGGTGGACCCACTGAAGACTTTTCGGAATACCAGTTTCTTCTGTGTTTTTGCAAATCATGCACGTCTTGAAACATGATTCCACAGTCATCACAGGATGGCAGTTTTTCTTCATATGTCTGCTCAAACTGAAAGTCTAACTCAGACTAAATTGTCCTGGCTTAAAGGTCTCCTTTTTAACTGAGACAAAGTCGCAAATGGGGAGGTGTGTGTGGTTATAGATCTACGAACAAGTGTCCATAAGGTTTTGGGTAACCCTTTGAAACTGGTCCATGAAATATGTGTAATTTTCTGGATACATTTGCCTTGACAAAGTCATGATGGGTTGTTTATCAACAGGGTTGTTGAACAGAAGCAGATAATGACAGTTCCTTCGTTGTGTGGGATCCTTTCTGTAATACAAATTATGGTTCAAGGCGATCACTGAGATTATGATGATTACTTCCTTCGGTAAAAAGATATGTAATGCGTGCATCTTTGCTCGCTGTCGAACTTAAGTCATCGAGCACAATGACCTTTACAACACTAGGGTCCAGAAACGCATCCTTTTCGAGGTGAGAAGGAATGCCTTGATGAAATTCAACGTAGAGATAAACACAGGATTGAATGATGTTATACAGTGGCTGCCACCGCTTGTAGAGCCATATAATACGTTCAGATTAATGTTCATCTGCTCTAGAATCTCCTTCACTAAGTAGGTTTTTGCACAGGAGGTGGGTCCAGAGATGATCATGGTATATGGATATAGTAGCCTAAATGCTTCCAGTACTTTCTGATGAATGTTGTTGCTGTTGAGTTGAGTTGAGTTGAATGTTTTTCATTAATGACTACGTCACATCGGCATTATTCCAGCCATATAGTGACGAGAACAAGTTTGCATTAGTAAACATTGTAAGTACATACTCGGAATGAGTATTTTTCCAAAGACATATATTAATTACATTGTCATTTAAAAGCAGAGAAAGTCATAGCATCAAATTTGAAGGCAGGCAATTTGTAAGTCACATTTCATAGTTACAATTTATGGTTGTTACATTTCGCAGTTACAATTTATGATACAGATCAACCTCCCTCAGGTAGTTCACTATCAGATGAGCGCCACGCTGGAGAACAAATCTTTTAGGTTTGTTGCATCATAATGTGAGTCCCTTGCTGACGATAAGATCGCAAGAGACACACATGGGGGGTCCATCCCCATCCGTTTTCAGCAGATAGTCATGTGTAAATCGACTGTGGCCAATACCACATCGTCGTAAAATTACCTCATCACGTCTTGACTGACAACCCAAGTAGGTATAACCGATTGTTGGCTTCAATTCATGGAGTTTGTTTCTTCCTACTTGAGTGTCCCACCTCTTTTGCATCAGGTCCCGAGTATAGCTTTTGATAGTGGGTTTGAAATCACTGTACGGGATTAGCAGTGGAGATAAGGGCTTGTCAAGAGCTGCTTTTGCTGCAGCATCAGCCTTGGTGTTACCTGCTATGCCAACGTGACCCGGCAACCAGCAGAGGACGATGTCACATTGGCCAGTAGAAAGGTCGTTGTAAAGTTCTAATATGTCCAGGAGTGAGTGAGTGAGTTTAGTTTTACGCCGCACTCAGCAATATTCCAGCTATATGGCGGCGGTCTGTAAATAATCGAGTCTGGACCAGACAATCCAGCGATCAACAGCATGAGCATCGATCTGCGCAATTGGGAACCGATGACATGTGTCAACCAAGTCAGCGAAACTGACCACCCGATCCCATTAGTCGCCTCTTACGACAAGATAGTCGCCTTTTTATGGCAAGCACATGGTTTGCTGAAGACCTATTCTACCCCGGATCTTCACGGGTCTAATATGTCCAGGATGATTGGGTGACTTGAAGTCACATTTTGAAGTGCTTGAAGGCAGGATAATGAATCTGTAAAAACGATGAAGTTTTTGGAATGTTTTTGCTGTTGAATGTAGGTCAAAGCTGAGAAGATAGCTTTGGCTTCAGCGGTGAAAATGGAACTGTTGTCGGGGATCCTAGAGATGACAGTCTTGGATCCAATGACTGTAGCGCTGGCAACTTGGCCATCGTCCTTGGATCCGTCTGTGAAAATGGATCTATGGGTGTTATACTTCGAACGTAACTGGTTGTAAATCTGTTGGAACACCATCGGATTTGTTTCAGACTTTTTGAGTTTGGTGAGGGTAAGATCGATCTGTGGTTTCACCATTTGCCATGGTGGTGAGGATAGAAGTCGGTAAGGTGCAATGATGTTGAGATCAATTTTAGCTGCAGATATGTGTGGTTTGATCCTGATTCCAAGTGGTGGAACCAGGCTTGGCAGTTTAGGAAACAAGTTTTCATAGAGCGGGTTGAAAACACAATTGTATGCTTTATTGGACTCATTTGAACGTAATTTAGTGATATACTGCAGTGAGAGTTTGATGCGGCGTTGTTCAAGGGAAGGTTCATTGGCCTCCTCATATAGACTGTCTACCGGAGAGGTCCTAAAAGCTCCCAGGCAGAGCCTCAGCCCTTGGTGGTGGATAGATCTAATTTTTCTAAATTGCTTTTGCAGGCTCCACCGTAGACAATGGAGCCATAATCTACTTTACTGCGAACTAATGATCTGTACAAGTGAAGGAGGGTGGTCTGATCCCCTCCCCACTCTGTATTTGAGACTACTTTTAGCAAGTCTAGAGCCTTCAAGCACTTTGTTTTCAAATATTTTATATGTGGTAAGAATGTCAGGTGGCGGTCGAATATGAGTCCAAGGAATTTGGCCTCTTCTACGACCTTGATGGGAGTACCATCTAAAGCTAGGTCTGGATCCTTGTGTGGTTTGTATTTACGACAAAAGTGAATACAATTTGTTTTAGATTTTGAAAACTTAAAACCATTTTCATTGGCCCATTTTTTGATTTTGTTAAGGCAGAGTTGTAGCTGCCTTTCTATTGCGTGCATGTTCTTACCATGACATGAAATATTGAAATCGTCCACGAAAAGGGACCCATCAACACAACTGTTCAGGACGTTAGTGAGGCTGTTAATTTTGATGCTAAAAAGTGTGACAGACAGGATGCTGCCTTGGGGGACGCCCTGATCTTGGTGGAAATAATCAGACAATGTGGAACCCACCCGTACTTGAAATTGTCTGTTGTTTAAAAACTGAGATATGAACTGAGGTAATCTGCCCCTCAATCCAAACTCATGTAAATCCTTTAAGATACCATGTTTCCACGTTGTATCGTATGCTTTTTCTAAATCGAAGAAGATGGATACATTATGTTGTTTGTTGACGATGGAATTTTTTATTAAATATTCCAGACGCACCAGATGGTCAATGGTACTTCGTTTTTTTCGGAAACCACATTGGAGGTCACTAAGGAGGTTATTGGTCTCCAGGTACCAGATGAATCGATTGTTTACCATGCGCTCCATGGTTTTACAAACACAGCTAGTTAGTGATATAGGACGGTAGTTTGAGGGGTCGGTATGATCGCGGCCAAGTTTTGGTATAGGGATAATAATGGCGTTGTGCCACAAAGGAGGAAAGTTGCCGGTTGTCTAAATGTCATCAAATATATTGAGTAGAGTTTCCAAACTTGAATCAGGAAGGTGTTTCAGAAGCTGATAATGAATATCACCAGCTCCTGCTGTAGTGTCGTGAGCCTGCCCCAGGGCAGTACGTAGTTCATGGAGAGAAAACGTTTCGTTGTAATCCTCACCGTTATCAGAGTTAAAATTGACAGATTTCTTTTCTTGTTGGGTTTGGTATTTCTGTATTCATATAAGCTTATGCCTGTTTACCAATCCGGTTCCTCTCTTTGGAAATAAATATGCTTAAACCAAAACAGGCTATAGATCGCCAACAACAGAAAGTAGATCAACATACAAGGGACCATGGGGACTTACAGTACCTTTGCTACCTGCATGGACCCTAGTTGGATTTACACCATCCCTTCAGCTGTTGGCGATTGTACGAAATGTTAGCCAAAATTAAAATAACAAGAATACTACGTTTAAAAATCCTGGTAAGTTTAAATTGACTTTGAAAATGTTGGGACTTACGTACCCTCTTGAGAGGACGCTAATTTTACAATACTTCAACCCCCTTGAGGATACAGCCACTAACAATCTGAGTTATTAATTTAAACTTCCAATCATAAAAGGCATGCTTGCCGTGATTCTTTCATCACAAGGGATACAAAACGGAGGATCTTCGCCTTTCAATAAATATTCGGGAGTATATCTAGTATGGCCAAAGCGACATCCTTGCATAGGGACCTCTTCAAATCTGGACTGACAACCCAAGTAGGTGTAACCGATATAGGGTTTCATTGCATGTAATATATTGATACCTACCTGCGTGTCCCACTTCTTTTTCATCAGATCATGGATGTAAGTTCTAATGCTAGCTTTGTAATCAGAGTATGAGATAAGAAATGGTGTCACAGATTTGTTGAGTGCTGCCTTAGCAGCAAGATCGGCCATTGTGTTCCCGGAAATGCCAGCATGGCTGGGTAACCAACAAAAGACGATGTCGCATAGGCCAGTAGCAAGTTCATTATAAAATTCAATAATTTTTATTAAAAGTAGATGTTTACAAGAATTATTTTTAATGGCCTGAAGGCATGAAAGAGGATCGGAAAAGATTATGCATTGTCTATATTTACGGTGTTTATCAATATATACTGAGTCAAAAAAGAAACTTCACATTCTTTCTTCAGGGCACTATAAAAGAACAAGATATGGTAAGATGGTTAAATTGTTATTATTTCATTGCTGAGATCTGTGTGATGTACTCGATACACTGACAGTGCCATAATCAGTTCCATTAAGCTACATCCCCGTTCCAAAACATAGGTATACAGAATTTCAAGTCACAAGAATACAAATGCGAAATGTCGCAGTTCAATATCGTGTATGGCCGCCCGCGCATTCACCACTGCCAAACACCGTCTCCTCATCGACTGCCCGATGCTTGTGAACACGTGATTGGGGATTCTGCGCCATTGTTTTGCAAGGCAGCCAAGTTCCTGCAAATTCTGAGGTTGGTTCCTAAGACCACGGCCTTCTCCCAAGTGCATCCCAAACGTGCTTTATTGGATTAAGGTCAGGGGACCTCGATGGCCAGTCCATGACGCTGATTCCAACGCTTTGAAGGAAATAGTTTCGTGTCAACATCGCTGGCGCGCCGAGCATTATTATGCTTGGTAGACCTGGGCCATGAGCCGCCATGAAAGGAACGAGTTCAGGGTGAGCACCTGGTCGCTGCAAGCAGCAGCTGTGAGATTTCCACGGATGACCAGAAGTCGGAACGGTTGTTCCCAGAAAGCACCCCACACCATGCAACTTCCGCCCGTAATCTGTCGACTTCCTGTACACAACATTGGGCATACCGCTCACGACGCCGTCTCCAGACTCTATGCCTGCCGCCCACGAATCTGAGGGTAAACCTGATTCATTGCTAAAGACGACTCGATTCGAAGTCTTTCTGGGTCCATCGGAGGTGACGTTGGGCCCACAGTAGACGCTGACGCTGATGAAATGGCGTCAATATTGGCCCACGATATGGACGCCAAGAATAGAGATTGGCAGCCCGCGAACCGATTTCGAATGGTCTGTGAGGACAGTCGACCTCTAAACATCTCAGCCCTGGTTCGTAGCCGGCAGAAATCTGTCACGTAGGTGACGTAGGACGATTTGACGGTCTTCTGCTCGTGGACGCCACACGTGGACGACCTGACCTTGGGCTTATCAGAAGTGGTGCCAGTTTGTTGTAGACGACCTCGCAAGTCATACACAGTACGGCGGCTGCATCCCATTGCTCTTGGGCGACGTCAATAACTGATCTTCCCGCTTGCAACATGCCAACGACACGTTCCCGTTGCACATTTGACAATCGTGGCATTTCAAGTACCGTTAGAACTGTGGTTTAAAAGTGTTTTTTCAATTCTTGAGGCCAATGCAAACACGTGCATATGAAGAAAACTTCGATGCGAAGATCACGTGATCGACTGCACGTGCAAAACCTGATTTGGCACTAACGTCATTTGCACGACGAATGAATGGGTTTGAGTGGGTTTGCTAACGTTTTTCTAGAGTCGAAAGATAGGGATCCCATTTCGGATACTTAGATGTATCATCAGATAAAAATTATTCATTATTTTTCAAATTACATTTTGTGAAGTTTCTTTTTTGACTCAGTATATTTAAGAGCTGATAATATGGCGTTAGCTTCTGCTGTGAAAATAGAGCTCTTATTGGGCAATCGAGAAGATACTGTTTTGGATCCAATGACAGTGGCACAAGCAACTGCGCCACCGTCCTTTGACCCACCTGTAAATAAGGATTTGTATGTACTATATTTACTTTTTAATTGATTATCTTCTTGTTTATATTGCAATTTATTTGTTTCCGATTTTTTAAAAGTTGTCAGTGTTAGATCAACTGCCAAGGAGGAGAAGAAAGCAGACAGGAAGGAGATGTATTCTCTAGTTCAATGCCAGCAGCAGAAGGAAAGGTTTTACTCTTAGTCCCAGAGCCGGAACAAGAGAAGACTTTTTATTGTATAGATCCTCATAAAGAGGATTAAAAACACAGATAAATGCAGGATTTGACTCAATAGAATATAGTTTTGTTATATACTGCAAGGATAATTTTATACGGCGTTGGTTAAGGGATGGCTCATCAGCCTCAACGTAAAGACTGTCAACAGGAGAAGTTGTAAAGGATTCGAGACAAAGTCTTAGACCTTGGTGGTGGACAGAATCTAATAGTTTTAGGTTACTGTTGCAGGCTCCATCATAGACGATGGAGCCATAATCAAGTTTGGAACAGACCAGTGATCGATATAGATGGAGGTGGGTAACTTGATCCCCTCCCCATTTAGAATTTGAAACCACTTTCAAGTCAAGTGTCGTCAAGCATTTAGTTTGAAGGGATTTAATATGTGGCAGAAACGTTAAGTGTGAGTAAAAAATTAGACCCAAGAACTTGGCCTCCTTGACAGCTTTGATGGGCGTGCCATCTAGAGATAGTTCAGGGTCTTTATGTGGTTTGTATTTACGGCAGAAATGTATTCAATTAGTTTTCGATTTAGAAAATTTAAAGCCTTTTCAAGACACCATTTATTTATCTTGTTTAAACACAACTGCAGTTGCGTTCAATAGTATACACATTTTTACCACGACAGGAAATATTAAAATCATCCACAAATAACGACCCATCTATTGAATCGTTTAAATGAGAATACTAGACAATTGCAATAATTTGCTGGGTGAAAGATAAAGTCATCAGAAACATGTACCCCAATATTATTTTAAAAATATGGTTTATTATGTTTTTATTGTGAAAAAAGTTTCTGTTATCTGAGCTTCGGTCATTAAGCATATTCCACTGGAACTCACGTGACCTTTCCGCTCATGACATCGTATGTGACAAGCGTCCGCCATATTGCTAAAGAGCAAGCGCTACAGTAATACAAATCGTGTTGTTTCTGTCGTTTTGTAAATTGAACGATGGTATATTCCGTCGTCTGGGGATGCACGGAATCATCGAACAATGGAAAGAGCCACCATTTCTTCCAAGTAAAGAGACAGATTTAGGCAGGAGAAATGCTCCGATCATTCCGAGTCGGACACATATGAAAGAGACATGCACACATGGGGTATGAAAATCCCAAAGCTAGACTGAAGAAGGAAGAAGTACCCACGAGATTCATTTATACTCCATCATTCCATGTTACAAGTTACTGTCAGGGCTATTTTTAACATAAGAAAGATTAAAGTCCGATTGCCAGTCGAATTGCCCCCCGCTACAAATTGTCCAAGCAAATTTAGTCAAAGTGCCCTGAAGTTTTGGTCAAATTGCCCCAGGGGGTAGTCAAATTGCCCCAATGTATTTAAAATGATTAAATATAGGCCATAAATGCATAGTTTTTGTCAACATTGATATTATGTTCTTAATATAGAAGTTATTAGGAAGTAATATTTCTGATAAATGTTCCATTAGTAAACTCATATCTATGTATATACTTTTATATATATATTTAGTCATTTTAAGTCATTTTGACCAAATTAGAAAGAATGACTCAATTTGCTGGGGCATTTTGTAGCTGGGGCAGTTCGACTGGTACCCATGAAATATATATTATCGAAATTAGTAAGAGATTTCACATGAGCTTGAAAATATTTCGCTTGGTTTGGAGCCCTAAATACTGCAGTCTACCTGAAACATTGCCGAATACAACGGCAAATCATGAAGTACTTGTTTCTTTCATTGTTTTCCATTTTGTCCAATTACGTCAGCATCGGACTGGCTATTTGTCAGTAGTGTGTGCCGTGAAAGCTGTTCTGTATTCTCATTGGCTGACAACATGTCATTCTTAGGCTTTGACCGAGTACCATAACTATTTCCACAACCAAACACTGGGGAAACATCCATTGTCCTGACTAGTATTTTATAATACACCAGTTTTCGGGGAATAACTTATCTGCGTCGCGAAAATTATCTCTGCTCGACCACCCTACAAGTACCCATTTGACACAAAAGGAACTGCAATCACATTTTTTTAAAATTTCTTAGGGACTAGTCATATATTATAGGGGTGGGTTTGCTGGTTGGAACTGTATCACAGTTTGCTGACATATAGTATTCTTGTTAAGTGTTATGGTCTATATTTAAATGTATTTTGACCTCCGTTTTGCTAGATTCTTCTTCTTCATCTTCACTCGAAGATTGTCTTGATCAGGCCCCGAAATTGCTTAAATCTGTCATTTTGGTCTTAAGTCCAAAACATTGTCTTAAATCGGGGATCACGTACATTTTTTAGTCTTAAAAGTTAAGACTGAGATTATTTTTTGTCTTAAATCCTGAGACTGCTACATACCAGTCTTAAGACCTTTTTGGTGCCAAGTTGTTTTTTTCAGGCGCACATTTTCATAAGGTTTGAAAAGTTAACGTTGTGCGAGATTTACGCCCGCGTGATCCTGGATCTGCGAACGGCTATAGAATTACACAGAAATTTCCTATCCGTTTGTATAAATATAAATGCAATTCTACCATGACTTCAGTAAACACAGGATTGTGATTGGTTAATTAAAGTCATTCAGAGGTATATAATCACGCTGTTTTCCGTGCGCAATCATACATGGTTTACGGTAATGCACTATTTTTGTCTGCCCACTAACATGGCAGACACCAAACAACCTACCGATGCATCGATAAATTACGGCGATTTTACTGTCGGAAATTACACATATGTCTTTAAAGATGGATTTAGCGATGACGGGCTCGACTCACAACTTGAGTAAATCACAGCAATAGGTGTTTATACATACAAAAGTACTTCGAAAGCATGGAAACAAATATTCAGTCGAACAAGATCAAAACATCGTCTGCTTTCCGAAGTTCCGATTCTATGTTATGTCAGAATAGATCCAGCAATAGACTGCTACATAATTTCGGTGTTAAATTTATTATCAGCTTTCGTCAACGCTATCGCCACTGATCTTGATCCGGTAACGGAGGATGCATTTACATCGAACGCCGAAGAAGTTTTAATGCCTTCCGTCCACATAAATAAACAGTTGGGTTATCAATTCAAACAAAATGATATTTTGAAATTTGTACTGTTTCAGATTTAGCGGTAGTAAAACACAATTACAGAAACTGCAAACCGTTCTGTTTAGCCCAACATATTTTTTTTCTAAAAGTATAATATCGTTGAAAAAGTTATTTAGCTTAGTCATGATCCCTCTTATCCATTACACTGCTTGATCTAAAGTAGTCTATTAAAGTATAATTAATTACCTTACCGTGTTTATGCCAGAGGTACACCCTCGTGTCCTGATCCTTCTTTTCGGAAATATCACCACAAATCTGGCTCTTTGTCAACAGACTCGCGAACATGCCAGCGAATCCGATTCAATTTGAATTCACTACACTTTGAAGCCACTAGGTCACAAAACACTTTCCAAAATGTAGAAAATAATACCCGTAGAATCGAATTTGAGCACAAAGTACACACATGAGTGTGTAAGAGTCACCACAGCTGTCGCACGCGAGCGTGAGGTCGTGAAAAGATCTGTTGACAGGGCAAAATTCAACAGTATCTAAATTCGCACAACACGGACTTCGTTACAGCAAAAAGCCCTACTCTTAAATTTTGTACCAGTACCAGTAATTAGATATCAAAGACTATCTCAGTCATACAATCAGGTTAACCCTTGCGCAAACTGTCAGAGGCTCTCCTGTCGCATCTTTCCAGATTTGCGTAAATGTAAACAATGACTTCGAGAAAAGGTCAAGGCCATGAGGTTGTTGCCACTATTCTGGTGGGGAAAGGGTCTACGGTGGAATTTTCAAATGTGAACCAAGCTTTTAAACTTATTTGATATATGTTTTCCAACTTATCAGTTAATGATTGGTTATTGTTGCATTGAAAACAAAGCGTGATTTGTTATTACTGAATCTGGAGTTTGTTAGTCATTGACGGGTTTGCCACCAAACACCCGTTTCGGGCGATGCCACTTGAGATTGAATGCGAGGCCGCTTCAATGCATTGATTTCGTAACCAAAGAAAGAGCTCCACCTGAAATTGTTCATAAAATTGTCATGGTAGAATGGAGATAAACCTACTGTGTGGGAAAATCAGAGGTATATAACGAAATTATAATAGCGCTAAATTGTTCATTTAAAACCTCACGCTACGCGTTCGGTTTTAAATGAAATTTAGAGCTATTATAATTTCGTTATATACCTCTGATTTTCCCACACAGTAGGTTTAAGTCCTAAATACCCCAGCGGTTTGAGAAATAGACACTGTTAAATGATGTCCAAAATTTTGTTATGCGTTAAATTACAGTAAATTTCTCCGCTTTTGATCGTGCACCGATAAAAGCACTGTGCTACGATTTTTTTAATTTGGCATCTTTACGGAAAGTGTGAGCTAAGAAAATACAGCCTGATATCTGAACGACATAAGTATATATGAAATGGGATTATTTGCTTATGCATAACGTTATACGCTCAACATTAAAAATGACTCGCAATAAATGTCGAAAATGGATTTTCTTGTATGACGTCAAACGACGACAGAGAGGCCATGGACGAGGTCAATGTAACTCAGATCACTTGGAGAGAAATTGTTGTGGATACGGACGCTATATTTTCGTTATCTTTTGTTCACTGGGAACCAAACTATTCCAGTACAAAGTTCCCCAATGCGAGCAGAAACGTTTAGGTAGTTTCACAATTTATAAGAAGAGATGACAATGTACTACGTGAGAAAGCACGTAAAAGCGGATAAGACGTTTCTTTGTTTACGACTGTGTGGCTATTTCTCTTCATAAGTATACGATAAATTCGTTTAAAGATGCAAAAACATAGCTCTTTTTGTATGGAACTATCAGAAGGATGATGTAAGGTTTGTCAAATGTAAGACATGACATGGTCTATATTTTGTTTACAATTTTCGAAGAAATATAGTTACGGTTTGATATCCTGTCATTACAATATTTTTTTTAGAATATGAATTGATTATATTATCGAAAACAATGAAAGTGAACCGTAAAATAACTGTGACAAACGCCAAATATTATACATCACTGTTTTGTCAATAAAACAAAATATCCAAAATCAATGAACAAGACCATTCCTTTAAAAACAAGTGCATATACATTTAATAAAATATCTAAATCATTAGGTCTTCAGACGAAAGTCTGGAAGACCTACTGTTTTTACCCGAATTATTATTATTCTTATTATTATTATTATTTGTACCTTTTTTGTGACAGCTCTCCTGCCCTAACCGCTAGGTCGATTTTCATGAAACTTTCAGGGATTATAGCTTGTGTGCTGAAATTGATACATAGTCGAAAAAATCCCGACTTCCGGCTTCCGGTAAGGGCAGACAACCCAAAATGTCGAAATCTTTGAACCTGAATAACTCAAAAACTATAAGAGATAAATTGACCAAATTTTCACTCAATGTAGACAACATCATTCCCTAGCGACTCAACGCATAGCGGAAGTTGGCCGCCATGATAGATTTTCTGCAATTTTGGAAAAACTGAAATTTTTGCCGATTTCAGGGTTTTGACGGTGCCTGTGTTTGAAAATCTTCTTCTCCAGAACGGCATATAGTACAATCGTGTTCGATAAGCCGTTGGAAAGCCCATACTCTGGACTACTTAGTTTGCTCAAGGCATGTCGATATCTTGAATGGTTTTGGAGTTATCGCCCTTGGAAGTTGGTGATTTTTCTAAGACGCATTTTCATAGGGTTAAGAAAAAGGTCTCAACTCTGCGAAAAATCTATGTATTCCATTTGTCTAAGTACCATCCTCTAGGTAATTGGATGGGAAACATTTTTGCTTCACATCATGGTTATGTAAAAATCAATAGTAACGTCACCATTACGACCCAAAGACAACCTTCGCGATTTCGCAAATTTTCGCAACTTTTTGACGGTGCCTGTGTTTAACAATCTGCTGCTCCTGAACGGCAAATAATACAATAGTGTTCTATATATGGTTTTAAAGCCCACACTCCGGACTACTTAGGCTGTTCAATGCATGTCGATATCTTGAATAGTGTCGGAGTTATTGCCCTTGGAAGTTGGTCAATGTTTGGCGAAACGCATTTTTATAGGGTTCACAGCTCTGCGAAGACACAATGGATTTCATGTTTGAAGGTACCAAAATGTAGACAATAAAATGTAGAACAATTTTGCTTCACATTATTATTATGTAAAAGTCAATAGTTACGCCACAATTACGCCACAAACAGTGAGGGACATGAGGATTTCGCATTTTTTCAGTTGGGACATAACTAACTGAAGGAAGCAGCGAGTGTTGCTAGATTTTACTGGCGCTTCCTTCAGTCAGTTAGTTAGTTATCTCATCTCACAGGAGCGCCAGTAAAATCTAGCACTGCCCACGTCCTGGTTTACCAGTGCCCACAGAAATAGTTCCCTTTTTAACAGTAACTCCGTTGTTCTTAGGTCTACATTCAAAAGAGTTAGTGTTCTGGAATTGGAAGGATATAATCTCTCAAGAGGCATGTCCTTTGCTGTGCTTGGCTGTGCGTTCCTGTTTGTTTTACTGCAGTTTGTGTCAGCTGCATTGAATCAGCGCCAAATTAGGGCGTCAACATTTCACATTAACTGACATTTACTTTCTAGGTAATTCTATCTCAGAAACACTGTAATGGGGGATCCAGCTGGCGTCCAAAGAAACAGGATAAGTAAAAGTAGCCACGGAGGGTGTATATGGGGAAGTCTGAAGACCTACAGTATTGCCCAGGAGGCAATCCTAGTTTTCATTGATATTGTCGGTTTTTCCTATAAGGTTAAATTAAATCGCTCTTCATTAACCTGTTCATATGAAATTGTAATATTGGTCTGAATGGCAAATATTGCTCATGATAGGAACTAAAGTGCATGTTGCAGTTATGCCTGCGTTTGTTCTTCTAATACTTGTTTAATGGTTTAAAATATGGTGTAATACACTCAGTATGTCAATTTCTTAAGTAAATATTATTCAAACAAACAAAACCCTTCATAGAATAAAAACCGTATATCCTATATTCACGGATATGATATAGAACAAGGCTAAATGTAGAATTGATAATGAAATTAGTTTCATGAAAAAATATCTGAACGCTACACAAAATATACATTATAACACTGAAAGTGTCATCGGTGGGACGTGGCGATTGTGTTGACTCTTATTCAACCGACTTTCACCTCAAAGAAATTGCTAACGACAATGTTACGTATACGACATCACTACCGTTGACCGATTTCTTACAAAATGGCGGCTTCGCTGACATGGGTACACAGGATTTTGCGAGGACCTTTCCCTTGATTCGGAGGTCGTTTGTACATAAATGTGTGATGCAAGTAATCGGAATGAATCTGACTATCTGTGTATTGTCATATGTTTTATCGTTTTCATTGTAAGTAAGAGAAGAAGCCAGATATGCCGATCATTCCCGTTGTTGTTCTGCGAGATTTCCCGTCAGTCATGGCGTTACGCTGCACAGAAACTCGAACAATTTCGTATAAACATATCACATTACTGTATTGTATCTAGTTTTAGGGGCGGTGGGGTAGCCTAGTGGTTAAAGCGTTGGCTCATCACGCCGAAGACCCGGGTTCGATTCCCCACATGGGCACAATGTGTTAAGCCCATTTCTGGTGTCCCCCGCCGTGATATTGCTGGAATATTGCTAAAAGCGGCGTAAAACCAAACTCAGTCAGTCAGTCAGTGTATCTAGTTTTAATTTGCTATTTCTTGCAATGATACTATTTCCATGTAGGTTCTAAAAATATTGAGCATATGCATGCTACGAATAGACGATTGTCGAATGGGAGTCTGAAATTTGGGAAAATGCTAGATCTACACAGTGTAAAGTCTGAATTTTTCTTTGTTTACATTTCAACAAGTGTTGTCTTTCGCACACAGCGTTCGTTTTCATGCCCAATATCTTTCGTTTCATATTACCTAGACACTTGATTTTAATGACAAAGACCATTTCTTATTTGATACTAAAATGTATGAGGAATTCGGTGATGCATTTGTCGCTGCTGAATGTGGAATATACGTGATGTAATAGGCGTGTCAATACCGGCCTTCGCGAAACGTGATTTTGTAAACACTATCCAATGCAATATGGCAGAAAGCGCACTGCACTTAGGCGTTCGTGTTGGTGTATTTTCGAAAACATCCCAACCGTAAAGACACTAAAATTCACCGCGGCAGGGATAAAGGCGTCAGTTGACTTGTTTGGAACATTTCAGCAGGTGCCTGCTACTAAAGTATTCTCCTCAATTAATTAAGAGTGACCGGACATGATTACACCATTCTAAAATTGCCATGGTAACTGTCTTAGTCTTAACTAAGATTTTGTTGAGAGAGTTTCATGATCCAGTCTTAACTAAAATCTTAGCTAAGCAAATATTTTTAGACTTAAGAATTTTTGGTGCTAAGCAAATTTTAGACTTAAGATGTTTTCGTGATCCCGGGGCCAGGAACACCTTTACTGCTTCAGAATCCATGGACACTATTAAGTTTTGAGGTTAAATCAAAGAGGAAGCCATACAGCAACAGGCACATATGACGTCATGTCACGTCATACCTGTCTGCTCATTAACTGTCGGGTGTTTCCGTAATAGGCGGAAATACGAGTACGTTTTTTGTGTTTTTATTGCTATTTCACAAACTTTTTGGTCAGTTTTAATCACGGAAGGTGACGGTTAGAATATCCTTTACAATACATCAAAAGTTTTGTTTTTGCTCGTATTACCCTTTAATACTTTTGACAAACTATTTATCTTTATACTAAATAGTGTGACAGACAATGAGCTCCATACGGCTCTTGAACAAGCTCACGATACTGCTACAGGAGCTGATAACATACATTATCAACTCCTGAAGCACTTACCAGAACCCTGTCTAGAAACTCTTTCACATATTTTTGATGATATTTGGATGATATTTCCTCCCTCATGGCGTGACCCTATAGTATTACCAATACCTAAACCTGGACGTGATCATACGGATCCGACAAATTATCGACCGATTTCACTAACTAGCTGTGTTTGCAAAACCATGGAACGAATGATAAATAATCGACTTGTTTGGTACTTGGAATTAAATAATCTTATAACAGATATACAATGTGGTTTCCATAGAAACAGAAGTACTGTCGATCACTTAGTGCTTTTGGAACTGTTAAAAACGCTCTAATTAATAAACAACACGCTGTGTCTATCTTTTCGTCTATCTTGGAAATATAGTTTTTTAAGAGATTTACATGGCCTCAGATTGCGAGGCCGTTTGCCTCAATTTATAGCCAACTTTTTAACTGACAGACAAGTCCGCGTGGATTCTACCCTGTCTGATCATTACAATCAGGATCAGGGTGTTCCACAAGGCAGAATGGAAAATAGTTCATTATAGTCTTCCCCATTATCTGAATTGAAAGTAATAGGTTTCTTTTCTTGTTGTTTTTGATATTGTTGGAATTTAGGCACATAATTAGAAGAGGAAGAATGTTTAGTAAGAGTTTCACCCAGTTTATTCGCAATATCTGATTTATCAGTAAGTAATTGATCTCCATGTTTAAGATGATGGACGCTTGATTTAGCACCTTTACCTTTAGTTTTCTGGATCATGTTCCATACTTTGGACATGGGCGTTCGAGAATGTATTTTGGATACATAATTGTGCCAGGATTGGCGTTTATGCTGTTTAAATGTATGCCACGCTTTAGCATTTAAAATTATAAATGTATTTAAATTATGCACCATAGGGTGGAGACGGAAATAAGTTTCTGCTTTTTCCTTGCTTTCCGAGCTTGTTTGCACTCAACGTTGAACCACAGTTTTCGAATATATGGCATTGCAGAGGACTGTGGTATACACTCATCAGCTATGGTATTCAGTTCATCAGAAAAAAACATTTGATAGCATCAGGAACATCAATAAATAAATCAGGTTTAAGCTTGGCAGCACACAGCGTTTCATATAAAGGCCTTTCAAAATTCCATCTTGATGATGGAGGACCATCAGATGGGGTTACAGGTTTTAGTATAGTAGGAAAATGGTCACTTCCACAGAGGTCATTTTGGACTGACCATTCAAATTCAGTTAGTAAGTTGGAGTCAGTTAGTGACAAATCCAGAGCTGTATATGTTCCTGTGCCAGGATGTAAATATGTATTTGTACCATCATTATATATACATAAATTGTTATTCGAAATGAAATCCTCCAAAACCTGACCTTTCGTGTTTGTGGTCACACCACCCCAGAGTGGGTTGTGATCATTTAAATCACCCATGAGTATACATGGTTTGGGTAGTTGATCGTAGAGAGTTTGTAGATCAGCCTGCATACGAGTTGATGAAGGTGGAATGTACAAGTAAGTGTAACGGTCAAAGTAGTTCACACTGCAACTGCTTGAAGATTAGTTTTGAGTGTCACAGGGTTATGAATAGCATCATGCCTTACAAGGTGGAGAAAAATAATGAGATGCATTATAGTGACGGAAGTTAAAAGTATCTATCTTTAAATACGTTTCTTGCAAGCAAAATGTTGCAGGTTTAAAGTCTTGGACTAATAGGTGTAGTTCATTAAAGAACCACTAAACTTTGTTTTTTGTTACTCTTTTAACCATTACATATGAAAGATTTGTGGTTAGTCTTATGCAGAACACCAAATTTATTCTTTAAAAACTTGTGGTTAATTAATACCGAGCGGTTAAAAGTGGCCAAAAAGTCGCCTGCTTCTCTCTCGCCCGCCAACAAAACCACAGACAGGTTACGTAACTCTGTCGCCAGAGCACTGCAGTGACGTCATATGAGGAACGATTTTCAGTTAGTTGTATAGAAAATGTGTAGCACGCTCATCATTTTGATGATTTCTCGACATCAACGGCGACATGCCGAATCGTTGCTTTCTCGTCCAATTGCTCCTAGGGGTCGGGCGATGGTGTCACCATGCACAGATTTCCACAGGACCCGCAGTTCGTGCTAAATGGGTAATGTTTGTGAGTCTTGGCGGCGTTGTGGAAGCCTGAAGCGATATCTTACTTGTGTTCAGATCGCTTCACGGAAGTTAAAGAATCAAAACTACTTACTAATTCTAGTAAAATATGCATATGATTGATGACCATAAAGATTTTCTATGACACAACTTGTAACATAACGATTTCTTCCTCGGAAGTGAGGTTGTGGTCGAAGTAACAATAATATTGTAAGTAGTATTATATTGACACCCACCTCGCTGCCAGGAGAGAAATTGTTATGTTATATGCTATGTCATGCAAAATCCTATTGGCCATCAATAAAATACATATTTTACTACCAGTAGAAAGTAGTTTTGATCTTGTAACTCGGTGAAAACAAACCTAAATAGCATTTATCCACAGACTGGCGGATGTTCCCGACAGGGTGCCGCCATTTTTGAAAATCGTAAAGTCTGTTAGAATTAATGAGATTATAGTTTGTTTTCATCAAGTTAGAAAATCAAAACTACTTTCTACTCGTAGTTAAATATGTATTGGAATCATAACCAAACGGATTTTGCATGACACAACTTATAACATAACGATTTCTTCCACGGAAGCGAGGTGGGGGTCGAAGTCACAATACTGCGCGACAAATTCCTTCTACATTCCCATGGTTAATGTCCATCACCAGTATGTAGATACTAGTTAATGTGCGTCTGTATATTTGGTCTTATAATCCTAATTGGTTTATTATCATACTTGCATGCATTTTGAAACTAAATAAAAGCAGGCGATCTGCTGATACTTATAGTGAATTTATAACGGAACTGTAATATCTAGACATTTGATAGTTTGCCAATGTGAATCATAATTCGCACACACACCCTAGTGCATGTTATCTGTCTCATTACACTTCACGGCGAAAACAATGATTCTGTTGAATGCTACGACAAATGAATAAAAACAAAATGCAAATATTAAAATTAAAACAGATTAAAGTTATAGGAACAATATCAGGCCATTACCTTGTTCGAGGAATGTATCCATCAATATCCACAAAACTGTTCCAAATGATGTGTCTTTTAACAGTTTAATATACGAAAAAGTGATTCAGTATAGATTAGTAAATCTACATACATAAACACTACCTTTTGACAATTCCGCTGTGTAAGATAAAAGTAATTAATCAATCAGCGTGTTATCGGTTAATCCTTTGATCGATGTTTATAATGTTGAATATTTACTCCAGACACAAGAAATGCCAAATGGGAACCTTTGTCGGGTAATCTAAGTGTGTTACCAATAATTATACCTGTTATAAATTCATTAACTGACCATCAAGTGAATGATGACAAATAACATGTGTAGGTTTATACCACCTAACACAGGTAACAACAAGGGAGTATTAATTGCTGTATTGCATGTGAAAACTTATGGGCCGACACTGTTTGAGAATACAAACAGATTTTTACATGACATGATTAATTATCGAGGTAAAATGGGATCAATTTGGATCAGTCATTATACAAATAGAGCCTAACGACACCTGTCGATTTTGACAGAATCGTCTATGAAAACAAGTTGTAACTTCGGAAACTAGGCAAAGCAGGAGACAAAATTAAATGACAGTAGATTGTGAGAACATATAGCTTTAATTTTCCACAACAATTGTCACGATTTCAGGTTTATACAAGCCTGTAAACAAGATAGTTTAACCCCTAAAATGTAGATGAATTCTGCATCGGCCCCCAAAGCTATTCCTCATATGACGTCACAGATGCGCGCCGCTCTGATTGGTTGAAATTTCGTTCGTGGGTTAGAATTGTGCACTGTTGTCAAAAAGGTCGATTTAAGTCAATTAAAGGTCGAAATGAGTAGTTTTAATGACGGGGTTTCATTTATAACGATGCCAGTTAGTGATTTATGTATTTGTACCCCCTAGGGTTTATGTGACCTTTAAGATTAGTCTTCAGGCCTCTGCAGCCCCACTGGATAATATGTGAAGAAACTATTGTTTTGGAGGGTTTATTGAGGATCTTCCCCTTGCTTTTCTTTGAGGGCGACAAGCTATGTGCCCTAACTTGGATGTTTTTGGACACATCCATGTCCTCTAAGGATCCAATCTTATTAAAAAGTTGGATTTTGTCATTCGAACCTTTGGAGGCTCTGCCGCTTTGACATTTTTGCAAGTCATTTCTGGCTTTGATTTTATTTTTGGTAAGATGTTTCCGATTATTTTGAGATGGATGTTTCGGTATTGATTGTGATGATGATGACGATGATTGTTCTTGAGAAGATGACCGAGACTGAATTTGAACAAGTATTTTTTGAAGGGGTTCAGCAGTCTGAAGGGATTCAGCAGGCTGAGTGGACTGACTGGGTGAGTATACTTCAGGTTTATCTGTATCAACCCATGTCATAACAGTTTGGCACAGTGTTGATGAAGTGGACACAGCTGTTTTGTGGCTGTTGGCAGTGGGTGCTCTCGTAATTGAGGCATAAGATGTATTTGGTTCTGGGGTGGGAACAAGACGCTTCTTAGCATCAGCATGACTGATATTCTGTGTAAATTTAGTTTTATTGATCTCCATTTGTTGCTTCCAGATTGGACATTGTTTAGAGGAAGAAGAATGTGTCCCAGAGCAGTTGACGCATTTATTAATGGTATTATTGCAATCCTCAGTAACTTGAGTTTTCGCACTGCAATGAGCGCATGTTACCGAGTTGGTACAGGTAGTGACACCGTGTCCGTACTTTTGGCATTTGAAACATCTCAGTGGATTGGGAATATAAGTATCAACACCGATATTGCAATATCCTGCTCTTACTGATTTTGGAATGCTTGGAGAAGAAAAATGGAAGAGATAAGTGTGAGTAGGTTTTGTTTCTGAGTTTATACGAGTTGTAAATCTTTTGACAAAAATAACTCCTTGCTCTTATATTTCTGAGACGATGTCGAGTTCAATCATATCAGCAAACAGTCGATCTCGATCTCTGACAATCGCTTTGCTCGTGTTCAGAGTTCTGTGTGGATTAACTGAAACCTGAACTCCAACAAACAACTCGGTTGACAACAGGTTGGTTGATTGCTGTTTCCTGCTAGATTCTATAAGTAGGGAGCCTGAACGCAATCGTTTCATATTTCTTACCTCACCTCCGATACCATGTATACCTTTTGATATTGCAAAAGGGTTTAATTTTATAGGTGAGTTGTCAAGAGTCTCGATCACGAGAAATCGTGGCCAATATTCGATTGGGTTAGACGGTCGTAGTTCATCATCATCATTGTCAAGCTGACGTTAGTTAGTTTAATATGGTTCATCATCTGAGCTCCCCTTGCACCACGGAGTATCACAAGGACAATGCTAAAAACAAGTGGGCCTCTGACACCAAGGATACCCAGATGATATACTCCAGCAGAAGGATTATAAATAATTAATCCACCAGATTGGCCCATGAGCCATCGCCTTCTGGGCAGTAAGATTCTAGGCAAAATTAATATTTGTTGAATTTTTAAATCAATATGAATTCAGTGAAGTAATTTGACCAATACCCTTATCAGGATCATTTATAGAAATCAAATGTGTGCAATATCAAGTACAATGCACATGGCATGGCATGACCAGCCGATTGATTGAATCGGGCCCATTCAACCACCCGTCAAAATGAAGTAAGGGCCGAAATGGTGTGTTGGACAAAGGAACACTGTTCCTGGAACCATTGCCCTCAACCACCAGAATCCCGTCCTCCACCGACACAGGGCGCAACCCACGGCAAACAGGTTGCCCAAATCGGTCCCAGGATCAGCAATGGGGAGCTGTGGACCACAAGTAGTATATACAATGGGGGTTTTGGATCACTTTCAACAAAAGCCTCTGCAAAGCCTTATTTCCCAAATAAGGCTTTGGTCGGACCCTTAGCTCTTGCTACCATTACCCCTACTATGAAAAAGTTTGGGACGCCAGCGGGATACGAACTCCACATGTATACCCCACAACCGCGCCGTTTAACCGACTGAGCTACCGGGGACTTGGCTGAAGTGTGTCGGTTTAACGGGTCTATCCTGGGATAGCGAACTGATCATGTAGTATGTCGTGTTGATATTGGGATTACTTGGTATTTTGCTTGGGGGGTAACATTGTGCCGTACGGTACGATCAATAATTCGCTCTTACAAACCCTCTACCTGGCCCATCCCTCAAGTAGTACAAGTTAGGCTCGTCTGCTTTCATGTCCACTTTATCTATGTTGTAAGTTTTGACTGACCATATAGGATCGGTGGCTCGCTTACGGCTATCACCCTCGTGTTCCCCAGGCTGGTATAGATACCTAACTAGGGCCCTATCTGGTATCTGTTTCTCCTTCCCACACAATGGAGCAGCCGACTCTGCCACTATTGATTTTAGTTTGATAGCGTCTGCGGTTTCTTGCGGTGAGGCGGGTGGCTTCATGGTTGATTGCCGACACCACCTTGGGTAACCTCACGACCCATTCAGTCGATCTTTTCCCGGGTTGGCCATCTCTCTCTGCATACTGATGCCGAATAAGCGCTCAGCCAAAGTTCTATTGAATCTCTCAACTATGGCTTGGCTGCGATGGGCTCCAGCCGTGCCACGCCTGACCTTTGTATCGTGTTTGTCTAACAGGTGTGACCACGACACCCATGAACTCCGCCCGTGGTCAACTTGCAGCTCTGTTGGCCACGTCAGCGGGCTGCGTTTGTATATGCGTTCGAATCCTCTGGCTACCTGGGCCGAATCTTTCGCAGTCAAGGGTTCGGCTTCCTTGTAGCGACTGGCTACGTCCACTACGGTTAAGGCATACTTGTACCTCTTGTCGTGGGGTAGGAACAGTAGGTCTGCCTGGTGAGCGCTATTGGGTATGTTAATACCAAACTTCCTTCTAGGCGCGTGGCGTGGTGGCGGCAAATAGATCTGCCAAAGTGCTTGTTTTTCAAGCCACGCTTTGGCCTCCTCCGGGGGTACTCGCGCCATTTTAGCCAGCTTATGTACAGCGCTAGCTCCTTTCCAGTACCCACGCGGGCTATAGTAAATAGTCTCAAACTTTCTCTGGTTCAGTGACATGTCGTCCCGATATATACACCTATGTTCTTGGTTCAATTTTCTCATGCCCGTACGCGTACGTGTTTATCCCATCAATAGCTATCCAACGTTTAGTGTCCATAGGCGACAGGGGCGTCTTGTTTATTGTCAGTCCTTATATCCTATGGCCATCACTTCTAAGTGTGTTCATTTTATGTCTAAAGGTCACGGGTCTTGAACAGGGCTTCCTTGAATCTGGCGTGTTTGATGTGTTGTTTCACCGTGCTTCTTAACACCCTTAGCCTTTCGGATCTCACTATTGTCGGCCTTCAGGATGGAGTACATCTTAGGTCTCAAACCTATGTACTTTCGGCTATGGGCGTGCCAGCACACTCGTCCTTCATCTTACCTAGGACCTTTTATTTACCGTGCTGTGTATGGTATGGTCCTTGGGGTAGTCGCTGGTGTCATACAAATCGAGGTGTTTTTCATGTCCTCATTACCGTCCTCGGTTCGAATCTCCATCAGCAGGGAATCCGTGTCAGTGTACAGAACTTCATACCTGTCATCGTACTGTTTCTTAAGCTCGTTGTAGTAAAAGTCGTACATCAGGTGTTTGGATAAATCGAGGATGCTCATCCCCGTAAACAGGCGGTTGAATTTTATGTGGCTTTTCTTCATGTGTAGGGCAACTAGGTCATCGGTGAATATTTTGCTACGGTTGAATGCGGACTGGCTATCAGTCTCCTGAGCTTGTCTTCCTCATTCGACCGAACCAGCTTCACGGTCGCGCGTTTCCTCAGGTTCTCCATAGTCTTACCGAACACCGAGTTGTTCATGAGCTTATAGAGGTTTTCTCAAAGTCACTGGTGGCAAGCTTTCGGAGGTCTGTGTTCATTCTGATGTAGGGTTCCATCCATGGGCTCTGGTCGAACATGAGCACCCTGTGTATTTTGGTCAGCCTCATACCCAGCGACAGGTACAGCTGTAGGTTGCGATAGTGAACTATGTACTTGGTCTTATTCATTAAGTTGGGCACGAGTTTTTCAACGTCTGCCACCCGCCCACCTAATAAGTTATGTTGGTACTCAGACATCCAGTCTGGGTTAACCCTCATACGTTCGGGGGCTAGGGGGTAGCTGTTGTGTGATGTGTGTAATGCCTTGGGGTATTCTAAGTCAACCTCGAGGATATAACCTTTGTTCGAATCTGGTGCGATGCTCATAACATCGACCTCGTGTCACGCCCATTCGAATCCCCCTGTGGGTAGATACTGGCTCATAGCCCAGCCGTACAGGTTGTTGGCGTCGAGGTAGAGAATGTGATTGGTTGGCTTGCTTGGGTCGTAGCCCTTCACGTATTGATTATTTGCTTTTCGGCGTATCGTTTGGTTGCCATGGAGATCCCACCTCGCAAGCCTTTCTCAATGAATAGGTGCATGTCATAATCTGTAAGCAATTCCAACTTAACTCCGGTCTTTTTAAGCAAGGCATCCCACGACAGACCTGGGCTGGTGTAATACCATCGCGGGTCGAGTTTATACTGCTTGAAACCGATCGCCCTAAGCGTCTCAAACCGTCGGCTAACAGCAGTACATCTGTCCTCAAGTACAGGTCGTGATAGTCACCCAGATTCTCACAACCCAGTTTATTCCATACGTTAATAGCGTGTGAGTAATCGTCTTGGGATATTTCCGAGTCTGTCAGATTGCTGTAAAATTCTCTGATGGGGGGTAGACTGGTCTCGGCGAACTTGGCCCAGCCATCCATGTACTCATAGGGGTACACACCCTTCCTCATAAACAGGGGTCTAGTCTCGGCGTCTGTGTATCGATCGGTAATAGGGAAGGTATCATTGGCCTTGACCAGACTGTCGAGTGACGACAGTAAGAATTGAACTGAATCTATGAACCTAAGGCCGTTTAAGCTGAAGGAGATGTATCTCTCCATGTTGTTGGGGATACACGTTATATTGCCATCGATTTTCGCGATGGCCTGCATGATTAAGTGAGAGTCGTACCCTCTCAAATTGTGAAAGACCACGGGGATGTTTATTGTCTTAGGGATGATTCTAAGCTTGAGGTTACACGCGCTGTGGCGGCCTCTATACTTACGGTTACGTGGCAGTGATCTCTCACCGAATCACCGTTAAGTGGTGAGTCACACACGTGGCAGTTAGTGCTACAGGCGTGAGCTAGCCTGTCGGCTCGGGTCATACACATGGGAGAGACTCTATACAGTGCGTTCCTAATAATTTTTTCTTCCTCCCGCAAACACTTAAGAAACCTTTCAGCCGCGTCGGGACCCCTATACACTACCGGAGCTTTCGTTTCCCCATCACAACGGACGACCACGTATCCAAACCCACAGGCCTCATGCTCCTGTGTTTTCTGTGTGGTTGGGGTACCCCCAACAGCCTCAACAGGTTTGACCAAGGCTTCAAAGTCGGCGTATATGATATAAGGCACAGACATTTGGTTCTTGTGGTTACCGAATTTTAGGATATTGTCACCTTTCTTAGGCATGTCGATTCGTAAAGCCGTCTGCCCCACACCTTGGCAATCCTCCCGGTGGGATTCTAATAAATCAGCTCGTGTGAAGCCATGTAGGCACCGTTCGCAGAAGTGGGTCTTTTCTCTGTGTGCCGATTGGTCATACAACAGCCTGCTAAAGTGTTTTATCCACGCGTAGTGGTACTTGTCACCTCGCTGGATCATGAATATATTGATAACGCGAGGGGGGTTCCCCAGTTGGGGTTTCCCCAACACTGGACTAACCCTGTGTACTATTGTTGTGTTACCTTCGTGCCCAAAGACATTTATAGCTAGATTATTCTGTTTTTCTATTTTAGGGATATGGGGGTGGGTTCATCTATACCATCCCAGTTGAGCCCATCGTCTTGGGGATAACTAGAAGGCCTGTTCGAATTAGTGTCAGCTGGAAACAAGGCTGACCTGATAGCTAACCTCAGGCAATCGTCTCCTCTATTCCTGAAGTTAACCATGGCATGTTTTTTCCTATAGTAGGGGGGCAAGTCTAGGTATGACCCGCCTCTGAACCAATGCACGTAGTTAGCTATGTCTAGATAGACATTATCGATTTTATCTACAGCCCACCCCCGGACCCCAAGTGTGTGTAGCGTTCTAGGTATTCTCGTATCTGCTGAAAACTGGTATCGATTGATGCGTCTATGGTCTCTATATGGGTCACGACCTCTTGCCTACCTCTGAAGTAAGGCTGAACGTACTCAGTGACCCCTCCCCCCACGTTCTTATCGAGTGACATTTTCATTGTGATCTGAAATTTGATACTTCCTAGACTGTTTAGTTCCTGGTTTATTTTATCAGCTATCAGAGGCTTGATATCTGTGATGTCTATATTCCTATCAACATGCATGCGCCAGCCTCTCAAATAGTTGCCTACAGCGCGCTCAGTGCGCATGAACTGTAGGTCAATAGCTCTATTCTGCCGTAACAGTTCTACAAGCTGTGGTTTCCTCATACGGGAATATCCCCCTAAACCCAAATTACGTGCCTCGGCTTTCAGTTGTTTTACAGTGGGAGGTTGCGCTACGGGGGCATGTGATAACAATGCGATTAACCCGGCTCTCCCCAGGTTTGAATAACCCTTGAGCCCAAGCTGTTTTGCTTGAGCTTTTAATTGTTTTACCGTAGGAGGGGCTTCTAAACCTAGTAATCTCAACAAGGCTGGCTTCCGCATTCGAGAATACCCGATAACACCACGGCGTCCGGCGATTTGTTTGAGCTCACTAACAGTAGTCATAGTTGCGTACACACCTAAGAAGATCAATCTCTAATTGGGCCGCCATAAAGGTAAAAAATCATAAAATCACTAGATGGGCCGTTTCAATCCAGTACTTACACTGTTGGATATAGTATTCCTTGAAGTTGTACATGTATTCCTGTATACTTGTAAAACAATTGATTTGGTATTGAGTCGTGATATCCCCCTCACATGTGAAGGGGCGAGTATACTTAACACCCTCCTTAATCCATGCCACTTCCAATATGACCTGAAATCTGAAGCCCCAGTCGTTCAGTTCCTCTTTGAGTATGTTTTAACCAGAGATTCGATGCGGGTATACTTTCCTGGGGTCAATTTCCACAAACATAGCTATCGTGGGTGTGTATAATCTCTAATTGGGGTCTATCTTGAGAAGTCGCCTACGTTCTTTTATGTAGGCCTTTTTTATTCTCGTAGATGAGGTGATGTCTGACTACGTTCGCCCCGTGAGCTTTACATAAGCAGTAGTGCCCTTTAACCCCTATACCACACACAGAACCCGCGTAGTTAGGACTTCCCATGTGGAAACAACAGTACCCCTGAGTCCTGCATCTCCTATCACAGGCTTCTATCTTCCCCATAAGTATGTATTCGCATCGGTATGGAGCAGGTCTCATGTTTAGCATACTTATATGAGTATTTAGTCTAATTGTTTCGCAACCAACGCAGTCGCTGCTATACCCAGCGCTATGAATACCAGTTCACGGTCCATTTGCCCCTTGGATGGTGTGTAGTACTGAGCGAGTGTGGGTTTATTGAGCGGTTGCAACCGTTTACCTGTTAATAAGAAGTATTCTCTCGCTGCGTCGTCGACATCGTGGAATGTTTGAACGGCATGGTTTTCACGCCTGAGTTGTTCATTAATGTAATCAATCCTCTGGAGGCGTTTTTTTAGCGGACTCGGCCTGTGCTGCCTGTAATTTCTCAATAGCGAGGTCGTGTCGCTTCCTTTCTTCCTGTATTTCAGCCGCGTGTGACTCTCGTAGTTTCGAGAAGAGGAAATTACTCCCGGAAAATGCCAGGGCATTTACTAACGCACCACCGACCATCATGGCAATCGTAGCCATCCTATATTTATTTCATAATATTTTCAGGTAGTATCCCTTGTTTTACTAGGATGTCCTTTGTGGCCATCGCCATACCAAGGTTCATTATGAGCATACCCATATCCTGCAGGTTGAAATCTAGCTTGATAGTCGGTTGTTTAAGCACCATTTTGGTCAACCGAGCGTACCCTACGGCTAGACTGGCGACCACTGTGGCGTGGTATGCGTCGTTGACGAACGTTTTCCCCTCAGACATTATGTATATGATATAAAAATATTAAATTATAACATGATATGTGGGTTGACCTCTAATTGTGGGTGAGGGTTTCCCTCACTGTGTGGGTCTCCCTCACTGTGTCGTGTATATAACCACGAGATAACCACGGCAGCAGTTACGCCTACAGCCAACAAGAGTCGGGTCGGGTGAGTCACCGTGATAATTTTATGTTGGTTACACCACCGTTTTTTACCGGCAGCTACTCTCTTAGGATTCTTCTGTCTGGTGACTGTGGGTATGTGTGGTGTCTCCGCCTGTGCAGCATCCATCTATACTATTATTATTATTTTTCCTCTCAAATTGACAATGCTTTGCCGTAATAATCGCCGCCGTAACCGGGGCTAACAACATACCATATTTGTGGTACAGCTCGCAGCTAATAGAGCGCAAGGCGTGTTCGATAAAAGGGTCTTTCTCGAGGTCTTCCCACAGGTAAAGTCGGCGTTCCTGGGGAATGGGAAGGAAGTATGACGCAATACCAGTGTATATCTTGGTCATGGCCGATCCTATTGTCTTTGTCATCTCTGCTCGAGGCGGGTCTCGTATCTAGCGTACAGTTTATCGATTTCTTCAGCTGACATTTTGTGAATTTTATCGGGAGTGTAGTCTCCAAAGTAATGTTTGGCTTTGCCGCCAACAGCCAACGCCACCAGTTTCTCTCGCTTATCATCACTCACCTGTGGTGAGTGTGGCACCAACAGTTGCTCTAGCAATTCCTCACACTCCATCTTATAATGTGATAAGTAAGTTTTAGTTTTAACTTTATAATATACGATATAGGCGAAACACAGAGAAATGAAGGTTAAGTTGCACACGACAAACACTTCAAATACCATAGCTATAACTAAATGCTAAATATTTATACTAAGCATTGCTAAGCATTGCTAAGCATTTGCTAAGCTTTGCTAAGCATTTGCTAAACATTTACTAAGCTAAAACACCCTATAGGCCACGGGTTGGTCGGTCTTGAGCACGAGCTTAGCGTGTTTAGTTTCAGCGAGCTGTTTCTTCACACGTTCCCTATCATCTTTGCTCATCACATCGTTCTCTCTCAAACACTCCTCGAACGAATCTCTGTCCTTGCAGTGAAATAAGGCCACCCATCGCGTCTGCTCCCTGAGGTCTTTCAACACCGAGTTGAACTTCTGCGTTAGCACCCAGACGCTGTGATTTGCATGCCGGCTGGAGAAGGCCAGGTACGATAGCATGTCTTTCTTTTTTGTTATCTCACGATTAGCGCTGTAGTCATCCAGTATGAACAGCGTCGACTCCCCTTTAAATTTCATATGGTAAGCTTTCAACCAGTCCTGCAGACGTGGTCCCGGGTCGACTTTGTGTACGTCCGGGTCCGTCATCACCCAAGGTCTTTCCGTGTACGTTTTATTCATGCTCAGAGTAGGGCACATGATAACGATGTTGTCGAACACATCCCTGTAGTAACCCTCCAACATATCCAACACGAAAACGGTCTTCCCACAGCCAGTCTGCCCGCACACTATGGCGCAGTGTGGGTCGCGGGGTAAATCAGTAGGCAACTGCCTACTAGATGATGGCTTGCACGAATCTCCCATTGTCTATATTAAGTTGCGCGTCCATAATAACGTACAGATATAATTTCAACTTGCCAGCGGGTTGAGCCTTCTTGGTAATGTGGATTGTTATCCCCTCGCTGCCGTTGTCTATGCGGCGGCCGCTACCGTGCAGTTTATCGTCATCCGTGGATCGCATGTCCAGCCATAGGGCGTACTTGGTGGTCAGGTATTCACCGATCTGCACGGAGGATAGGTCCAGGTCCTTGGTTATGTATGGGTGTTGTTTGATGGCCGGTAGCTTTTTTATCTCATCCCACTGCTGGTATGCCCTCATACCATGGCTGAACAGCTGGTTGGGCACGCCCTCTATGGTCACTTCCACCTTTTCAATCTCGGGGTTGAAAAACTTCGCTGTCCCTCGAACGCTCGTATTCCTCCACTGGGACGACCAGGTTGCCTTTCATCGATCGGCGCCGGCACGTTCAGGTTGATATTCCACACAGTGTAAGCTCTTATCTCGCATCGACTGATCTATGCCTCAGTATGCGATCGTACAGGATGGCCATCTTCCCAGAGTACTGGCTTCGAACCTGCCTGGCCAGCTCGGGCTAGTGACCATGTCGAACTCCAGAGAGATGTTGTCTATGGCGTAACTGGCCTCATCACCGTTCGGCGTCACGCACTACTTTGCTGTAGTCGTTAAGCGTGAGCTCGTATTCAAGCCTATCACCCAGCGGCCTGGTAAAGCGGCGTGTCCCGTGAGCAACTTCGAAGTCGGCGTGCACGCAGAACCGGTTCCCCGTGACGCTTGGCGATGGCCTTTCACCGTCCGATAGCTTGTCTAGCTGGTCTTTGCGTGAAGCCATTATCAATGCGCACCGGCCGATTTGCTGATACCCTGGTACACGTCATTGACACGTTCTCCCTCGCTTTTCCAGAGATCCCCGTAGCAGTGAAACACGTCGCTGTCGTTGATGCTCAGCACCTCGTTACCGCTGATCTTGATGGTGGTTTTCTTGATGATGGCTCGACCTACGTTCCGCACTAGCTCACGTTTGTCGTTGGTGGAGGTCAACGTGAGGTTGAACGCCAGTCGAACCGTGCCTGGTACAATGAGGTCATTCTCGCCAAGGTTTGGAAATCTAACCAGCAGCGTTTGGTTCTGGTCTAACTTGCTGGGATTGTTGGTGATGGTCACCGACTGACGCACGGCTCTGACGCCTAGAGGCTCTCTTGATCTTCTGAAAGGATCTAGTTTTCTACCATACATTGTTATATAAATGAAATATTTAAGTTTTAATACTAAATAATGGCTGAGTACATACCTATGGATGATATGTGGGATGATAGTGCCCAGGCATTCGAGGATGATGAAACCTCATTCGAGATCTCACAAGGCAACTCGTGAAGCAGGCTGTCAATGGTTTTTATGATGGCTTAAAAGGGGATAAAAATTACGTCGAGCCGTGGGGGCGAGACTATTCCAAGTTTTTTGTCGATGGCAATGGCATGCTGCGACTGAGGGGTCGCCCAGAGGTCGATCTCATGAACAAGCGCACGAGAGAACCGCTTGCCTTATCAACACTCGGCAGTCGCCATGGGGGTGACTTTATCCGCGATGAACTAGGCTTCATAGATTACGGGGGCGCACGGCCTAAAGCCCTTCCCCTTCAAGATCTGCAAGACATCAGGGGCGCCACATCGGATCAAGACATGACTGATAACATTGAAAAGCTGTTGGCCACATACCATAACAAACCCTTACCGGGTTCAATTTACCGTTCGGGAACTACGGGGGCTGGACAAGGCCATGCAAACCATTCGCGGACATCTCGTGAACAACACGGCCAAACTGGACGCGATAGGCGACCACATCGCCCATGAAAGGCCAAACTCAGTGAAACTGAGGACGAGTCTCTGAAAGCCACCATCGAGGAACGAATACGTAATTTGGAAGAGGAAAGGAAGACCCGGCTGGAAACAGCATCCTCCTTCCGAGACCAGCTTCGATCCCAGGTCAGCCGTGCGCGGGAAACCGTTGATCGTGTCCTCTACCAGGACACCACACTAGCTGACAGGATTCGGATCCTGTTCCGGGAGCAAGGGATCACCATCGCCAGCATTCTGACTGCATTGGGCTTCATCATATCAACCCTGGTGGTGTCATTGAGTGGGGGTACCCCCACACCCCCAAGTGGAGGCACACCACCAAGTGGTGGGGGTGTCAAAGGCTGGATAAAAAAACTCGGGGGGCCCTGGCTAAACTGGCTGGTAAGGCCGCCAAAGCCCTACCCGGCATTCTGGGTAGCATCGTCTCGTGGTTGCTGCGTGCTTTGGCTAAAACTGCCACGTGGCTCAGTCAAAACCTGTGGGCAGCCATCGTTGCCGTTGCGGGTCTGGTGTACGTAGCGGCTAAGGAATTTTTAACCAAATTAGTCCCAAAGCTACCCCACCAACCACCAGGGCTGTTTTACGATCGATGTGCAGCTGATTGGACGCCTGAACGTGTGCAGGCTGTGGGGGTGGCCCCACAGGGGGTGTTGGTTGAACCCTAGGCTCCGGGGGTGGCGCCACTATACCCGTTTCACCGGTCGTGGGTGGTGGGACGTGGGGGACGTTGACATCGAGGTTGACATCGTGGCTATGTCTATTTCATTGTTGTAGCCCACCACTTTTTTTACTCTCAGTTGCATATCACTCGGAGCCATGTACAGTCCCACGTCGAACACGTAGTCAACTTTCGACCTCGCGTATTCCAACACGTCTTGGTAGCGTTTGATGGCACTCGGGAGATCAACTGGAGAATAGATAGCATTATCAACATTAACAATGAACTGTTTCTGAGCGTCGTAAGCAGTCCCCTTACCGAGGATGTTGGAACGCGTTTGCATCTGCGCACCCAACAGCACCCACACGTACGTTCGAATCGAGTCGTTCAACCTGATTACCCCGGCACGAGTAAACCCTTTCGACGTATCCAGCATGAACTTTTTCCAGTCATCCGCTGCCCCCTGCTCGAACCTCCAGACTCTGTAATCCTTGCTGTTGTCGAAAGCCATGTAACTGTCATCCCACTCGTTGGTTGTGAGGTGATGATACGACTTGTATCCCCATTCTTTCAACTTCTCACTGGCATCCACGAGGTGCATGTTGTGAACGATGGGGATGCCCAACCCGTGGTTCGGTCCCGGCAAACGCCAATCCATCTTCGCGTTTAGTTCGAATTCGTTGCAAATACGTTCATAGGCCCGTCTATCGTACTTGTTGTTTACTGCGTTCCATGCGTCGTCCTGTGGGACCGGAGCGCTGATTTCTTTAAGGATACGCCTGACCTGGTAATACACGTGGAACGTGAACACAGACTGACTCAGCAGTCCACGCCGAGTGTCGGTCAATGTCACACCACACCCTGTTGTAGCGCACCACACGGCAAAGTTGAGTTGATTCTGCCAGAACTGCATCGGGTTGTTGAACCAAGCATGAACTACCTTAGCGTTAGTCACCGAAAATTTATACAGGCTGAACACATCTAAAACCTGGGCATTGAAATGCATCCCATCAGCGACCGCAATCTTCATGGGTGAGAAATCTACGTCCAGTTTAGGGTAAAACACTCCAGGGGAGTACATTTTAAAACTATGATATAATGAGTTTATATACTCTAACATGTTCATAACACTTCCAGGAATAATGAGCGGTGAGGCCGTTCAGCTGACACACGCGATCGATAACACGTCGGGTCAACTCGAAGTCGCATCTGCGATATCACCTACCTACCGCAATGGACTAACATCAACGCCAGCAACAATATGCTGTTCGTCAGTGGAGCTGGCAGCCAGATAACTGACGGCTACTACAGCGTGTGCTCTCTAAGCGATGAGGTCTTCAAACCCCTGGGAGCCGAACTCAAGATGAACGACTCAAACGGCACAGTGGTGTTAATCAACAACGGAAGAAACTCCTTGAGGCTCGGTCGACCATTGGCGAGGACACTCGGTATGTCACCTGACGAGATAAAACCAACAACTACCGTCACAGGCATGAAGTTACCCGACCTAGTACCGTAGCGAGAGCTGTACATTCATCTCGGTCAGGTGAGCACAACGCATACAACATTCAAGGGGTCACCCTTCCACTATACTGAGAGCAGTGCGGTGAAAAGCGGAGAAATACAACGACGGTAGAACCGAGTCGTTTTCACCGCGGCAGTATAAGAGGTTGACTCAGGGCAACATACCTGAGCTGATAATATCGGTGTTAGATATAAATCATAATCCCATCAATAAAGGATACCTCAGCTTAACGCTTCACATAAAATGACCAGCGCACAAGGGGCCGGGGTGAAAAAAATGCGTCAATGTGGGGATCTCCGACCTCGGGACACACGCGGTTTCGACGCTCGAGTAGATGGTAAATTGTGCACCTTGCAACTGAAAAACAACATTTACAAACGTGTCGAAGTCCCCTCCGGTGGAGCCCTAGGTGATATAGTAGATACCTCAAGAGCGGTCGTCAACACTAAGTACACCCTAGTCAACACCGGTGATGATAAATGGATAATATACCCATCGTTCGGAGGCAAACTGTTCGACTTAGACGATGTTGAGAGCACTACCGTCGCCCGAAACAAGCCATATACGCTCGTCTTCACCGAAGATGACAAGTGGGTGTTGTTACCCGATAAAGCCGACTGGTTTCTCAATATTAGGCTCGGCTCCCCCTACGTGTTCACGGATAACAAAGACAACCACCTAAATAAAGTCGTGAACAACGGAACCCTGCTAGTGGCTTACGTCCCGACTCAGAGACGTAGCATAGCCATCAGTCCAGTCGCCAGTATGGCAGCCCACATGCTATCGAGTAAACTGGGAATGCAAAACGTGGTATTGCAGTTGGTGTCTGAATTCGAAGGCGTGGTCACCATCCTGGAGAGCCTACCGGCGAACTCAACACTGATCATCAAAGTCTACCTAGGGGAACAACTGCGGGGTGATGTCGAGATGCGTGAAGGGGTCAAACTCGGTGGGCTTAAAACGACACCAGTATCAAGTTTGCACAGTTTACGTACGGGTGGGTGTCGGCTCCAACACCAGTCTGCAGGGTGTCACCGTGATCGTGGAAAACACGATATCACTAACCAAGATCTTCCTACCTGACAACATACACTTCATGGGGGTGAAGTTCACCCCTGAACTATTATCAGAAAACCAGTTGGAAACTATATCGTAGTAGTATTATAGCAATGACCAATCATCGCCCCAACACTACGCTTAACGACCTAGGGGACACGGAGGGATTCGATCAGCCTGGTGAGGAAGATGGCTCATACGTCCAACACTTAAAAGACAACGTGTATAGGCGGGCAGCAATAGTCGACCATCTACCCCAAATCACACTCGGGGGCCTAGGAGGTATAGAGGGATTCGACCAGCCTGGTGAGGAAGGTGGCTCATACGTCCTACACTTGAAAGACAACGTGTATAGGCGGGTGGCAATGGCCGATCATCTACCCAAAATCACACTCGGGGACCTAGGAGACACGGAGGGATTCGATCATCCTGGTAAGGAAGACTTATACGTCCTACACTTAAGAGGTCGTGTGTATACACGGGTGCCTCTGGCAGAACCCAAATGGTTGCTCAACATTACCCTCACCTCACCTTATATCTCGTTAGACCAAGATGGGAATATCTCTAAAATTAAGAACAACGGTGTCTTGCCTGGGGATTTCATTCCGGGGTCTGATATAATACGTCCTGAGCTAACACATTATAAAACGAGCAACATGTTAGAGACACGCTGGGAGGGGGAGTTAAGGTTTCCCAATCCAAATCCCCGTCAAGAGCTTATGATTGCTAGACTAAACTTCACACTCATCATAGAATTCAATCTCCGCAGACGCAATGTATCCCCGCAAGAAATAACAAAACTACAATTTTTACCTGGGGTGACAATAACCTGGTATTCCCTACCTTTAAGACGCAGAGGTGACGACGTACTCCTTCACCGTTTCATTATACAGATGGATCCCCAAAAGGATTTTAGCGACACTTTACACTACAAGGGAGTTAGTGTGAGCTCAGTGTTACCTATTAGCCTCTCACCTATTTCCCTGCATGCAGATTTAAGGCTTATAAGCTTCAAGTACATTCACCGGTCATTAACTGAAGATCAATTAAAAAATATTTAATCAGATATATTATAGGCACACAGAATGGGGCTATACCCAGTCGTAGAGGAAGTAGCGAAGACCCTGGAAACCGTAGACGGGTTCCGCTAGAGACAGTTATGTGATGTAAAACGGCAACTAGAACAAGACCGCGACACGCGGAAAGCACTGTGTAAGAAGTACCATAGAGCTTTCAATATCGTGGATGGGGCTGATACTGCCCTTATGGCAACCAGCATGGGGCTAGGAGCGGCAGGTGTTGGGTTGTTAGCTACCATCGTGGCTACCCCCGTAGTGCTAGGCATTGAAATAACAGCTGGGGTGGCAGGGGTGTTAGGGTTGGCGCTTAAGTTTGCATCACGCAGACTGCATCGTAAGGCGTTGAAACACGATGAGATCAGGGTTCTGGCTGAAGCAAAGCTGAACACGGTAAGTGAGCGTATTTCCACTGCACTCACTGACAGTAAGATCTCAGAGGAGGAGTTTCGTTCAATCCTCTCTGAACTCTCAAAATATAACAAAATGAAACAAGAGATTCGATCCAAGTCTCGTAAGTCTGCTATCAGCGAGGATGAGAAAAAAAAGTACATAGAACAGGGAGTACAAAAAGCCCGGCAAGCCTTTATTACAAACACCAAAGAGATTATAGGCGATTCACATTAAACTGTTTCATCGAGGTAAACGTGGTATAGCGGCACGTTAGACGCAGCCCAGCATTGGATGATGCAATCCCAGGATAGACCCGTTAAACCAACAGACTTCAGCCAAGTCCCCGGTAGCTCAGTCGGTTAAGTGGCGCGGATAACATTGGGCGTTCGTATCCCGCTAGCGTCTCAAACTTTTTCATAAGGCTTTGAGTGCCGGGGGGACTCAAAAGCAGTAGGGGTAATGGTAGCTGGATCAAGGGTCCGACAAAAGCCTTATTTGTGAAATAAGGCTTTGCAGAGGCTTTTGTTGGACTTGGTCCAAAACCCCCATTCCCTATACTACTCACGAAGAAGAAGAAACCGAGACACCAATTTCAAAATGCAATGTTTACTGTTAGACAGTCTGCTGATTCAGCGTCTCTTCTTTTCCATCTTTAATAAATTTATAATGTACTTGTATAAATGCGTATGTATGTTTACAATTTGGTAATATTTTGTAACATTACGTAATATGATGTGACATAACTATTTATAATTCCTGTTAAATGTAGCATGTTGTAACACTGTTCGTATTACAGCAGTGACAAATTCTCTCTTCTAAAGCAACCTGGGGACGAGCAAACCTTCCTAACTCTACGTGTAAGGGGATGGTCCCATACCGCAGTTTACTCAGTTGACTACGTTGATGTGGATCCATGATCGAAACTTACATATGGCTCAGTACTGAGATTATGCTTAAATTGACGGTATGTATGAAGTTTATTTCCATTTGGCTGGCTTCTATCGTTCCACAATTGAGTAATTCATTCTTGATGATCCAACATTAATAGACAAAACTTTGCTTTCTGAAATTCATATTGGGAAATAGTAAAAAGACTAGAGACAGGAAGATTCCATGCAGTGATTAACTGAAGAACTTTGTTATTCCATGAAGTTCTAAATGTAAAAGACCAATTATAAATTACATAGATATTTTGGTCAACTACATGTAGCTTACGCCAAAATCTTAGAATTTCAATCCATTGTTTAGTTAGAAAAGGTCGACGTCCTGAGCCCTAACCGTTTGAGAAGAGTGTTCAAATCTGCAGTCGCCTGCTGTTTAATGCGATTCTTAAAAGGCTTGAAGCGACATCTGCATGCTCATCTTTTAAAGTATTGATATAAAATATGTCTCTGTTGTGACACCCGCGACGAAGGAACTTTTATTTGTTAAGAAAATGTTAAAACCTGCATTGAGAATACACCGCCAGTACGACTTACAGATGCCGATTTCTTGTTGATGTATAGAGGGGAGTTTCCATGTTTATTCACATGCCGTTATCAAGATAAATGTTACAACAACTACGTGAAAAGAAGTATATATGCATAGTTACAAGCAGCAAATAACAGCAATAGGTAATTTAAGTAGCACATCGTTGGATGGGGCCAACAGGAGAGTCATATCAACAAATTGTAGACAGGCTGATTGGATGCTGATTGAACAGCTAATTGACAGATTATATCTGTAAATCAACTTCAGTATGACAAGGTCGAAATCCACTCCATTGTCCAAATGATGGAATCTATCAACATTGAATCAGCATGTTTATCATGAACGATGTACATCGAAATGCGGCTACCCTAATTAACCTTCAGTCTCTGTCAATCGACTGTCTGTCAAATGGGTGTCTGTCAATGGGAGATAACCCGAAATGCCGCTCTATGCAATAAACAGGGAGTTGTTATCATGTAAGTGGTATGTTTCGTTATGTATCCCCATACTGTTTACTGCAGTATAAGTGAGATCTGCTTCAGTTTGTGAATGACCAATCTTTTGAAGTTGATTTAAAGTTCTACTTTAGTAAACTGTTACCTAACAAACTGATCTCAGATTAAATCATCTCATTCCAAATTCGTGTAATCCTATTTCAGGTAATAAGAAATACTGATTTTTTACATATTAGATATACATCTATCAGTACCAGTTTGATGTGTCTGGTCATGAGTTAACTAACATAGTGATTATATATTTTTTACAATTACATGTGTCATTAAAGCGTCATTTATGCCATTATAATGTTTTCTGATTCATTTCATCATACAGCATTTATTTCATTCAATGTTTTGAAGCTCATATGATAACATGATAAAAGTTACTGTTCCAGTTCATTTTGAAGTGTGAAATTATTTTCGTTCTTCAAGTGTTCCAACCAATATAGGCATTATGGTTACAAACGACCTGATATTTAATACCTATCAAGTTAGAGTGATTTGAGTTAAAACTTAACGTCACATCGGCAATATTGCAGCCATATCGTGACGAGAACAGTTGATATCAATATTCAAATCAATAAATGTACTATCAAGTAGAAATGGTCAAACATGTCCTGCTTGACTGTGTTGAATATTCCATCACAAGGGATATCTATTTCAAATCACAAACTATGAAGGATCTTTTTAGTGATATAAGTTCTCATTTAATTATTGCCTTTTTAAAAAAATGAGACTTGTTAACTGATTTGTAAATAGATACATAGTTTATTATTGGTAGTTTAGATTAGTTACTGAGATTGTTAGTGGCTGTACCCTCAAAGGGGGGTTGAAGTAGCGTAAAATTTTTGTCCTCCTGAGAGGGTACGTAAGTCCCAAACTTTCAAAGTTCAATGTTTGCTTACCCGATTTTTAAACGTAGTATATTTGTTCTTTTAACTTTCGGATAAACTTGTCCTACAATCGCCAGCGGCTGAAGGGATGGTGTAAATCCAACTAGGGTCCATGCAGGTAGCAAAGGCACTGTAAGTCCCCATGGACCCTAGTATGGTGATCTACCTTCAGTTGTTGGCGATCTATACTACTTTTAAAGATATATACTAGCTAGTTTTAACTCAATCTGTGATAATCTAGTGGTTTTACTGTTCTTCATTGACAGGGTTTTATATATCATATGTATGTATTATAAATTTAGAACTAGTTTTAGTCACCCGATATGGCTGAAATATTGCCTATGTGACTTTAAATCTTAACTCACTCACTCACTATCAAGTTAGATAAATGCGTGTATGCACCCACACCCAAACAAAATATCTGCAATTTGTGAATTCTGTTCTGACGAAAAAGAAATATCTAATTTGATATGAATCGCTATATAAATTATCTTCCCTCACTCGGAGAAAAGCATGGCATTATTAGTTCATTTTTTAATGATTTCATCAGCATAAAAGAAGGGTTATCCAAAATATGAAACCAACTTCCGTATACTACCATTTCACCAATATTGCGATATTGACCATGGAATAATGTTAATTTCAGTCTGATTTCAATGTCATAATATGTGAGGTTCCTCATTCACACATACATACAAACTGACAGCTTAACACAAAACAATATGCAATCAACCAAATTCAGTACAATACAACTTTCACCGCCTGTGCATATCACACTGTTGACGAGTCTCTCAGGTATATTAGAGCGATAATCACATCGCAGATATAAATAACTTACATTATTAATAAGAAAAGCAAGATTTATTAATGTCAACTTCTTTATTGTTAATAACACGACGTTTCGGAGCATATGCTTGCTCCTTCATCAGGTGAAAATCAGGTCACAATAAAGAAATTGACATCCATAAATCTTGCTTTTCGTATGCATTCCACTTCTAAATGCCCATCAAAGATTTAACTTTCTTCCAGAGGCTTCTTTAAGAGGCATAGAAACTTGGAACTTCGGTTTCCTTCCAGGGTGTCCTCCCAGTTGTGAGACATATTAATAATTTTTGAGTGCACCTAGGCACCTACAATGAACGTGGGAACAACCCTGTTGTTGAAGAGTACCCACAGGAGGCGTGATTCATTAATGAGTTAATTAACACAGAAGACATTGTTCGTTAAAGAGCATTTATTGTTTTTAATAAAGAACATCGATAGATACAGAAATAATGAAATAGATTATCAAAGATATGGAGCAGCCAGGTCGACATGGGTACTTGCCGATCGAAAACAGCAGACAAAGGTTAATAAATACATTTATATTAATTATAATGAAAACAGTTATTATTACATTATGTGAACACGTAAATCTGAGTAGCGAAGTTTATTTCTGTTTCAAATGATCATGTTACCTACATAAAGTGTTTATCTTTTAAAGATTAACTAATTTATCCTTTCGTTTCATTAAGTTACCTCCAGAGGAGCTTATGAATGTTCTGTACCCAGTTTGAAGAACGTGAAGCCATCAAATTTATTGATTTACCATGATTGAAACCACAGGTTGTCCATTGAAACATAAGGCTGATACGGCATAAAAAGATGTAATAGAATCTGCTAACATTGTACATCATCTGTCTGCGAAGAACTGCACTATTATACTGTCCAGCTTTAAATGCCCTTAGACATCAATTTCTTCCCCAATATTTCTGTAAACATCCTGATATTGAAATAATGTTTATCTAATGAAATGTGATTATTCACCACTTAGCTGTAAAGTTGCCAAATTGATCAAAACTGGACTTTGTTCAATGTTTTAATATGTATTAATATACTATATGTTGTGTTTGTCACTATATGCGATTATTAAATGTGATTATAAAATTACATGTGAGAATAAAATGTCTGTTCTGTTCTGTTCACAAGGTTCAGTTACATAGTCAATCCCTAATTAGCTAGGGTTAATCCATTCTATCAGATAGGGGAATATGTTGTGTTCTCTTGGTTAATTACCTAGTCCACTGTCTCATAACTGGGAGTCTCACAATTTGGAGTTCTCACAAATGGGAGTAGACCCCTTCCAGAGGCTGTCTTAACTTCCTTGACTCACTAATCAATTAACAAGTGATTAGGTCTTGTGGCGTACAAAGAACAATCATTTACCATCACCCACCAGTTATCTGCCCTTGTAGACATTTCCAAAGTTGTAAATTTTTGGAAATATCATATTTCCAAAATTGGAAATGTCTTGGAAACCTCATCTTTCCAAGACATTTCAAAGCTTGTAAATGTGATACTTTTTTCCTATTTTCTAGGTGAGTGATGTGTTGTTGGCTAAAGTATGAACATCTTAAGATGTAATGGAATTCATCCCCAGCTAACTGCGAGTTACAAAGGTTACATACTCTTTCATTCCTTGCGAGATTCGTCCATCTCCTACTTTCTACTGGCAATTTATGGTTAGATGTTTTAAAATATAGAATCGGTTTCCATATTTTTTCTGATAGCAATAAGTATTTGTCGAGTGAAGGAGAGTTTTTAAAAATCTTATAATATTATCCTTTTGATGAATTATATATTTAGTAGATTTCCCTTCACACCAATATGTCTTAATTTATACCAAAGGCCAAATCTCCATACTTTATCAAAAGCTTTCGAGAAGTCTATAAAAGCGCAAAATAATTTATTATTAGTCTCTTTCATTTTATAAATACGATTCTGAATGATGAAAACATTATCCGTCGTGGAAAAGCCTTTTTCTAAAACCAGATTGTGCATGTGAACTTATCTCGTGATTGTCACAAAATTTGGTGAGCCTGTCGTTTATAATGGGTGAATAATTTACCAAAACACCTTAAAATACATATCGGTCGATAAGAAGCAGGATCCATACGATTACAACCTTTCTTATGAACAGGTCGAATGATACCATTCAACCATGATTCAGGCAATACTCCGCTTTCTAGTACTGGATTAAAATATTCTGTATAAAAATTCATTAGATTTGACGAGGTTGAAGTCAAGTGTTCATTTTGAATAATATCTAATTCAGGAGCTTTGTTTCTCTTGAGTTTTTGTATTGCTGCTATAATTTCAGCTAGTGATATTTCGTTATTAAGTATACTGTCATCATAGTCCGGGTGATCTAAGTCAATATCTGGCTCTATATCTTCATTAATAACTGACTTATTTACATGCTTGAAAAAGTCATGGAGATACTCCAGTGATATAGGATAGTTCGTAATATTTGCTCTACCATTCAGAAACGTCTCGGAGATGTGCGACATGTTTCACACAACTTCTGTCTTACATAGTTATTCTTTTTCTTAATGTATTTATTCATCACTTTCTTGTACTTCTTACTTGCTTTATGCAGGAGGGATTTATTCAATTTACTCTTGTTTTTGTTATATTTTCTTTTAGTCTAAAAAAGTCTTTTCTTTTCTTTTTACATTCATATCCAAACCAAGATTAATTACGGGAAGGGTTAGCTTTACTAGTTGCACATGTAGTAGGGTTAACCTTATATGGGACGCTTCCAAATGTTTCTCGTGCAGATCCGATCAGCACGAGCGTAATGTCTTCGGCAAGCTCATTCACATCTTCAACAGGGTTATCTTGACCTCTTAGTGACCTTGCTTTCTGGGTAAAAAAAAATGTACAAGATCAGCTGGAATGTTATCATTGAATTGTTCAGCTTAACACTCATCAAATTTATCTGGCTTAGAGTAGGATAACTGTGTGTTACTGCAAGTATAGTTCTTATTTTCTTCTTCACCTGTATTATTCAAATTTGGGGAAATACGGTTGAATGAGATTGGCTTGTGTACTTCAGACAACATAGGACAGAAATCACCAACTTGGAAATTGTAAATAAGGGGTAATACCGCTGGTATTACATGATCAACTATACTGACGTGGTTTTACCAATGTTTCTATCCATGCCTAATCTGCCATTACATATTAATAAGTTATAACTTTTCACACAGATCAATAAATTTGAAACCTTAGTTATTTGGTTTACCAGTGTCCTGGGAAGCTCTCACTAGTGGGATGTTCAGAATAGGCCCGATTCTACCAATCGGCTGGTCACGCCTTGCCCTGTGCATGGAATTTTTATACAAAATTTGGTATTACATAACACTTTTGACCAGGTTCAAAATGTTAACTAATATTCCACCAAAACAAACTAGCCTCGCAGACCCATGCACAGAAGGCGGTGGCTCATGGGCCAATCTGGTGATGCTGACCTCCGATTTCTGTACGTCTCCAATTGAATGACATGGACAGAACCATCCTGACCTTAAATCTGGTAGACAGCTACAGCATTTCATGTCAAATTCGCTGGAGTATAACACCCCCCTTATCCCTGGTCTTTGAAGCTTGCCGATCCGCTGCAATATAAGATCAGCATTGGTGTGAAGGTGTATGTACCTAATCCACTCCGGTGCTACAACTGCCAAAAGTTTGGACATGGATCCAAGTCCTGTCGTTCTTCTGCTGTTTGTTACTGCCGTGGTGACAAGCATGAGAGCAATGACTGTACTATGGAAGTGAAGTGTGCAAACTGCGGTGGTAACCATATGGCCTCCTCAAAATCTTGTCCCATGTGGCAACGCGAATCAGAGATCATAAAGATCAAGCACAAAGAAAATATCTCCTTTCATGAAGCTAAGAAGAGGGTTGCAACTTTAACTGTAGCCCCTTCAACCATCACCTTCTCTACTGCTGTCTCCCCGTCCTTCCATCACTACTGCAACTATCTCTTGTCAGACCAATCTGACTTGGGTCATGTCTTCTCAGCCAACTCAACTCAACACAACTCAGCCCATCTCAGCCACTCCATCTCCAACGCCAAAAGTCAAAACTTCTGAATCACAAACATCAGAACAAATGCCCAAACCAGAAACAGAAACTGCGCGCGAAAAAAGGGAAGGAAAGAAGCTACAGAGAGTAAAGCAGGTTGAGCAAATGCCAAACACAAAACCAAAGGCCACCTCTCCTTCAGAGGTCCCCGTCGAGGTCCATAACTCCTTTGGCCCTCTGGATATGGAGGTCATTCCATCTCCACCTGACACCAATAGGAGTTCATCAAACGCTTTCTCACGTTCACCTGACATGTCACCAGTGGAAGCACCATGAATCCACAAAACATGATTCAATGGAATTGCAGAGGACTTAAGAATAATTATAACGAATTACAGTTATTGATTCAAGACTTCAAATCATCTCCAAGAAACCTACCTAAAAAGGACTGATAAATCTGACATCCATCGGTACAGCTCCTACCACTCCCTTTCTCCTCCCGGTGTAAAAGCTACAGGAGGCACTTCTATGATGCAACAAATCTGAAAGATCTGTTCTCCCGCGTGAGCGCTCATCTGATAGTGAACTACCTGAGGAAGTTGATCTGTATCATAAATTGTAACTGTGTAATGTGACTAACAAATTGCCTGCAATTAAATTTAGTGCTATGACTTTTTCTGCTTTTAAATGACAATGTAATGAATATATGTTTTTGAAATAAAACTCATTCCGAGTATGTACTTACAATGTTTATTAATGCAAACTTGTTCTCGTCACTATATGGCTGGAATAATGCCGATGTGACGTAAAACCCAACTCAACTCAACTCAACCCAGATGACAGCAAGGGTCCTTAAGGGTCACCAAATTCTTATCATCATCATCCCTCCGTCCCAGGAGTCTGGCTGATTCATTCCTACTGTATAGGAGGGCTTGTACAAATTATTCAAAAGCGCAGGGTCAACATCTTGGCGCGGTCTAGTTTAGTGTCTTGATTTCCCTACAAAGAATGCAATGCATGCTGTTAAATTATGAAAATTCGTGGAAAACACACAGAATGCGTATATCTACTAGTTACTTATTTATTTAGGTGAAGAATAGGACTTACCAATATGTAAGCTCTGATTCAGGATGCCCCATTGTTCAAGTAAGTTGACCACAGGTTTCACATTGTCTATAGCTTTCAGAAGACCACACTGATTATGTCGAAGGGTGTTCATATCCGAGGAGTCCATCATGACAGAAGTAGTGCAAGTGAAGTTGTGTGAAAAACAAGATGATTTTTATACCGAAAATGAGGCCATATTATGATGGTTCGGTTTTAACATGTGTACCATTCATGAGAGTCATGAACTGATAAGAAAGGGATTTTTCCATTAGGTCACCTAACAACCCACGTATGAGGTCACGTGAGAGGAATTAAAAACTCACATTCATCAAATTAAGTAGGTCACCAGTTAAAAAAACCCCTCAAACCCCCTGTGTACAACATGTATGTGTGAATTCCATGTTGCTCTGCTGCAGGTCACAGATCCCCGAAAATACAGGAGAACAAGTGCATTTCCAGGGTACGTCAATATTCAAAGTACATGTATATATGATAAAATGAAAAGGGTGCGATGTATTGCAACACTTTTGTTAAATAATGTCTAATTCATGTCTGCACTTGTCTGTTTTTCTTCAATGTAGATATTAACCTGTACTCTGGCCTGCAAGAGAGAGCGGATGACAAACAAACTTACACAGAACTGAAGAATTATGAAAATACAGGATTCCGTACTTCTAAAGGTATCCAGCCGAACGTTTATACATCCCTGGATCCCTAAACTGGATGTGGACTGTTATGATTTTGACTATACCATTAAATAACTCATACATAAAGTATCATTCTTTCATACACTTGAAATCATTAAATTTGCACTAATGGATTCTCAGCCACCACGAAGTTACTTTACGCAAGTGGTAATTATTTTCAGAAACCGTCAACACCTATGAAGATATCAACCAGACCTCAAGACATGGTTATGAACACGACAAGCCTGCCATGTATGTGAATGCTGATATCAAAGACAAAGGTATGACTGATGTGGAACTTAACGAGAGCAATATAATACAATGCATAGCATGAAAATATTGAAGCAGGAATACATCAAAGAATAGATACCCTCCATCACCAGCTCCACGTTCCATTAAGCAGTTACAATGTATTGTGTATGCTTCTCCCTCGGGTAATACGGTCTGATGTACACATCTTTGTAGCAGTATTACCCGAACCGGCAGGCCAACACTGCTACAAAGAGGCGTACGTCAGACCGTATTACCCGAGGGAGAAGCATACAACATATAAATTTATCTTACCGCCATGGTAAATGTACAAACTATCATTTTATGTTATTTGAAGGATTGGTACCGACTATATGACATGTAAATAAAATGGCGTCTGCCTCTAGACTGGATTTTAAACATCAGTGAAACATATTCTGACAAGTGATGCAGATTCTAGGCGGAGAGTTTGGCAGTTACCGTGACAGTAGGTAATATTTTTTTCCAGTTGTCACCCTCCTAGGAGGGGTGACACGGAAACTTGTTAAAGCGTCATTGAACAATGAAATTAACGTATTTTACATGAGGGTAAGATAATACATTGTTAGCCATCACAGCATGACAAAGACCTATCTGTCGCTCGTTTGTCTGACTCAAAATTAAACATTCTACTAAATAATTATTTATGCATTGGATATTACCATACTGGGGGCAAGTGTTATGTATGAATATTGTCAAATTTCTGTTTCAGATTCGCCCTATGTGAACACCGGAATCAATGACTGAATCATCATTATCTCTGACATCATAATGGGTGACTTTGAAGGTTACACACCAACTCAGCTGTGTCTCAACCTCTGCAATCTTCACCAGCAGGTTGGAACGTGCTGGTTTGCTGAAACCTGACCTGTTCATGAACGTCGTGTACAGGCATCGGTTAAAGAGCCAATGAAACAACTAAATGTTTATATTAGTTACTTTTGATGGGACTATCTGACAGTACACACTTTAAATGAGTGTCTTGCTCTATAACCTAAACATGCGTAAATGAACATTGTATTCATTCTTAACGTTCCTTGGTTACTTTTATGTATGTACAACTGGTATGAACAAATGATGATGTGCATTGACTATATATGAAAATCACAAGTACGCAAATATTTAATATGTGCATTGCCTCTATATTCAAAGTCAGAACTTATCTATGTATTTGTTTAATGTATATAGGGGGAAACGTTTATGGCAGAAGTCTGAAAATGTTGACATTTTGTTTGTATGAATAAACTTGATTAGAAGAGAAGATCCATCTGTTTTATGACCTCACCTATATTACAGTTAGTAGACCGTGCCAGAAACTGTATTATTGCACTTTCAAGTTCTTAGTCGCACAACCCCAGTGTCAGCTTTAGGCACAACTAACACGTCAATGTGAATTGTGGTCGTTTCTGCAGTCGCTTGAGGAGCGGAACAATAGTTGAGTTGAAAGTAGCCATGCTTTAGGAATATTCATAAACTACAACGATGTACTATACTATTAAGACACGTAAGCGATATTCACTAATAAAGGTGTCTCAACTATTGGTAGTTTATATCCTTACTGAGATAAATACTTTAGTAATGTAACAAGGACATCTGACTGACTGGGATTTTCAGATCACCATAATATTATTACAAAGCGCCCGTTTGTCACCGTTATTTACCATACAAAATGTAACTAATTAATGTCGCGTCAATCCTAATCTATTCTCGAGACAAACCCAGATACTCAAACTAATCAAACGTCCAATGTCAACGTGGTTCATTCGTTCCCAATCTTTGTGGGGCAGAACCGAGTTCGCCGAGTGGTCAGTAGTTTTGGACGACGATGTATGCCGTCCAAGGATATCCCAGACATGTTAAGTGCTGGCCATGGTAAGGTGGGTATGTTTTGTTTTGAGGTAGTGAATACGAACCCTGGGTGTAACAATATGAATCCTGGGTGCTCTTGCGTTGCTATCCTAGTGAAAAATCGACGTACATGTCGGTGCGCAAAATGCACCACTTCTGCCTCCATGGTGTTGTTACGGTAGTACTGTCCAGTTACACGTCCGTGAATAACGTAAAGGTATTCTGCCAGTCACACCGGTCCCACCAGATACCATTACTGAGCCACCCCTGAAGCGATTGTTCTGTCTAATGTATTTCCGTCTAGGTCACAATGTTGTGCTTGGCAAGGAAGTCCAAACTAACAGAAATGTGCCTGAGCAAGAACTATGCTGCTGGTTCATTGTTTAGATTCGGGTTCCTCCAGCTTCTTGGTTGTGCTGGAGATGTGAAGGTGATGTGTGGATCCCTCTGAACAATTAGTGTTTCCAGTATATACAGTATGACCAGAAATTATTGAGAATTTTAGGAATATGTTTAATTGGATTTCTAGTATAAACAATCATTCAAGAGAGACAACTCCGTTAATCCTTTTTTCATTAGTTTGTGAAGAGTTATCCACCTTTGTTTACTTGCTAGCAGACAACATTTTCAGTGATCCTCAGTATGGATGATTTAGAGAAGGAAGTTGATTTTAGAGTATTATAACAAGGACATCAGATCAGCTGAAGTGATTTCAAGTAGAACAAGCATCTATTTGTCCACTGTTTATCGTGTTTTGAAAAATATTGCAAATGGATATGGCATTGAGCCCCAGGGAGGCGCAGGTAGGCCAAGAAAATTGAATCGATGACAGGAGGGGGCTTGGTATTCTTGTTTCTAAAAAACAAACGAAGGAGTTTAGAAAACTTAAGGCTGGATATGATTGATAGAGGAACTGTGGCAGTCTGTAAGGAGACAATTAGAACTGAGCTGCATGCAACTGGTTGGCAGACAAGTCGAGGAATTCCATCACCGATCATGAAATCTGAACAAAAGGAGCGAAGGTTGAACTGGTGCTTACAGCATATACATTTTAACTGGGACAATGTGATTTTCTCAAAAGTTTTGTGTGGCTGTTTCCTAATACACTGAAATTCTGGACCAAACAAACTGAAAAACCTTTGTATCAGCGCCCAAAGTACATTCCGAACTTTAGCGTGTGGGCGGCATATCTGTGTTAGGGGCAACGTCCCTCTGTGTATTTGAAGGGAATATGAACAGTGAGCGGTACACAGATATTCTCGAGGGACATTTACGTCCATCTTCTCACGTGTTCTATGGAAATATTTGGATTTTCCAGCAGGACAGCGACCCAAAGCATCGTTTAAAGCATTCACAGGCCTGGTTTCGGACCCAAAATATGACATTATTAGATTGGCCAAGCTATAGCCCTGACCTAAATCCAATAGAAAATGTTTGGGGACTAATAAAGGAAAGGATCAATAAGAACAATCATACAAATATTGCTGAAATGAAAGAAGAGGTGGTCCGATATTGGGACAGTATGGACCACGACTTTCTAACTTCTTTGATCAGTAGTATGCCCCGCCGCATTGAAGCCTACATTGCTGCCCATGGTGACATGACAAAATACTTACTGTTCACCTGTCTTTGAATCTGGAGTTATGTTCTGCTAATATTCACATTTAATATGTGAGTAATGGGTGAAAAAAATAAAAATAATTACTCTTTACATTCTCAATAATTTCTGGTTGTACTATATTTCCACCTATGATATAAAGGAACCAAATAAACAAAGCTAGTTTACATTGTGGTTTGATGTCAATACCATGAAATGTTATGGAACACAATGTTTATTGACATAATTGAACACAACACAAGTATGCAAAATAATACCGCAGAACTACCTCTCATGTCATGGAGCATAAATGATTTATCTGCTTTTCCTCCAGTGGTATTCGAGGCTATAAAATTTCTTTAGATATAATAATATGGCGTTGTCAGTAGCAGCTTATTTGTTCCATAGACCGATCGTCTATGCTTGTTTATATACTCTCCCAAAAAAGAAACGCATATAGGAATTTCAACTGTATTTTTATGATTATTTTGAAACATCTTGAAGGCTTTATGAGTCAATGAAATGTAGCGAAATTGCAAACTGGGAATGCAGAATTATCCGTCTTTGGCACCAACTCTAGGAAACTCAGTTTGAGTGTCACATGGAGACGTGTGGTCGCGCTGAAGACAATACCTCGTGTGACCACCTTGGGCATCCAGAACTGCACGGCATCGCCTCGGCATCGAACGAATAAGTCTCAGAATCTCGTTTTGCCCAATCGCAGCCCACTGTGCCTGTAGTGCCTGTGCGAGTTGCTGAAGTGTCTTGGGGTGAGGGTAACGGCGTCGCAGCCGTCTGTCCAGGGCATCCCACAGATGTTCGATCGGGTTTAAGTCCGGTGATCTTGAGGGCCAGGGGAGCACATTGATGTTTTGGTTCTGGAGGAAGTCTCTAGTGTGACGTGGTGTGGGGCCTGGCATTGTCCTGTTGAAGCAACTCCCTCTGGCGATCAATGATTGGAAGGAGGTGTGGGCGTAGGATTTCGTCACGGTACCGTTGAGCTGTCAGGTTGCCCTGGATCATCACCAAATTGCTTCTCCTACGGCAGGTGATCGCTCCCCACCGAATCTGTCCACCTGGGGAACGCACACGTCGGCGAAACGTTCACGTCGACGCCTGTACACCCGCATTCTTCCATCACGTCGTTCCAATAGAAATCGTCATTCATCACTGAACCAGATTCTACGCCAATTCGGTAGGTTTCAGGCCTGAACGTTGGTGCACGATTGAACTCGATGTCGACGATGTTGTTGTCGAAGCACAGGGCCAAAATAAGGTCTTCTGGCACGTAAACCAGCCTCTCTCAACCTGTTCCTGACGGTCTGTGCAGAAAGCCTCCTCAATCCGGGTATTTGTCGAGCGGTACTGGTCGCCGTAGCTGTTCGATGACGCAGGTGACGTACCCGGATGTAGCGATCCTGCGCTGCAGTGGTCGCTCGAAATCGCCCACTACGAGGGGCATCTGCTAGAGCATTCTGCCGGCAATATCTCTCCCAGAGCCGGGAAATGGTACTTTGGTGAACATTCATGCGTCGGGCAACTGCACGTTGAGACTGGCCAGCTTCAAGCAAACCAATGGCGTTATGACGGTTGGCTTGACTTAGACGTGGCATTTTGCGTTCGTCAACAATATTCCAAATACAGTGAATAATCGACAGACAGCGATCAACCTTTTATACCCATCATTGAGACTATCTGATCCCCAACATTCACGTGCATTGCATGTGAATTGTGTATCCTGTGAGACTACACGCCGAAATTGAAAATCATGCTGTTAAATACAGGTATTTTACGGATGGTGCGTTTTGTTGTGATGTTTCAAAACATTAACACCATAGGACTCATAAACAGAGCAAAACCTTTTGTAAAATGAATCACGTTTTAATTCATTGCTACATGAAATTGCTTTTTTCATGATGCGTTTCTTTTTTGGGAGAGTATATATCACCGTTGGTTTCAGGACAGGCCATAGTTCACAACCACAGTGTATTCTGGAAATGATCACCAGCCGCCATATCCAAACACCAACATATTGATCATGGACTCCCGAGAAATCATCTGATTCCTCTTACCTTCCGGTTTATTTTTGTAGTATATGTGTAACATTCTGCATAAATGGAAATATTTTATCATTATGATAGCTTATGTAGGGCATTGTAATTCATCGTGAGCACACAACTATTGCCAAGTCAATTACCTCCTCTTAAAATATGTTTGCATTATGTGAAAGTTCCCATAGGTTTGGACAACATCCAGTGCTGAAGACACGTTAGCGTATGACTTGCTACAGTTGAGTCATTGGTTAAAAGGGAAGTTGAAACAAGTTTAATTGCAATTATGAGTACACATTTCAAATCATTTGATAAGTGAAGAAAAGAGTCATTATACACGCAGAACATACCAAGTGAAAGTCCTCGACCTTGGCACGCACCCAATAGCCACTGAATTTAACACAGTATTTTGCTTTGGAAGGAGTATCTCAACAGTTTATACAATTTCATCAAGAGGCCGTTGCGTCATATCCGGTCAAATGTTGTCTCATTATCTACGAAAGCAATAGCAGTAGAATTCCATTAAATATAATGGGCGAAACGTCTTTCAAGATTTGTGCAGCTGTCGTACTTCCTTGGTAGTTACTGTTAATAAGGATTGTAGCTTTATGAGGGTCCATGTCCGGAGACCCATATGTTACTAAAATAACCCGGCTTTTCCCTGACCGGGTTTCAGACAGCCCCTTAAATAATTCCTCATGTGTCTGTTAGAAACAACCCTCTTTGGATATTCATCGTGGGAGTATTTACTTGGAGCGCATTTTCCAGAACACGATTTGCATGCAAGTATGTATGTATTACCCATGGTGTAAAACATATAAGTGCACATTTTCCTGATATTTATACAGTATGCACATATTCTACTAACGGAAGAAAGTAGCTGACAAGTGTGCATAACATAAAATTGCATAAAATAACGTTTTTTGAAAAGTATAAAAAATAACCCTAAAATAACCCTAAATAAACATGTAGCAAATCACTCTTTGCATACAAATTTCATGTCCCGTATCGCGCGTGGCTTGTGCACAATACATATCTCGCTTTTTGCATGCTTTTTGATTACTGAAGTTCACACACATGATATTGAGTTGAGTATTCTCTAGCTTCTGAATGTTCTGGAAAACACGTTAATTTCAACCTAAACTTAGCGTACGTCATAATGGGAACACGAAAGATATGCCTAGGACCGGCCGTCTACGCGTAACGTAAGACAACCATTATCGGCAGACCATTCTTGGCTTGCATCCCATCAGTTCGAGGTCTGTACGGAACCGACTGAGGGAGGACAAAATTTGGCCCCGGCGGAATGCAATACGTCCAGTTTTGCTCAAAAGCCACCGACAGGCACGTCTTGCCTTGTTCAGACAGTATTTTTACGGTGCAGGACACAATACTGGGATTGTGTTTTGTTCACAGACGAGTGGAGATTTCATCTGGACAGCTCAGATGGCAGGGCAAGGGTGTACAGACGGCGAGGTGAACGGTATGTTCAATCTCGGTGGCGACAGCGTTATGGCATGGGGGATCATCACATTTCATGGTTTGACACAACTTGTCATAGCCATTGGCAATCTGACAGGTCTGCGATATAGGGATGGTATCGTTGGGCCTCATGTGTAGGCGTTCATTGAAGAACAGAGTCGTAACTTCTCGCTTCAGCAAGATAATGCCCTTCCACATGAAACTCAGATTTCAAACTGAAACTCAGAAAACAGACAAATTTCCTGTGAACAGATCATTCCGGTACTCCCCTGGCCAGCTGTTTCTCCGGACCTCTCCGATATTGAGCTCATTTGGAAAGAAACGAAGTGTCGATTACGTCAAGCCCAGAATCAGCCACTGACGTTCGCTGAATTGGGACAAGCATTTCCCAAGCTTTCTTCAATCGCTGAGTGTAGTAACTCGTGTCATTCTTGGCTTGAAGAACACCTAAAGGGAACTATATGAACTGTGTCTTTCATGTCAAAATATCACACAAAACAATCCTATAAATATACAACGTAAACGCCCGACCAACTGGTGACGACCATCTGCCGAAATGATGGGTTTGATGAAAACAGTTATGGGTGAGTCACTGAAAATCTGTGCTGCCACCAGATGTTTGCAAAATCACATTTAGATAAACTGTTCACCCTCAAAGACAGTGAAACCTCAACGTATTCGAAAAGTAAACCAGTAGTTGCCAACTGCTCACTGTTGATGCCAGCATGCATCTCGGGGCCAAAACGAAGTCATCAATATGATATAAAAGAGTATGCTTGTCATCATGGCAACTAAAGGAACCGACAGATGTTCCAGTGTCTACCCCATGCGTTGCAGTGATATCGAGTATTCCACCTGTACAATGTTTCAACGTATCTATGATCAACTGATGGGAAGTTGTGGATCGGGACGTCCAGCTCAAGGTCTGTGGGTGGCTGATGTTGTTACAGGTGCTGATACAAGGCGCACAGTAACACCTCAACAGTACACACAATAATAACTGAGAAGACACCTTCAAAATAAACTACACTAAAACGTCTATGGCTTCATATAAAATAACCTGTTAAAGTTTTTATCACTTGATAAATGACACTAAAAGTATTGCAGTTACAAGGTTAGGAAACTTACACGTTGGTGCCCTTTTCGATTATTGGTGCGCATGTGTAGTGAGTGAACTGATATACTTCTTTTCACACTCCAGTGGTCTTTTGTCACTTCAAATGGTGGAGCTGTCAGGTTGCTTTTTTCTCAAAATTCAAACAAATCTTTTATCGTTGCTTCATGCTATACATGTCTTGTTTGCTGAGATCTTTTTCTTGTAAACCATCCATAAAGTCATTGCACCTATATAATATATTTATTCTAGCCCCCGACAACCATTCGAATCGATCTCTGAACCAGTTGTTAAGACAATTTGCTGTGTGGGGCTACGTCTCCAAAACGCACCAGAAAACGGTCATCGTGTGTGCGAATCCACGCACCATACACATGCTTCTCTTAAGAGTTTCCTCCCTCATCAAACCAACAGGCTGTGAAATAACAGAAATATTGTTCCAAAGGGCTTTAAACGGAACTTGTTCACTCGCTCAAATCTGCTCTGCTGTGTCACCAGGGGTGCTGTCAACCTGTTATCGTGGGTGAATGAGGTAATTTTTTATAGTGTATGGACACTATTGCAGATATACAGCCATGAGAACTAGTAATGCATTATAAACAATCTGTAAAACAGTTAGATATAGGTGTGGGGGAAGCCCAGTGCTTAAACCATTCGCTAGTCATGCCGACGATATTGCTGGAATATTGCTAACAGCAGCGTAAAATTCACTCACTCAGAGATAATAATCAAGCAAACTGGATAAAAATCATGAAGTTGTGAATGGTTTATCGATTGTGTCTAATCAGTAAACACCAGGCTAACGGCTTTGGCTAACAAATTCTTCCTGATTATGCTTATTGGTTACAAATATTTACTTCCAGTGTCCACATCAATCACACACGCTTGAAAGTAACTTTAGTTTTGTTGTTTCAAAAAAAGGCGTCAAACCAAAATCAGGCACAAGTACAAATTGGTGAATTCAAGAGTACCAGACCTGTGTTCGTGGGATCAATATTTCATATTCCTCCTGATAGTTTCCTGTTTGGGACCTACCATATATCCACGATAAAACGCTCGTCAGTTTACTTCCACATGTGTTAGTTACCAAGATAATAATGGGGACAATTTCGTGCATTAGAATCAACACGACGTTTAATGTTTAATCGATCCTGTCGCTCAGTTAGATAGTTGTGGTAAATCGCTATCGTCCCTCCTAAATACGAGAACTAAACTTCTGGTCGGAGCAGTGCTCAACAATATTCGTTCACTAAGGTATTCATTTAAACAGCTTGGTAGATGAAGGACATATTTCAAATACAGTTTTGTAATGTCTATGAATGAATCCTTCATACATGACACATCAAACACCAGGTAACCCCGACCCTTTAATCCGCAGGTTAAGCGCCTTTCTTACGAACGTATACATTTCTGATTTCGAGCCATGGGCGCAATCCTCTTGAATCTAAGAATATCTTTTGTTACACGTTTGAAAACTCACAGTAATGAATCTGCTGATGCTGGGATGGATGGCTGACTTTGTGTGCTGGCGATTAGATGCCTGAGAGTGGGGTTTGAATCCCGGGTATACTCAACCTAAGAGCCTGTACTTCACTGAGAAAGTGTATTCCCAAACACTATATATACTACATTTGACCACTTTCTAAATGACAGTGTGTATTCAAATGGGTACACAAAGATAGAATGACATTGCCTTGGGCATATTAATGCGACAGACACGACCAAGGGGATGATTATTTAAGGTTATAAATGACAAAATATGCATAACAGTATTTACAGAAATAACAGAGTGGCATGGGCTGGATGACAAATCATGATGAGGATTAAGAACGGAATCAACCTTTCGAGAAAATCGTATAAGTTTCCGAGAACATAGCCCTTAAATCTCTAGATCTACAGCGGCACGGGAGTAGTATAGAAGTAATCAGTTTCGGACATCAAAGCATTCCTAAGGAGAACAAAAGCATTCCTAAGGAGATCAATAGCATTCCAGGGGAGATCGAAGGCATTTTTTTAAGGATTAATCCTACATACCAACGGAGTTTTCAGGATTCACATTCCATAAATCCCAGCGAGAACAATATCATTTTTCAAGGAGCGCTCCTACATACTCAAGGAGCTTTCAGGAGCACATTCCATAAATTTCAGGAGCTGTCCTTTGAACCTATTCCATGACATCATTATATAATGAGATTACTCATGCTGACTGGAATGTGTATTGAAATGTTATGAATAGGAACCAAGCAAATTTGATATATTGAAATCATTGCTATTAAATTTGAAATGGTTGGAATGTTGCTTATGTCTATAAATTCATAGCTGATTCTAACTGCTTTCAATAAGTGCTTGGTACCATAAATAATATGTTCATTAAGTAGTACATCTTATTTGTTAACACTTGTAAGCTAGTCTGTCGTATAGACCCTGAAGCAAATATATCCAAGAAAGCCCACGCAAGTCTAGAAAATGTGGCAAGTCTATATTTTCTCAGCTTCTGAAAATGAAGAAAGTCTCAGGGCTCCTTTATATTATTATTTTTTTTTACTTACTATGAACTTTTTTCAGTAAAATATGTTCATTTTAGAGACTAGTTGTTAGTCTAACTTGTAAGCATGCATCACTTCTTACGTTATATTCCATCAAACATTCCAACCTAGAAATGCAGCAGTCTATTTCCTTTTATATGTAATATCAATGTTCAAACCATGTACATATAGCTTCTTTGGAAATAACATAGGGTTTAAATCAAATAGTTTGAAAAGAAGTACAAACATATGTCAATATGAATGGAAGGCTTAGCCTGGTGAGTCACGCAGACTGGAATGTCAGTTACTGAAATTGAAAATATTCACCCAAACGCAACCGTCCACGTTAAAGTGGGACGAAAGTTGGTCATCTCGCCTCAAAGTTGTGTTTTGGCGCTACACTCCCGCGGATCGCAATTTGTTCAATCTAAGATATACTACCCATCAAAAGCTTAAACTCACTAGTAAAAATGCAGGTTAATGGTACCTGCGGCAAAGATTAATTATTTACAAAAGCCTGCAAGATATCATTACACAGCCAACTTACATGAATTCGATATGGGTCATGCTTCCAGAAAACAAAGTCATTTCCGGAATTCTGCACCAAACATAACTCTCTGAGATCGGAATGTGTATTGAATGTCAACTGAGTATTTCTCTACTCCAGCAGGTAAAGGGTTAACAGAATGTATGAAATACAGCTCACCTTTTCTAGCTCATTGTACATGTCTGCATATGAATATAATTCTGCAGTATACAAGCAGGTAAAAATTAAGACTATTCTCTGCAAGAAATGAAATATCAAATGCTCAATGGATGAGAAATGTTACTTATAAGTCAATCAATTCTAACAATTTGTACAAAGTTTCAATTACATACCTTCAACTGAACAACATAGGGTTTGCAGAAACACCGTTCCTGGTCTTGAATTGATAACACTTTTTTCACTTTGCTTTTTAGGATAGGTATAGTTTCACACAACTGCTTATCATTCAGCTGAATCACACGCCAGGCAGAGATGTGTGCGTTCACCTGTACCTGTGATATTTTTATACCAACATAAAATAAAATCACGTATATCTTCAATGTCTTACCACTTTATTTTGAATGTTTAATGGTAGACGCTATTCCGAAAATGTCACGATTTATATTACACTATATCATGACTTACAATTCCTTTGAATTTTCAGTACACATATTCTATCAAAAATGTCACGATCAAGATTTGCAAACCTTTTTTGTTTGCAGACAAATAAGAAAGTATACCATATGACCTCTTTACACTATTATCTGATTATTGCATTGTATTCAAATAGTTGTGCCACAAACTATTTTATTGATACTTCATCAACTACAACCTTTATATTAAACTGAGGTCAGATTTAGTTTCATGTGTTTTCTGTGGAAGGTTATTTAGTATGTATGTAACTCATTAATAGCTAGGGGCGGTGGGGTAGCCTAGTAGTTAAAGCGTTGGCTCGCCATGCCGAAGACCCGGGTTCGAATCCCCACATGGGTACAATGTGTGAAGCCCATTTCTGGTGTCCCCCGCCGCGATGTTGCTGGAATATTGCTAAAAGCGGCGTAAAACCAAACTCAGTCAGTAAGTCAGTCATTAATAGCTAAAGATATGCATGACGTAACAAGTCAGCCAAGTCATGGTTGGGTGTATTGTTCTCATGCACTGATACATTCAGTCATCTCAGCCTTCATTAAAGCAAAACAATGGATAGTATAAAAACGTAGTAGCCATTTCCAAATAGGGAAGTGCTGACACAGAAAGGAATGTGTATTCACGTGACAAGCTCACTGTGTGGTCATTGTTGAGATGTTATAATAGATCATGAGCCACAACTGACTAGTGTAGCGGCTGCGACTTGACACTATTGAAAAGAGATGCCGTGTGTCAACAACCTGTTTGTGAGCATTTTAGGTAGATAGCAGAATTCGAAGAACAGCATTTTGCAAAACTATGAAATTATCTAAGCTGTAATCGTTTTGTGTTTTCTTCACACGAAACATTCGAGTTCAACAACACCACCTGGATGTATTGTAGGAATAGTTTCATTGGTAAATACTTTAGGTTTTTCTGCTTATTTGGTCAAAGCTTCTTTAACTTTTGTTGTTACCTCTCGGTAGTTATGTAAAGTGCATGAACACTCATAAACACGCAATGTGTGCATGACATCAAGGTTAGACGTGATGACAGATGCTAATACACTAATGCTATATTAACTTAGACTCTTCATTCAGCCAAAACATGGCGTAGCAGACCTTTCCATATAAGGTTATGCTACTACTTGATCACCCGATCCAGAGCGGGGGTGGTCTTGTGAAAAGACAATTACACTGGTGTCAGCAATATATATATATATATTCGGGGGTTCGGGGGCGGTGGGGTAGCCTAGTGGTTAAAGCGTTGGCTCGTCACGCCGAAGACCCGGGTTCGAATCCCCACATGGGTACAATGTATGAAGCCCATTTCTGGTTTCCCCCGCGGTGATGTTGCTGGAATATTGCTAAAAGCGGCGTAAAACCAAACTCAGTCAGTCAGTAACAGCCTGTTCAAGATCATATTGTTTTGAACAATAGGATTGCTGAAACATATTTACAATGTGTATGACACCATAGAAACATGAATTAAAAAACAACGAAACAAACATTGTAACAGACCTTTTATTAACAACATAAGGTGTCATTCTGCACAAGTGTAGGATTCAAGGAATTTTTCACAAGAAAAAAAGCAATCTTTTGGTTCAATGATTTTAAAGCTTGTATTGTGTTTTAGTCTTAACATGAAACATGAAACAACTCAGATACAGCAAGTATAAAACAGAGAAGACTATTGTTTAGCGGCATTTATGCCACAGAAACATGTTTGTGTCCTGGGGGTCCCAACTTGGCTGCTCTCCTGATGTAAAGGACCAAGTGTTTCTTTGATAGGGAGCTGTTGGTGTCATTTCGAGAAAACTGTTTTGTTTTCTTGGCAGGTTGTGTTTTTAATATGTGGATAAGTCCACATCTCTTCCTTCCTTTATGTCAGCTTGGTGACAGATTCTTCTGTGTCATTATTATGGGACGATAAAATCTCGACTGAAGGGTTGTAACGCAAGACAAGGATTTTATTCTTGCTGACCCTCATCATCATCATCAGTATCGTCATCGGCAGCCATGACAGATTCACTGTCACTTTCTACTTCGGGCATATCTATACGAGTCAGAATGTCTTTCATGATAGTTTTCATGAAACGGGTTATCCTGTTTTTGATGATAGATTGATCAGTGCCAGGGTCCATATCACTCAGGCTGTCTAGGTTGGGTTGAAATAGAGGTGCCTGTTTAAAGTATTGAGTGAACTCTATGACATTGTTAAGGCTATTGGCCAATTCATTTCCCCATATCTGTTTCATTTTTCTGTCAATCCAATCTTCTGTTCGACCCTGTTGTCTGTACTTTTTTCTTTTGAGTTTCATCACGTCATGGTTGATGTTGTACACACGATTCCAGATGCGTTGTAAACCCACATTTTGCCACTCCTCCATGTCAGTGCTTGAAGGCTTCCCACGACATTGTTTTCCAGCAGAACCTCCTCCTTTCTGTACAGGAAGTTGTTCCTCGCCTTCACTGTTGTCGTCACTATCATATCTAAAAACGTTTCCTCTTGGATTTCAAACTGGTGTTTGCTGGACACCATGTTTTGATATGTCGCTGTAGATCATGCATATTGTCTATCAATACGCCGCAGTCGGTACATGCAGTGGCCATGGTGAAAGGTCCTGTGTCGTCACTCGAGATGGCTGCTGTTTCAGCGTCGTTGTCAAAGCTAAGAGATCTTTCTTTGGATGTGTGATCAGCACAAATGTCGGAAGCTGTCTGAACGTCTAATACTGGAGAGACCTTTTTTACCTGTTTTTGTTGCAAACCACTCTGTTGATCAGATGTATTGAGGTTGGTTTTCAAGAGATTGACATGGAGTCTATTCTTTTCACTTGTACTAGGTTTGAGATCCACTGTGAGGTGTCCATAAGGTGTTTCAACAGCCTTTTCATAAAGAGTCATAAATCTACTAATGTTGTCAGGAAATATCCTTCTGGCAAATAACTTCACCTGCTGTCTGTCCACTGGTGAATTGAAAAGTGTTACATAATGTGAATTTAGAGCAATGTCACGAGATTCCTTACCTCTTGGGAAGAGGTTTTGCAATAGCAAAAAGATAATAACATTTTTGTGGTGGGAGGTTTGAGTAAACAGACGGGAAATCCGCTTATCGTTCTTTGCTTCAGACAGAAAATCATCCAACACCATCATGTTCTGGTTGTGGGCATCAAAGTAGTTTTCATCTTCGATATTGTAAGGTATTCCTTTCACAAAACGTACTTGGGGTAAAGTTTGAAGAATGCTATCATAAAGAGGTTGCCACACGGTATAACACCAGACTATACAGTCAGGTAGAGGTTGAATGAATCCATGTCTTAATAGGTTGAAGACAAACACCGACTTTCCACATCCACTGGGTCCGACGATGATGCCATTGGAGGGAATCAGAAATTTGAATCGTTCATGCTTCTTGTGCTCCTCCTGAGGAGGAAGAGGAGGAGGAGTAGGAGGAAGTTGTTTATCCTGAGGCGGAGAAAGTTGTTTATCCTGAGGAGGAGGAGGAGGAAGTTGTTTATCCTGAGGCAGAGAAAGTTGTTTATCCTGAGGAGGAGGAGAAGGAAGATGTTTATCCTGAGGAGGAGGAGAAGGAAGTTGTTTATCCTGAGGAAGAGGAGGATGTAACTCTTGAATTCATCCATGCATCTGCTTCTGATATCTTTGTAAATTATCTTTTCGCGTAAATCTCTTGTCACAGTCTGGACAGGTGGTAGTAAGCTCCATAGTGATGTAACACAAGTGGGTGATTAGAGGGTCTGAAGCATTCTTTTATACCTTTGAGTCATGTTACGTTCCAAGGCAGCTTTAGTCCGTTTCATAATGATATTGGACACAGGTTGTATTTTCAGTGCAGTCTTCTTTTTGCCCTTCACAGTTGCCCTTCTTTTTTTGTTGTTAGATGTAACCTGTCTTTTCAGCGATCCCATTGCTTTTCTCTGACGTGTTTTTGTTGACTTGCTCTTGCCAAACTTTGTGAACATGGGTGTAGGGCCAAATATATCCCCCAGAAGCTCTCCTCATGTTGAAAAAGGACGTCTTATCCGTCAGCAGGCAAGAGAGAAATGCCAGTAATTACTTACTTCAGTTTAGTATTATTCTACTTTCTCACTATGCAGGATATTTTTGTAAATGATATTTGCATTTGTATATTTTTCTTATACCCAACAAAACATCATTTTGATCTAAACTACTTTTTTTCCATGTTTTTTTTTTCCACATACATCAATAGCATCATTGAGAACTGAAACAAGAAGGTGTACAGTATTTGAAGTAGTGACAAATATATTGAGATACATAAGTGTCATTCCATATAAAGTTCCTTACATCAAATTGATGAAGAAAGTGATGAAAACTCAAGTTGGTTTTACATTTACATAAGAGATAATACAAACAATAGAAGCCACATACATTTGAATCTACAGATTGTAACCGTTCACCATTGTGCAAGTAAGATTTAACATGAGACTTTAGATAACTATCAAATACAGCATCAACTGGTTCTGCTAAACTATCAAACAGTTCTGCTCTAGTTCCTTTGAAATACATAGCCACCCAGTGGCGACCACTCTTTTGTATGCTGTCTGTATTCACAATGACACCCATCCTTGCCTTATCAATTTCTATGATAGAGTTTCTTCACTCATGATGACACAACTCAAAGTTTTGGTGAGAGCAGATTTGAATTCAATTTCAAGTCTCACATTTCCCGATTTCACCAGATTGAGATATTCAGTTCCTACTTCATCCTTTAAATCTATGTTTGACTGGTTTGTGTAAACTATAAGCATCTTGGTTGTTCACAAATCGTTTCACCTTCCTCAGCTTGATACTATGGTGACTCTTTTTCTTCAATTCATCAGGCAGTTTGGAGGGTCCATAATAAGCGCCCGGATTGTGAGGGTCATAATAATACTTTTCTAATGCTTTTTGCTGTTTCAACTCACTGCTTTTCTTTTGGGAACTCATGTTGTACTGAGGAGAACGTGACTTACTAAACAATATATATAACATAAAACACATTTGGTTTGATTATTTATTCATTCCACCACTATCCCCTATTACAATTCACAAAAGTGTGTTACAGTACATAATGATTATCACCATTTTACAAAGCATGATTAAAACACCTCTGAATTTAAACTGATAGGATATGTCCTTCAAAATCTTGAGATAACATGTCTTCCATCATCCCCTCTGGATCATAGTCACACAAACAGTCAATAAGTTCATTACAACACACATGACACTTGACTTGTCCACTATTGCAACTCACGTGGAGCAGCATATTATTGTGACGACAAATGCTACAATTTCGTTGAAGAGGAGTAAGTTTCTCTTCTTCATATGGATCTTCCGCTGTTAAATCACCTGCGACATTCATCTCCATGTGTTGTTTCTCTTGCTGTTCAATGTTTTCCATGAGTTGAGTTTAATCCAACCACAAGTCATTTAAGGTGGACTCTGTTGGAAGCCAGTCATTGAAGTTAGGTTCTGTAGGAGGTGTTATAGGTTCTATCAGGAGTGATGGAGATGGCTGCGGTGCAGTAGGTGAAATAGAGCTGACATCGCTCCTATCAATAAAGAAGACGAATGTAAATTGAGAAACAAAATTACTTCATTGTAAACAATTAGGTAGAATTGAGTGAGTGAGTGAGTGAGTTTAGTTTTACGCCGCACTCAACAATATTCCAGCTATATGGGGGCGGTCTGTAAATAATCGAGTCTGGACCAGACAATCCAGTGATCAACAGCAAATTAGGTAGAACAAATATAATTAATTATCGTAATGATTACACTTACCTTGGTTTGATTGCTGGACTGGCTACCTCCTGTTTGGTCTTCCTCTTTTGCGGTCTTTTGCTCTTCTTTGCCACTGGTTGTCTCTCGTTCTCCTTCACTTTTCTAGTTTTCTTAGCCTTAGGAAGAGATGCGATGGGAGATTTTTGCTTTCCGTTCTCTGAATTCTCGTTGGCAGATGTGGCAGCAAGTTTCATGTAATCCAACAGCAAACTCAAGAGAGCGGGCGATACTGATGGCAGTTTCTCTTCTAAGGTCTTCATTCACTCTGCCATCTCGGTGTACATGGTTTTGTACAACTCACTTGTTCGCATCATAGTTTCATGCAAATGTACCTGAGTATTCACAATATCCTTCACTTCTTGAAACACACTAGTAAGTAACTAGTCTGTTGAGAAGCCTATACGTCTCATGTCCAACACCTTCTGCACCATATTGATTGCGAGCAGAAATGCTTTTCTAAAACTCTTCTGGTCTATGATAGCAATGATAACTGATTTGAAATGTCTCATAGTGGAAGGTGCAACAGGGGATTGTGTAGTGCTTGTGCTGTCTGATTGGATGTAGAGTAGTACACATGCTGTCTGATTGGTTGGTTAACAAGACACGATAAATGGAATGGCAAACGACACAAATATTTAAAAGATGTAGGTGATCAACAGTCCACCCATTTCAACTTTAATAGCAATGATTTCGATATATCAAATTTGCTTGGTTCCTAGTCATAACATTTCAATACACATTTCCATCTCCGTGAGTCATGATGTTAAATAAAGACGTCCCTTAACTCTTTATCGGCTGGTATAGAACCATAGTGTAGGCTATCATTGTATACAATAGGGTTAAAGGTTCAAAGGACAGCTCCTGGAATGTATGGAATGTGAATCCTGAAAACTCCGTTGGTATGTAGGATTACTCCTTAAAAAAATGCCTTTGATCTCCCCTGGAATGCTATTGATCTCCTTAGGAATGCTTTTGTTCTCCTTAGGAATGCTTTGATGTTGGAAACTGATTACTTCTATACTACTCACGGGTTGGCTGACACTACAGTGCTTTATGTAGAAGGGCTTTCGCAGTCTCGCCAGAAAAACCAGGGTCTTGGGTAGGGATCGATTACCAAGATTTGGTGGCCATGTCGGTTTCACCAGAGAAATAACCCTGAAAGATTTGCATAGTTCAAGACGCCAAGCTGACATGTCGTTATATAACCCTTATTATTTTCCAAAGTCCATAAGAGCTCACTCACTCACTCACTCACAGCCTGCTGTCATATAATTATTATTTTTTATTCTTCCACTTTTTTTCTGTACAGCATATTATACATCCACAGACGCATTACACATCAATGATTAGAATACAATTGATTTAAACAATGTATATGACAAGTTGATTTGGCATAAGAAATGAGTGTTACATCATTCAGAAGCGACACAAGCAAATAATCGGTGACAACTGGACCAAAACTTATAAACGTATTATAATCACAAGTTGAATATGCTATTGCTCGTAATATTATAGTAGTTTGTCAACTCTTGCTGGACAACTTCAAGACTCAATTGTCTTTGTTTGAAATACGATTTAAAAAATGAGGTCTTTTATCACTGGAATTATAGCATTTAAAGGGTCATTGTTTTTAGTAGGAAATCCCAAAATAACATTTTCTTATTGACATATATTCTAGTTTATTCTAGTTTATTTATCCAATGTTGAATATCAGTCCATAAAAAGTTGACATGTTTACAATGCCAGAATAGGTGGCTGATATCACGATCGAATTCTTTACATTTAGTACACACTGGGGACTGTTTATATCCCATCTTGCAAAGATATTTTTCAACAGGAAGGACTCTATTTATTACTCTGTACTGGAGCCACCGTAAATGAGTACTATCCGTACATGTAAATGGTATTTCGTTAATATTTCTCCAATTTAAAGGTTCAGGACCATCAGTCATATCTTTATCCCATTTAGCGTTAGTAGAAGTCGCTGTAAACTAATAATACGTTATAGAAGTGTTTTGATCCCTCTACACCCACTTTGATATGACAGATATCATAAGGGTTGTTGAGTTGAGTTGAGCTTTACGTCACATCGGCATTATTCCAGCCATACAGTGACGAGAACAAAGTTATATTATACATATTTCTGAACTCAAAAATACGTACAAGTTTGTCTTCAGAGTTGACAAAGTCATTTATGCATTTTATAAAATAAATTAGCTATATTTAGAAACTACTCAACCAGTTTTAAGCGAGTGATATATGCATTTTCATATATGCAACCTACACATTACTGTTGAAACCGGGCTACAAAGGACGACCGCAGTGACGGTTGTTACCGGACAAACCGAAGTCTCAACAGGTGTGTATAATGTATCTATTTCTAATTACATTACAAAGCGCCTGATTTGTCTGTGTTCACTTCTTTCACCTCAGTGAACATGGCAACATCGAACGCATCTTCTGCATTAAAGTGTATAGGAATAACACACAATATTTCGATATACAAGCCTACTTCGACTTTGCCGCTGTGTTGTCTGCGTAGATTATCAATACGGTCACTATTTACCCTCTGAACACAGGCTGTTATGCCGGGTATATGCAGAGTTGCTTCCATTAGTTCAGTCTATTAGTATGAAAAGTATATATGTGAACACAGGAGTGAGCGAGTGAGTGAGTTACAAGTGACAATTTACACTTTTACAATAGTTCAGCCATATCCTTAATATAACAGGCCTTACTTAAATAATCTATAATGTTATCGAACATAATTGGTCGAAGGGCAGTAAGACAACTAGAATATCACAGTTACAGATTTAAAGCTAGCATGTATCTTAAAATCATAAACTATTCGGGACATTACAATATACAATATTAATTACATATATATCTTTTCTTAAACAATCAATAATTAAATCCCTTAGTTACACCCCCTATGCTGGGCATGAATCGTCACATACTCATGGGTCAGTCAAATTAGCCATTTTGTGGGCCAAGGTCGGAAAAAAATGATGAAGAAACTAAACTTGGCACATATATTTAATGGACCTTCTTGCATAACATACTAAAAGTCCCCCAGAGTCCCACTTGGGCTAAATCCACAGTGCACGAGCAAACATGCATACCCTACGATAATTTTTCTTCTAAGAAATGCTCATAAAATCTTTATTTATGAATATAATCTCATCACATTTGACAGATATAATGGATTATAGTGCACGGATATAATTTTCTTTTTAAAAAGTAGAAATTAATTATTTGCCTTACGTGCATATCCCGTTTTGTTCTAAAAATAGATTTCTATGAATTTGTGACCCTGGGTCTGAATTTTGTACTGACACTTTTTGATGTGAAGTTTAATTGGTCTTATACAGACATGAATAAATTGCCCTCTGATTTATCTATCCAATGGTACCAAATAGTTGGAAGACATATATCATTAAACATTTAAATTGAAACTGGCAAAACGCAAAATTTCATTGATTTTCATACCAGCCAGAAAACTGTGTTGCCCCCAAACCCTATCCCCAGCTTTGTAATAAAAAATGTCCAAGGTGTGGAACATGATTTAAAAGATTAAGTGCAAAGGATCCAAATCTGGTGTTCGCCATCTCAAAGACGGTGACTCCCTTTTAACCAATAAAAATGAATTTGCAAACAAACTTGGCGAAACTTTGGCAAACCACTCCTCCTCGTCAAACTAAAACCCCAAGTTCCAGAAATACCAAACCCAACAAGAAAAGAAATCAGTCAATTTTAATGGTGAGGATTACAATGAAACGTTTTCTCTCCATGAACTACGTACTGCCCTGGGGCAGGCTCACGACACTGCAGCAAGAGCTGACGATATTCATTATCAGCTTCTGAAACACCTTCCGGATTCAAGTTTGGAAACTCTACTCAATATATTTCATGACATTTGGACAACCGGCAACTTTCCTCCTTCGTGGCACAACGCCATTATCATCCCTATACCCAAAACCTGGCCAGGATCATACTAATCCCTCATATACCGTCCTATACCACTAACTAGCTGTGTTTGTAAAACCATGGAGCGCATGGTCAACAACCGATTTATCTGGTACTTTGAAACCAATAACCTCCTTAGTGACCTCCAGTGTTGGTTTCCGAAAAACCCGAGGTGCCATTGACCATCTGGTGCGTCTGGAATCTTTCACCAAAAATTCCATTGTCAGCAAACAACATACTGTATCTATCTTTTTCGATTTAGAAAACGCATACGATACAACGTGGAACATGGTATCTTAAAAGATCTACATGAATTTGGATTGAGGTGCTGATTACCTCAGTTCATATCTCAGTTTTTATACAACAGACAATTTCAAGTACGGAAAGGTTCCACATTGTCTGATTATTTCCACCAAGATCAGGGCGTCCCTCAGGACAGCATCCTGTCTGTCACCCTTTTCAGCATTAAAATTAACAGCTTAACACGAACAGTTAGCAATTAAGTTGAACAGCTTCCATTCTGTGTAGCTTACTTGGCTGGTAAGGAACACATATCTTGCCACACACCTTTCTCTTCCAAGCGATTTGAGAAGGCCTGTGGTATTACCATTCACTGAAGCAAATGCAGAAACAGTTTTATAAAGTTTCTAATATGATGGACCAATTTGATTTGATGGTTTGTGAGATATCGATTGCATGTACTTCTCACCACATTTCTATCCTTGCTTCCATCTTTTCTTTTCAAGATAGGTAGACTGTCTCTAGCAATGCCATACTGAAGCATATCCACATTTCAACCTGCTAGTTCCACGGATTTCACTATGGATCCAACAGAGTTTTGTATCATATGCAGCAACAGTTTTACTCATGGTGATATTGTGACCGTCACAAGAGGTATAACTACCTTACTGCAAAGTAGTATAAGGTGCAAAGATGGAATTGCTGAGAAAGTATCTGGAAATCTTCAGTTTCAGTTCATGTAAACTACCACAAAGATTACACTCGTGAATGTTATATTTAAGCAGCTGTGAATCCCTCACCTCAAATCACTGTCAACTTTCAATTTCAAAATGAATTGCTTGTTCTGTGGAGAAAATTTGTGAGTTTCAGAGACTAAAAAACCTAAAGACAAGAGGGATATGTTTGAAGTTCGAAAGATTAGTTCCAAATATTCCATTCTTGACATGGCTGAATATCGTGGTGATGTATGGCGTTGAGCTGTTATGGAACGGATATCAAGCGCCATAGATTTAGTGGCTGCCAAAGCCAGGTATAACCATACATGGTATAAGAAATTCTTAAACTGACCACGTTCTATCCGAGGGAAGGGTCGACCTGCAGATTAAAAACTTAGTAGAGCCTTTCATGTTTTGTTTGAATTTATGGAACAAAATTTGAACAAAATGATGAATGTCAGTTTTCAACAGAGGATCTCGTAAGCAAACTGAGAGAATTTCATGTTCATGGTGAGAATGAATGTAGTGAAAAAAACCCTGATATCAAAATTGCTATCACTTTGGTGCTGGTGTTATCATTTGTAGCATTCGTGAAAGGAACCGTTATTTTGCATTAGAAATACTGGCCACAGCGATCCTTAGCGATGCATGGTATTCTCAGACGTTTGTTGGGGAACCCTGAGTGAAAACAGCAGCGGATACCATACGTCAGGACATCAGGTCAATGCTTTGTGATACTGACCATTACACTCCTGCTGATGGTGCTTTTCATAATCACATGATGAATGTGCCTGATACTCTCAGTGTTTTGGTCGAAAGGATTACAAACAAAGATAAGAAAGGTGATGTTACTACAAAGCAAAGGAAGGCATCTGTTATTTGTCACCAAATACTCTCAGCAGTATGAAAAAGATCATTCCTTCTCTGATACAACTTGGTTTATTCACCGACAAATTGGATCTAAGCACCTTCTGGATGTTATGTCAGCCTTGGGAATGTGTTCTTCATACAATGGGGATATTTTCTATGAACATTCTGCAATGGCTACAGAGATTGGTGAAATGCCTTCATGCAATTTGTCTTTGACAATGCAGATCTTAATGTTCGCTCACTTGATCGATATGGGACATTTCATAGTATGAGTGGAATCATGTGTGTCACTCTAGGTAGTTCTGTATGTATATCTGATGTTATCAAGTGTAACAAAACTGTTTCAGCAGACAATCTCAGGTCCAAATCAATTGATATTTTTGACTTGTTCATTTCAGCGCAAGAAAAGGTTTGATTGGTTTGACTGTTGATGACATTTCCAATGTCAGACTGACCCCTTCTAGCTATGTGCATATTCTTTTGGATATACTTTGGATGAGTGGAGTATTGTTGAAATTGGAGGACACTCCCTGCTGGAGTGGATACATGGAGTGTGCCATAAGTGTTCAAAATTATGAAGAATCCAACGTGATCCCTTTGCCATTTGTCAACTTGCAGGCATCGAACCCAGACGCACTATTTTCAGTGCTGGCATATTCTGTTGACAAATGAAGGAAACATGGACAGAAAACATGTTTTGTGGCATTTGACCAACTTCTATATGAGAAAGCTGTTGATATTGTAGCTTCAGAACAAAAGTACTCTAGCTTCAGTTGTTGTCAGACTTGGTGGTTTCCATCTCCTTATGTCTTTCATGGGTTTTGGTAGTTTATATATTGGATGGCAGTGGATTGAAAGAGCTATGGTCACTCATCTATGCCTCTGACTCTACTGAAAAAATGTTGACAGGTCACGCTTATGCAAGAGCATTGAGGGCTCAGACACTGACACAGTTAGCAATGGCTGTTATTGCCTTGCAGAAGGTCAGCCTGGATGAAACAAGTAAAGCTTGTCTGAAGACTTTGTATAAGGATGTTCAAACCAACCATGTGATCCCTGATGAACTTCCAGCAATTGCCAATGTCACACACCTTGTCGAAAAACCGACTTCAAGTTATGGAATTTGAATCGTCTCAAAGCAGAACTGCCAAGTGGTGTCAATATTTTTAGCAAGTTCGAGCTGAAAGGATCGGAGACTGGGATCTTCATCTTGATGCTGCCTGCAAGATAATATCATATTTTCATGCTGGAAGACATATTGCTTATGCCAAAAGTGCCCATATGTATGTTCAACAGATGTCACAACTGGGAGATACTATGCCCAAGGATCAATTTGAAGCTTTTACCAGGTTTGGTGGTTTTACTGTCAGGCGAAGTGACGAGATGTGGGCTGTCATCTGGACAGACATGACAGCTGAACAGGTTCCCATGCGGGCGATGAAGACATCCGGTGGTCTCACACATGGACGAGGACTGACAGACAGTGTGTTGGCGCAATGGATCTTGGCAATGCCTGGTTGTACTGAAATGATTAAGCACTTCAAGGAATTCTGTGGGACCAGCTTTTGTAGTGTTGACCAGCACGTAGAACTAAGGACGTGTAGAATTGAGAGGGACACCACAGTGATGTTAACAAGCGAATTGAATAGCTATCAACTCATTCTTCATTTGAACAAGGACAGGAACTGGTCTCCTTGAGTAATGGGATTGCAGGGAAAGAAGACATATTTGCCATTCTGCACTTGCAATTGGAGATTCTGCTGAAGAATACAGTTGGCAAAAGCTTTGGAGATCTGCATATTCCAAGAAAAACAGAGTACTCCCCCTATCTGTCATGAACAACTCAATCAAAATACAGAATGAGGTTATACATGTTAATACCATGCAGCTTTTCACATCCTGTGCCTCATGAAAACAGATGATGACCTTTTATCCTTTTTTGAACTTTCTCCATGTCCTCTATCACCATTCGATGAGTACTTAAAGCCTTCCACATGATGAGGAATAGTCTTCCAGATGCTATGTACATAGTTGATGGTGGATACTTGCTGAGAAAAGTGACATGGCCCCAAAGCAGAACATACAATGATGTTTATGATGCTTATTTGACTCGGGTATAGCGAGTCTGTGGCCACTAAAGGTGTTGAACAGAGTTGGAGAGACTCCAGATATCTGAGCACTGATATTGTCGTCTCTTCTGAAACACCATTGACGATCAAACAGGATAAATTCCTGTCCAATGGTAAAAACAAGTCACATTTGATATAGGCTCTGACACAACAATTTCATGAGCTCAATATCCCAGTGAAACAAGCCAATGCAGATGCTGATCTTCTCATGGTACAAACAGGTATTGATTGTGCTGATAATGGGCACAAAGCCATTGTTATTGGGACTGATGTTGATCTTCTGGTACTCCTCATCCATTTGTGTGCTACAGAAAGATTGTACTTCCTTAAAACTGGGAGCGGAAAGACTGCTGATCGTCTATATAACATTTCGTTGTTACGGCAAGCATTGCCAGAGAACTTTATTTCTGGGTTGCTCTTTCTCCAAGCCATGACTGGTTGTGACACTACATCAGCCTTGTACAGACAGGGAAAGAATAAAACTACCATGCTGTTCACAAAACGACAGGTCTTGCAACCACTTGTCAAAGCGTTCAGTGTCCCGTTCATACACAAATGCAGTTATCTGCCTTGCCACCTACATCGGCAGCGGCGAGAGTACAATGTCTGAGGTAATTTTAAAAGAGTCAAATTGAAGAAAGAACCTTTTTTCCCTTCTTACAGGCGAGTTACGAAATACTGATTGCCAGCTTGACGAAGTCCAGAGATGAAGCCTAGGCCTATATACAGCAGGAGTGTTCTGGAATACCCTACTTTGGCCCAATGCATATGCCTTTACTGCATTAGGTCTACCTTATTAGTATTTCTGCAACATTTGTAGTCATACCATAAACTTACCATAAACTGTCCTGATTCAACAATCATAATTACATTCATTGATTCACCCACCCTCGCCCTTCATGTCCCGCAAAAATGAAAGTGTTTCTATATTCAAATCGTCAAATTCAAGTGAAACCCGGTGCGGTGTTATACACATGGTACACGCATGTGACACGGGAATATAAGGCGCCGCACACCCGTTGTACACATGTGTCCCGTGCGTTCTCAACCCGTGCAAGGGAAATGAACTTGTGTATTTGATGATAATGCTGACAGCGTTTTGTAAGTCGATGACTTTGTTGAGGTTTTGAATAACTGACAGCGTATATTAGCACTCTGCCTTTGTACAAACTACTGTATTATTCCATCATTCAGCACACATGTAATCACGTCTATTTAACTGAACACTAGATGGAAGTAAAATCCATAACCAGTGATGAAATATTTCCTTATAAAGTATATTGAGTAATATATAAGTGTACTAAATCAACTTTTAACACAGAGGACAAATATAATGAATAATAAGAATAGAAATTTGTTTGTTGCTTTTAGTAAAAGCTTTAATGAAGAGGCATTTATTCTTTAGTTAAATCGGGTGTGAGATATCATCACCGTTTCACAGATTATGTTAACTGCCCAATGCTTTTGTCGCTTTTCGTAAACAAACATTCTGTAGAAATCTCACAAAATAGAAAACATTGAATCTGTTTCCGAGTCTTAATGTGGTCTCCAAATCTGTTTGATCTTTCAGTCACATATTCAGAAAAGTGGGGTTTAACAGTTCATTTGGATGCGTCTAGTATGGTTGGCTTTAGAAAGGGAGGTAGATTAGCAAAAACATAGATGATGGTGTTTTGAAGTTCACTATTTTAAAGAAGTTAGTAGTAACGTTAGCAATGTTAGTCCTTTACTCTGATTGAGTGGGAGGAAAGCACTGATGTTGTGTTAACATTGGAAAAATCGGACCATTGCCACCTGGTGTTTTCTTTACGATATTAAACTGCCAAATACAACCAATAATGTTGCATTGATTTCAGTATCGAGAATTTCTAATGTATTGTGGCATTGATTTCAGTATCGAGAAATTCCATTGTATATTATTTATATGTATTATACATATGGTGAATGTGGGCATTTCCGGACTTTATCAATTCAGTAGTTCATTGTTTAAAGTATTAGATAAAAATATTGTCAATGCACCTTTTTGACAACAGTGCACAATTCTCACCCGCGAACGAAATTTCAACCAATCAGAGCGGGGCGTCTCTGTGACGTCATATGAGGAATAGATATGAGGGCCGATGCAGAATTCATCTACATTTCAGGGGGTAAATTATCTTGTTTACAGGTTTCTATAAACCTGAAATCGTGACAACTGTTGTGGAAAATGAAAGCTATATGTTCTCACAATCTACTGACATTAAATTTTGTCTCCTGCTTTGCCTAGTTTCCGAGTTACAACTTGTTTTCATAGACGATTCTGTCAAAATCGATTGGTGTCGTTAGGCCTTATTTGTATGACTGATCCAAATTGATCCTATTTCTGTGTTTTTTTACCTGGATATTTAATCATGTCATGTACAAATCTGTTTGTATTCTCAAAACCGTGTCGGCCCATAAGTATTCACATGCAATACAGCAATTAATACTCCCTTGTTGTAACCCGTGTTAGGTGGTATAAACCTACACGTTATTTGTCATCATTCACTTGATGGCCAGTTAATGAATTTATAACAGGTATAATTTAGTGGTAACACACTTAGATTACCCGACAAAGGTTCCCATTTGGCATTTCTTGTGTCTGGAGTAAATATTCAACATTATAAACATCGATCAAAGGATTAACCGATAACACGCTGATTGATTAATTACTTTTATTTTACACAGCGGATTTGTCAAAAGGTAGTGTTTATGTATGAAGATTTACTAATCTATACTGAATACACTCTGTCGTGTCGGTGTCTGCGTAAAAACAACGTCCTTCTTTCAAACGATTAACCGGCAATACATTGATTGATTGCCCATTATTGGCTAACTAAATTACTGTTTTTAAAGAAAGGCGGACATTATGCAATTAGTTGCCAGGTGTGCTATCTTGGGTGACCAATGAGACTATACACCAATGTGAAATACCTGAAAAGATTTATCACTTTTTCGTATATTAAACTGTTAAAAGACACATCACTTGGAACAGTTGCAGATGAATGGCATATCACTCGTTTTTGTGGATATTGATGGATACATTCCTCGAACAAGGTCATAGCCTGACATTGTTCCTATAACTTTAATCTGTTTAAATTTTAATATTTGCATTTTGTTTTTATTCATTTGTCATAGCATTCAACAGAATCGTTGTTTTCGCCGTGAAGTGTAATGAGACAACATACACTAGGGTGTGCGTGCGAATTTTCTTACACACCCGTGGGTGAGAAACCCATGTGAGAAAACTGGTATCACACATATGTGTGAGATCGATTTCTAATCCCGTGATTGGCTACTCCATGGTGATGACCTAGGGTCAGGGTACGACGGACTACTTTCCTGATTAAAATTCATTGATAAGTTACTCGTGCTTCAATCGAACAGAAACCTGTTACTCGTGCAAAAAATACCCCTTTACACCTACCTGTTATTTTCGCGATTGCAACATAAACAGGTATTTATACAATGAGTCACAAGTAGAATAAATATAACACAAATCTATTTATTTTCTAATTCCTTTTATTAAGACTTTTGATTCCTAGTCATGAATTCAAAATGGCGCCAACACTCAGTGATACCTGTGTAAACAATTATGTGAAAATAACCGTTAGAGTTAAAGCCCTTGATTCCCTTCGAATATTCAAAATGTACAACACTAGTACTTTTACTGGAGAGATGCGACAAGTGTCATGTGTCGTCTTGCAAAAATACCTGACACGATAACGTCAGTGCCTGTCCATTGTGAGATCGATTTGCCTCGTTGTTTCTTTGATGCATTGATGAAGATGACATTTTTCACTGATACACATGATGAAGACTCACTTCCAGCTCCGAGATACTATGTGATTCAAATGTTATCGTGAAATTAACTCATGACAATCAGAACCAAAACACACTCGTTGAAACAATGTACGACATGGTACGTTTTGCAAGGCTTCATGAGTGCAAATGGCGGCACACGTCCTTTCTATTCAATCGAACATGTACAAGAACGGTTGATCTACACATAAGTCATTTCTCAAGATATTCCTCCGACGCATGATAATGAAAAGTTTATGTCTTGATACCATACAGGATGTAATCAACTCACATTTCATACTGAAAACTCCGTAAATTCCATTACATTCCAAGTGGCAGTTTCTGGCTCGGGAAAACGAGAAGGATGTGGCGAAGAAGAGTAGTCCCCCATTGACAGTGAACGTAACCTCAGCAATGTCACATTCAAGCACACTGGGTGCACCTAATTACACACACCCAAAGATGGGAGAACATTGAACGTAAACTGGTACACAAGTACAGATCCCCAATGTGCAGAGATATCCAAAACAATCTTTCGATGACGACAACCACCAAGCGATAACGATGACGTCACTCGCTCAAATATTTTACGCTTGCAAGAATTAAAATCATCCACATTTGCATGGTAACATCATCGTTTTAGAGGGTTTAATTAATTTTCTGTGATCTTATCTAGTTATCATTATCACCATTGCCTTGATGATGCGAAGAGGTGGCAGAAACCTTTTTGTGGAGGGTCACCATGGGGATGAGTAGTGATTAGGAAGCCAAGTGACGTCACTCATTCATAAACGTTGTGTTGTGTATTATTGCGCACCTACGATGAGAAAACATGAAATTTGAATCTATTCGACCATAAAATGGTGCGATTTTATGGTGTAAGAAACAGATTACTGTACTCGTGTCTGTCAGATACCATTTATCTTACAACGAGTTGTTTCAAAACGTATTTAACTCGCTTTCGCTCGTTAAATACGTTTTGAAACAACTCGTTTTAAGATAAATGGTATCTGACAGACACTCGTTTAGTAATCTCTATATGATTCACATTGGCAAACTATAAAATGTCTAGATATTACAGTTCTGTTATAAATTCACTATAAGTATCAGCAGATCGTCTGCTTTCTATTTAGTTTCAAAATGCATTCAAGTATGATAATAAACTCATTAGGATTATAAGACCAAATATAAAGACGTACATTGACTAGTATCTACATACTGGTGAGTGGACGTTAACCATGTGAATGCAGCAAGAAATTTATCGCGCAGTATTGTGACTTCGACCCCCACCTCGCTTCCGTGGAAGAAATCGTTATGTTATAAGTTGTGTCATGCAAAATGCTTTTGGTTATGATTCAAATACATATTTAACTACGAGTCGAAAGCAGTTTTGATTTTCTAACTTGATGAAAACAAACCATAATCTCATTAATTCTAACATACTTTAGCCCGTCACTTTACGATTTTCAAAAATGGCGGCGCCCAGTCGCGAACATACGCCAGTCTGAGGATAAATGCTATTTAGGTTTGTTTTCACCGAGTTACAAAATCGAAACTACTTTCTACTGGTAGTAACATATATATTTGATTGATTGCCAATAGGATTTTGCATGACATAGCTTATAACATAACAATATCTGTCGTGGCAGCGAGGTGGGTGTCAATATAATACTACTTACAATATTATTGTTACTTCGACCACAACCTCACTTCCGAGGAAGAAATCGTTATGTTCCAAGTTGTGTCATGGAAAATCTTTATGGTCATCAATCATATACATATTTGACTACAACTAGTAAGTAGTTTTGATTCTTTAACTTACGTGAAGTGAAGCGATCTGAACACAAATAAGATGTCGTTTCAGGCTTTCACAACGCTCGTTTCGCACTCACAAACATAACCCATTTAGCACGAACTGCGGGGTCCTGTGGAAATCTGTGCATGGTGACACCATCGCCCGACCCCTAGGAGCAATTGACGACAAAGCAACGATTCGGCATGTCGTCGTTGATGTCGAGAAATCATCAAAATGGTGAGCGTGCTACACACTTGCTATACAACTAACTGAAAATCGCTCCTCATATGACGTCACTGCAGTGCTCTGGCGACAGAGTTACGTAACCTGTCTGTGGTTTCGTTGGCGGGCGAGAGTGAAGCAGGCGACTTTTGGGCAACTTTTAATCGCTCGGTATTAATTAACCACAAGTTTTTTAAGAGTGAATTTGGTGTTCCGCATAAGTCTAACCACAAATCTCTCATATGTAATAGTTAAAAGAGTAAAAAAAACAAAGTTTATTTGTTCTTTAAGTTCAGTGTGGTTTTATATCTCATTGAACAGTATTTCAATAATGTCTATTTTATATTTGCATTTGGGTTATTAAAACGTGTCTTCTAAACATCCACGTTTTATTGGAATTATTTCACGTTCTTGCTACTGGCCAATACAACATCGTCGTTTCTTGGTTACCCAGCCATGTTGGCATTTCTGATAACATTGTGGCTGGTGCGGCAGCTAAAGCAGAACTCAACAAATCTGAGACTTCTTCCCTATACTGGTTGCAGACCTTTCATTAGAACTTATATTCCTGATCTAAGTGGGGCACTCGAGTAGTGATGAATAAATGACATCAAAATAAGCCTACTTTTGGTAATTATCAAATGTACATACTCGACTGACAAATAACGTTGATCTGGTCGTCCAAGGGTGACAACAGTCGGACACGAACATCAGTGTTATGAAACCCTGGTCAAAGTGCCTCTCAATATGGAGATGAGACTAATAAAGCTAGAGGTGTTAGCGTGAGTGAACAATATGTGTTAAAGTGATTGGACGGACATTCGAAATCAACAACACAGGTGCATCTTGCTTGCCCGACGTCCACGTGTTATCCGACCTCCACGGCAGCGCTGGACTATTCGTCGTTGGGAAACAGGTGGGACGATCGTTCTCATGTCGTTAACGATAGACAGAACGACCGTGGTGTGGGTGACTTAGTAATGGTGTGGGATGTTTGGGATCACTGTTACTGGAAGAACGCATTTACATGATATTCTCGGACGGACACTGGTCAGCACTACCGTGACAAAATCTTTGATTGGTGCTACTTGCTCCACGACATGGACATCGGTTTGTGTTTCATGATGCAACGCAAGCGCACACAGGGCTCGTATTGTTACTGTGTACCTGCAACAGGAGAACACAACCACCTTACATGGCCAGCACTAAGTCCAGACTTGTCACCCATCGAACAAATCTGGGATGTGCTTGGACGGCTCAACAGAATGTATATACACCGCCACTCAACACGCTCAACAAACTTTGGGAGAATGGGATGGAAAAAAATAGTTGACTCTGGCCGTTTACTTCGAGCATGCCTCGTCGAATCCTGGATTGTCTTGAGAATAGCGGCGGATTCACACGATATTAATGTGACCTTGACTTTTCATTGTAAATGACGTGATGGGTAGTAGGGCGCAATGGCCAATCATGTAACAAACGCTATGGCCGTCAGACTTGCAGCGACTAATCCAGATGTCAGTCACAGGACTCTGTCGAACTGTTAAACTAAATTAGATATCAGTAGCTGAGACTCCTGATGAATATCCCCCGCTTACTAATAGCATAATAGTTTCACAGTGACAAAAAGTTACCCTATGGCCTCGTATCATTGCTGTCTATCTTACTTGTTATGACGTCAAACCTAACACTATATGCCTTCCTGGCTCAAACCTGACATATCTCGTGGTATAGAATCTCTCCAGTGTGCATGAATTAACATGCCTGTTCAATATTCAGTTGACAGGAATCACGGTAGTAAGCGGGTACACGAGAGAACACCAGTATTTCAGTTTCACGGAAGTAAATTAACCTGTTTACATCACGTGTATGGGTGTTGACAACGCCAGAATACCCAGTCAAAGGATGAGGCTAAAATTAGATTTCACTTCCTGGTTGGTCGGACTACCTTCAATCCAAAGGTGCACATACCATACGCAATGTAAGTACAGTTTTATTGATGAAGTATTATATTTCTTCATTCTGTATGTACGGTGGTTGGTGGAAATGGTATATGAATGATGTAATCTATCTCTGAGTCCAGTTACACCCACATTGTGAAAATACAATCATTACATGCAGAATATATGCTGGACTCAGAAATGTTTAAGACAGTCGTTACGTAACTTATACATTTATTACTCAAATAGTTTACTTCTGTAATCAGAGTACATGTTATGTGAATGTAAGGTAATGTGTATTGTGTAATCCACTACACCTCCAGCCAGGCGTCCGTTATCATATTTTCACAATCAAACCATAGCCACTATCGGAGCACACATACACAGAGCGCAGTATGTGGGTCACACTTGTCTAGTATTTAGCTGGTGGTAAGAAGCAGATTTTGTGTGTCGGAGATTGCTTTCATATTTTAAGGCATGTCTTGTTTGTCTAGGCATTTAGATGAGGACACACTAAATGACTAGACAAACAAACGTATTTGTTACTTAAGATATTATTCAATGTTAGTGATTACTGATAAGATAGATGTCCCTGGATCATATATCATTTGTGTAACCAACCGGGATCTGTTTCTGTTTGTACTTGTAGAAATCTCCATATGTTTATCTTGTTTCATCTCTGTATACTAATAATTCTGCACTTTATTTTGCAAATTTTGTTTTGCGCGTATGTCTACACATGGAACTTAATCCAGCACCCCTACCCCCCTAATATATTTCATCAAAGTGGTGTAGTTATCGATGATGAAGATATGTCAGTGATGCCATTGTTTAGTAGCACATTTCAGATAATGAAAAGCAAGGTTTGCCAAAACTGTTACCTCTGTCCGACTGACACATACCTGAGCCTTGTGAGTTAAAATGTAACGTCGCATCAACAGTTTTTCACATACAGGAACCAGCTTCGTTCAGCACCTCAAGCTCTTTGACAGAGGCTTCGTTACAGTCTGTTTCTTCATAAGATTACAACTGTGTTCAGAGAAGAGAGAAGTATATAAAGACAGACAGACTTTATTATCTTAACCCATGATTAGCCTCTGGCCATAGCAGAGAGTCATGGTTACATGTGTAGTGAATCACGATGTACAGTCAAAATTAACTGCAGAGACAACTAGACTACTCAAAACAAGTTAGGGAACACTGGTATGTTTGCAAACAGGAACCAAGGACAGAGACATGTGTGGTAAATTCATTATTTACAGACAGACAGGCAGACAGGCAGACAGTTTTATTTCAGTATATATGGCCATGGCCCACATTACAAAATAATTTTACATTTTATTTGATGCTGGTAAAAGCAGTAACAGTCATACATTATTGCCTTTGAAAGCTATGGAACCATTTTTGCACAATGTACAGGCATAATATACCCTTCTAAAGAAAAAGTAGCAATACTTATCAAAACATCATCCTTAGATGACACAAGTCTAACAAAACTTACTGAGTAAACAGAAAGGGAAATTCATGAACAATCCATTTTAGTTCATAATGTGAACACGTGGTGATGTCAGTAATGTCACTGGGGTCAAAACCGACCAAAATCAAGAGAAAGGTCAGTGACAAGCGTGACCGAACCTAGCAGCCACACATACAACACAACGGCGCCTCATGCAGCTTTGCACCATGAATGGCGATAGTTTTCTCGGCAACGGATACGACGACAGACGGCAGTTGTCCATACACATAGAGGGTACACTAAATATCTATTGTTCAACGTTCCCAGGTCAACAATACACGTTAAGGTTTTGTCACATACACACCATATTGCATCATCCTCACTCTGGCTCCATACTTGTAACATTTTGAGCCAATTTGGATGATTTGTGTATTGTGCCATATTCACTATTAAAACCTTGAAGAAAACTGTCCGTTTTGTGTTTTCTTGTAGTCAAGCTATGATGTTACAGGAAAATATAGATAAAACCCATTTCAGATAAGGTCACATTTACTATATCGGTTATACATGTTTTCAATTCATACATTTTTAGGAATGACACTCGATGATGGAAATGGTGATTCTAATTGGAGGAACTTTGTTGGTGACACTGTTGTCTCATGTTGAAGGTATGTGCATAGACGTTTCCATTTGTGTTTGTTTTGTCTGAACATTCATATGATATTTGATCATTCGTACTGTGTTACAGAATCATGTTTTAGGATGTTCTAAATACAAGAAATCGTCATGTTTGGCTGTTGATCATGTAACTGTCACTAAATATTACTTTATTCAATTCTATTTGAGAACACCCCGGACAACAAACATGTGTTTAGACTTTGAAACATTCAAAATTGAAAAGCGTCCCATTGTATCCTTGAAGGAACTAAAAAAGCTCGATTTAATTTGTGTCACGGAAAAATGAAGGCCTTCGTGCACACTTGATGCATGGAAAACTCAGAGAGACAGATGACATTTACTCTTACCCACAGATTGAATTGCAGAGTGGTCTCTGAATCTGTGAGCGATTTCTTTTAGCTATGAAACAATATGTATCATGTTATGTTTATTTGTTTATTGAAAGTATTGTCTAATGATTGTACCAAATTAGATACGCTTGCTTTACTAATATTCGTATTTGTAGCAAGGCATCGTATTAATAATACCTTGAACAGGAACGATTTTTGTTATTTCAGTAGATGCAAAAAATGTATCCATTGAATCCATTGCAATAAAGAATTGTCCTTGTTCATCATACCAGCATCTACGTGACACTGAAAAATAATTAACATGAATGTCTTGACATTTGCCACAAGTTCATTTTTCGAAATTAGCATTGTATATCTACCTTTCTTAAGTATTATTCCCTGGAAGCTATCAGAGACACAAATAGCGAGAACAAATAACCAAAACATACATTTTGGAAATGGGTATATAGGCTTATGGATCGCTTGTTATATACATTAATATAGAGGAGAGTATCAGTTGAGAAGAATGACGCAGCACATTGAAGAAATATTCATCCATCCATCAGGTCAGACAATGTCACTGTGAGATTCATCATCGTTACTACAAGAGTATGACCGTCCACCTGTAAAGTGATACATCTGTCTCATATCTACCCATATATGTATCTTTGATGATCCGGGCTTGTCAGCGACAGAATAGGACCTTTCTCGCCAGCTGGGACAGTGGGTATAGGTTCAGTACAAAATGAAATCGGATGTTTCTTGCGCCCAAACAAATCATGGAAACTATTCCCATAACCTACGTTTCTATGTGTCGCGTGACTGTGACAACCAACTGGTGTACTCATGATAAAGGCTCAGTTGAGATAAAGATATTGACAGAGATAAAAGTAAACACCCAGATTCTTTCACAAAACTTTCAAGCTTCGGACAATAAAGTCGAAAATATTTCATCCGAAGTTCACGTGCATATCGAGGGATTGAGAATCGAACACAAACTCAATAAAGATCAAAACCCCAGTTCACAGAGGTGGGCGACAGATTTAATGATTTTTCATGGAAGATATGCCAGTAGGGCGAAATGTAGATAGATGTACCTGTCATCGTTAAAATTATCACCGCGAGTGTCAAAGGTAATGCTTGCAAACAGGCCCAAGTTCTGCTACAATCACCGGTGATTTCCCCGCTACATCAGAGGAGTTATGTCAAAAGTAATGCTTTTTTAAGTGGCATGTTAAGAAGTTGGAGAATCAGATAAGGACTAAAGTTTATGGATAAACAACTTCTATATTCGGATGATGCGACGTTTCGAAACAGATTCTTGTATCGTTGTCAAGCAGGTATGAGAAAGACTGAAACAGGTTGAAATATATAGTAGGATAAAGCAAAAAGCAGCCTGAGTGTGTGCAGTATGTAGTGAACTGTATGTGTATGTATGTGTGTACCTGAATATGTATATATGTGTGAACCTGTGTATGTATATCCTGTGTATGGATGTATGTGTGTACCTGTGTATCGATGTATGTGTGTATGTATGTGTGCGAGTGCGTGTGTGTGTATGTATGTATGTGCGCGTGAGTACGTTATTGCGTACATGTTTGTGCGAGAATGTCATAGCCTAAGCCTGTGATTGTGTATGTGACTGCGTGATTGTACGATGTGTGTGAATGCAGGATTGCGTGAGGGGTTGAGTGAGTGCATAATTGCGTGTGAGTGTGCACGTTTACGTCCATATGGTGAAGTGCTTTTATAACATTTGTGTGATCAAAATATCATGTTATTAATCTGGAATGTATGTAATGGTGTGTTTTATTTGTATTCTCTTATTTTATTGTATTACTGTGATAATGCTTGTGATTTTAGTGTCTCATAGGCCAAATGGCCGGGTGCTTTTTGTGTTTAATGTATGTCTGTAATGTAATGTACTGTATTTTATTGCAAAACCACGTGACACTTTAATAAACATTCTCTCTCTCTCTCTCTCTCTCTCTCTCTCTCTCTCTCTCTCTCTCTCTCTCTCTCTCTCTCTCTCTCTCTCTCTCTCTCTCTCTCTCTCTCTCTCACTCTGTTGATCAGGGGTCGGTGTCATTTGATGTGGATCGCTTCATTTAATTTCCGTTTCGATAAGGCCTTCTTCGTAGAGGGACTGCATGGGCTGGGGGGTCGAAGCTGCCTTCACCTTCAGCTTTTCTAGCGTCTCCTTCGCCTACAAAAAAGCAAAGAATTATTAACCATTTGGGTCCAACAAACAAAGAATCATTAACCATTTGGTTCCAAACTTTTCCATTTATGAACCCGCCAACAACCAAATAACGACTGTCGCGAGCTGTAGGGATGAATCTCGGATCTAGCTGTGCATTTGCCATTTCGAAATCGAATGTGAATCCATTGACCATTCCATAGACATTTATACGAAAGATATGAACAGTGTTCAATATTGGCACTCTGCTAAGTGTTATTTTAAACTTTTCAGTCATTTGGAAGTTACATGTGCGACGAGTTCACCTTATCAAAACATCTAGAGTAGATTATTTACAACGCTAATTAAGCCTAATCAGAACCTAACCTTCAAAGGAAACCGCAGGTCGGCGTCCTGAGACTAGTGGAAAATCGAAAGGTCGGCGTCCTGAGACGACACCGGGTGCTTAGTCGACAACGAAGTGTTCAGTAATCACAGAGGAGCAAAAACAACATTCTCAAGCAATGACACGAAAGAACAAGAAATCTGAATGATCAATGTGCTGTTATACAAAACAACCTTAGCGCTGAGACTACCTTACTTCTATGTTAAGGTATGGGAGTTAGGGTAACCTTAGCGCTAAGATCGCTTGTACAACGGCACCCAGGGCCGTAGTTAACTTTTCTTAATAGGGGGGCGCTATACACATTCGAGGATCTTGGGAGGTCCGGGGCATACTCCCCCGGGAATTTAAAAAAAAAATCAGATGCTGTCAGATACAATTTCCTGCTTTCTGAAGGTAAACTGAATCATGTAATCTACAAATTTGTATAAAATGTGTGTGTTTTTTCATGCTACGTTTGAGTTTCTTTGTAACATCTGTACATAATGTTCAGAACTAAATTTCATAAATATGTTTTAAAAATATCTGTATATTTCAAAACAACTGTTTTATTCAGTTTGAGTATTAATGTACACTAATATACACACACACACACACGCACTCACTCACATACAGGTTACCTACGGCCCTGATGGTGCATATCAGTAGATGGAGCGGGTTTCACGTGGCTTTTGTTTGGACCCGGAAATAGAATAGATCAGGGGGGAGGTCACTCCAGATCACGGAAGCAACAACAACCGTGTCGGAAATAGGCTTGTTCACTCTGTCATGGAAGATTGAGTGACTACATGGAAATCACTATAGTAACAGTAAGTTGAAGCACGTGTTATGCCCGAAATATACCAGTTTATAGATCTCTACTGGCTACCGAACAGTTATCGCCATATTTTAGCGGTATTTACAAAATTACTCCGCTGTTCGTTAAATTAATGAAACAGAATTAAGTATGGTACTTAATTAGCTATTCACCGATGTGTTCAGTCTGTTCAATGCCGCCGATCATGTATTTATTTAACGCGGCGGAAGGGAATCATGGCAGTACAAATAGATGTTTTCTCACAACTGACTGTACATAACAGTTATCGCCATTCAGAATGTCTAATGCCACTCGTGAAATAATATATCGATATATTTATGTTACTTCCCTTGAAGATTTTTTTTTGCTGTGCATTGTTGCTGTCAAATACCGTGGGGGAAAAATACCGGAATTGTAAATGACCGGAACTGCGCACGTGTGATACTGATGTATTTGCGGTAACTGTTCGCTGGCCAGTATAGTATTGTAATATGCACTGGTTTCTCACAGAAAAGTATGTAGTTATACAGTGTAGTTTTTTTGCATACTGAAAGGTCAAAGACCTATTATAAATGCAAATATGCAAGTATATAGTTTTTTGGAGTGTAGAGCAGTTTAGTGCAGTGGGGAGCAGTCTAGTGCAGTGTAGAGGAGAGGAGAGCAGTTTTTTTAGGTGTAGTGCAGTGGAGAGCAGTTTAGTGCAGTGGAGAGCAGTTTAGTTCAGTGGAGTGCAGTTTAGTGCAGTGGAGAGCAGTTTAGTGCAGTGGAGAGCAGTTTAGTTCAGTCGAGAGCAGTTTAGTGCAGTGGAGAGCAGTTTAGTGTGGTGGAGAGCAATTTAGTTCAGTGGAGAGCAGTTTAGTGCAGTGGAGAGCAGTTTAGTTCAGTGGAGAGCAGTTTAGTGCAGTGGAGAGTAGTTTAGTTCAGTGGAGAGCAGTTTAGTTCATCGGAGAGCAGTTTAGTGCAGTGGAGAGCAGTTTAGTTCAGTGGAGAGCAGTTTAGTGCAGTGGAGAGCAGTTTAGTTCAGTGGAGAGCAGTTTAGTGCAGTGGAGAGCAGTTTAGTGCAATGGAGAGCAGTTAAGTGCAGTGGAGAGCAGTTTAGTTCAGTGGAGAGCAGTTTAGTGCAGTGGAGAGCAGTTTAGTTCAGTGGAGAGCAGTTTAGTTCAGTGAAGAGCAGTTTAGTGCAGTGAGTTCAGTTGAGAGCAGTTTAGTGCAGTGGAGAGCAGTTTAGTTCAGTGGAGAGCAGTTTAGTTCAGTGGAGAGCAGTTTAGTGCAGTGGAGAGCAGTTTAGTGCAGTGGAGAGGAGTGGCGAGCAGTCTATTGGAGTGTAGAGCAGTGGAGAGAAGTTTAGTGCACTGGAGTACAGTTGAGTGCAGTTTAGTGCAGTGTAGACGAGTGGAGAGCAGTCTGTTGGAGTTAATAGCAGTGGAGCGCAGCGGAGAGCAGTTTAGTTCAGTGAAGTGCTGTTTACTGCAGTGTAGAGAAGTGGATAGCAGGTTATTAGAGCGTAGAGCAGTGGAGTGCATTTGATGCAGTGTAATGCAGTTTAGTACAATGTAGGGAAGTAGAGAGCTATCTAGTACAGTGGAGTGCAGTTTAGTGTAGAGTAGAGTAGGTTAGTGTAGTGTTGACAAATGCAGTGCAGTTTATTGTAGTGTAGAGTAGAGTAGGTTAGCGTAGTGTTGACAAATGCAGTGCAGTTTATTGTAGTGTAGAGTAGAGTAGGTTAGTGTAGTGTTGACAAATGCAGTGCAGTTTAGTGTAGTGTAGAGCAGTGCATCAACTACCATATTTCAGCATATTTTGGGTTTTAGACCAATTGTTTAATTGCTGTTGTCTTATTTTCTTGTCAATTCTACACAATTTAACAGTTGGGAATAATTGAACATGAACAAATGGACCAATTCATTCATTTAGTGATGACCAAACTGACACACTATTTGGCAACAGAAAAAAGTACTGATCTAGCAATTATATACTAGCCACATAAAGAAACTGTGCATTGTCAAAATATTATCTCAGCTGATAAGTACGATAACAATGTCAAAGGTACATATAAACTTTAATGGAGGGATCATGAGACCATAACAAGTCGGGAGAATTTCAATTGAAAAGTCAATCACAATGACGTCCCGAGTCCACAAGCGGGACAGGGGTCAAACGACCATGTCAAAGGCTCAATAACGGGTATGTCCACCATCGGCATTGAGAACAGCAGTGCATCGACGACGAATAGAGCTTATCAAATGTGCAAGGAAGGCTTGTGGGATGTCACGCCAGATTCTCTCAAGTTTTGTTGCAAGGTCAAGGACGTTATCTGGCGGATGAGGAAGACAGCGTAGACGTCGATCCATCTCGTCCCAAACATGCTCTATCGGGGAGAGATCCGGTGAATTTGCAGGCCAAGGCAGTAAGTCAACGTTGTGGTGTTGCAAGAAATCCATAGCAACCCTTTCCGTATGAGGGCGGGCATTGTCCTGTTGGAATGTTAACCCAGGGCCATGACGTTGCAGAAAAGGAATTGCCACAGGTCGAGGAACTGGATCCCTGTAGCCCACACCAGTTAAGTTGCCCTCAACAATCACCAAAGGAGTTCTTTGGCGTGCTGCTATTTCCACCCCTAATCATCACGGAACCACCACCAAAGCGATTCCTCTCCAAACACAGGCCTGTGCATAACGTTCTCCCACGCGTCTATTGGCGCGTTGACGTCCATCACTACAGTCCGTTTGAGTCAGAAACGGACCGATGGATTACAAATTTTATCATTGTACAAAATTGCCACATAAATATAAATAGTACACATGTTTATCTTTTACTAATACCCAACAGCTTTCTCATATTTGAAAATTTTCCAGACTCCACCAAAAAGTTGTTGAAGAAACTATCATCATTGAAAACGCTAAAGTTGTTATCTGTCGCGACGGGGTGAAACCGCAGAAACGGAACAGCCACTATCTCGTCGTGCACGGGATACACATGCCTGATGAAAAATGAAGCTGAATGCTGACGTGAAACAGTTGATGATTAAAGAGTACGATTTTTTCCGTGCTGAAGCCGAAAGGGGCAAACCATTTTATGCCATTAATAAATTCCCTAAGCGGGCAGCAAAAGCTTTAGGAGTATCAGCAAGGGTACTGACAAATGTTCTGGAACACAAACATTGTGAGGGTGATGCGAAGCAGGTAGGGGTCGTGTCAAAATCACACAAATTAAAATATTTGGACAACTTTCAAAAGAACCTTGTAAGGCAGTCTATCAACAGCTCTATTCTGAAAACAAATACATGTCGCTGAAAATTTTAAAAAAGCATTTGAAGCAAGAACACAACCTCAGAGTATCAAAGAACACACTCTGGCGACTCTTCGAAAATTTCGGGGGTCGGGATAGGTCAGTACTCTGTGAACGCCCTGATATTGTTCACTTGAGAAATAATTTTCTCAGGGTTATAAAAAAGAAGCACGAGGAAGGGTTCGAGCCAGTGTACTTGGACGAGACCTGGATCAATGCCTCGCACACTGCCAGCAGTCAGTGGGTACCCGATAGGGGTGATAAGGGGTCACATAGAAGCTGCCTCTAGGGAAAGGAGAGAGACTAATCATTCTCCATGCTGGTTGCTCCAGCAAAGGCTTTCTCCCAGGCTGCGACTTGGTATTCAGGGCAAAGTCCACAGATAACAGAGACTACCATTCCGAGATGAATGGTTCGGTTTTCCTCGATTGGGTTAAAAACAGGTTGGTACCAGCTCTACCAAAGAAGTCTTTTATCGTAATGGACAATGCCCCATACCACAGCGTGCAGGACCCCGACAGTAAAGCCCCGACATCGAACAGTCGAAAAGGTGATATGATATCATGGCTCGACAAATTTCAGATCGCACGGCCTTCAAAGGCAAGGAAGCCTCAGCTATATGAGATCATAAAAACCCACAAAGGTGAACCTTTCTACAAAGTTGAGAGTTACATAAAAAGTAAGGGTCACGATATTCTGCGACTTCCACCCTATCACTGTGACCTTAACCCCATTGAAATGATATGGGGTATTGTCAAAGGAGATGTTGCCAGATCAAACACAACTTTTAGATTACGTGACGTAGGTTAAGGAATCCCTTAACAAAATCACGACTGAAACTTGGCAAAACTGTGTCAACAAGGTAGCTAACGTCATTGAACAAGGTTACTGGTCTCGGGATGGCTTACAACAGGCAACTGTGGCACCACTTGTAATCCCTTTAAGTCGTGACTATGACACTACGACAGACGAGGAACCGACAGGTCTCCCGAATAGATTTTGAGATGTCCCCCGCCATGACTGGCTGTTCCGTTTCAGCGGTTTCACCCCGACGCGACTAGACAACTTTTGCATTTTCAATGATGATAGTGGAGTCCGGAAAATTTTCAAATATGAGAAAGCTGTTGGGTATTAGTAAATGATAAACATGTGTACTATTTATATTTATGTGACAATTTTGTACAGTGATAAAAATTGCAATTCATAGGTCCGTTTCTGACTCAAACATACTGTATGGGAAATGTTAAACCTGGACTCATCTGTAAAAACAAACTTTCTCCACCAAAACAAGGGTCTGCGGACATGATTTCGGCACCACATTCGGGGGGCTTGTCGATGACGTTGTGTCAGGATAGGCCGTATGGCGGGACGTCGTGGTCCGATCCCGTGATGACGTACACGTTGTCGAACGGTGTTGGGGTGGATACGGCGAAGTCCTGGGATGGTTCGGGCAGTCATCACTGCAGTCTGAACCCTATGGTGAAGATGGGTCACCCTTATCCATGTGTCCTGTCTTGGCGTTGTTACACGTGTACGTCCAGAACGTGGCCGATCGATGACGTCATTTGTGTTCTAGTAGCATCTTACCATTGCAGAAATGGTGTTCTGGTGGCAGTGGAAATGTGCAGCCGCTTGTCGCTGAGACATTCCCCCACGAACCAACCCAATGGCCTCATGACGTTGTGCAGACGTGAGCCTTGGCATGCTATGCGTTTCAATAGCGGTTTAATTTTTTGAATGATCGCAAGGGCAGGGGTTGAGCTTTCCAAAGTGACAGTATTGTGTGGCATTCATTTGCTCTGTTTCTCTTTCCCGGAATGGACGTGCAACAACATATTGCACGTCTCAAGGACGAACCCACTGACGTCACGGAGCGTGGCACGTGCATGCATGTTGGATACATGTCACTAATCTCTGAGTTTAAATCCTTATGTGTCTACACAGGTTTGATAAATTTAGATTCTAAATTTTTGTATGCACAGTTTCTTTATGTGCCTAGTATAGAATAGTGAACCTTTTTCAATATTTTGTTGGTAAACATCTGAATATTATAGTTTGTCTCGAGTATATTATAGTTAGCACCCAGATGAGCTGGTATATAAAACATTCAAAATATGCTGCTCTTGGGGTAAATCGGGACTTTAGTGCAGGCTTTGCTATTATTGGAAACTTATATTCTTCTTATAAGATAACAGTTACACAGAAAACAATTATATTTTCATACTTATCCTGTTTAGTGTTGTGCACTTTCCCTTATCCTTTCGACCATGGAGTGGATTGATCTGAACCAAAGTTTCCAGCCCCTTGTAAACACTTTGCCTGAACACACCCCTGCTACCTATCTTGATGTAGGCAGTCTCTGGAAGCTCATGCATAGTGCATCATGCCCTAGCCGACCATGGAACACCCGACTGAAGTCATTCTCTTTCTTGCCACTGACGAGATCAGATGACCTGTTGTATATAGAGAATCCTTCAGTAATCAGAAGGCTATTACTTACCTTTATTAACCTTAGTACTCATCATGGAAAAGGATAATTCGCCGTTGAGAAATAGGAAGGTCTGTGTTATGTGTAAACAGATTTTCGTCATGCAACCATGCCTGCAGTCTACCAGATGCCAACCAGTTTGTTGTGTGTAGGAGGTGTGTGCTCATTGGGCTAATGATAGTAATTGCAAGGGGCGTCTGTATTCCAACAAGAAATCTATTTGATCTACGAGGCAGCTTTGACAATTCATACAGACACCGTCTTAGAGCCTTTTGCATTCCAATTTGTTCCATCAATTCAGTCCAGAGTAGTGGTTTGTGTCTGTGAGGTCTCCGCGCAGCGCCCCTAACTACCACTGCGTCCATATTACGCTCATGTGCATCCTTGGTGCACTCCCACAGAGCTTCTGGGGCACTGTAGGAGACCTTACTGTGCACATGTCAAGGTAAAGGCGGGTACTTTGTGCATGCCTCAAAAGTGCACCATCCTGCACTAGAGCTGTAACATTGTCAGTGGAAGGTGGTGATGACTGTTAGGTGTGTTTAGATGTTTTGAAACTTGAAACATTTCAAGCATGAGTCCACTCAGGCATAATGTGTACAGATATACAATACGCTATAAATATTTTATCTTTGGTTGATGCAATTAATAACTGATATTGTTATGGCAGGGCCATTTAATGGGGCCGAAGTCTCGTCCTCTATCTAACTGTACTCTGATGGTGACATGTATGTCCTAATGGTATAAAAGTACTCCACGGACAGCCTGAATGTCAATGCTTTCATGTTTGTATTGTATAATGTATTAATGTTTAGCTAGTAATGACTACAACCACCAGTGACTAAAACCAATGTTTCAATCTTGCCGGGGATGCATGCAGGAAGGTGAAGTAGTTTAAGTCCCCATGATCCCCAGTAACATGGTCTAGCTTCAGTCGCTGGTGGTGTGCAGTTAATTTTTAATATTACGAAATGTAACAATATTGTATTTGATAATTATAATCATACACTACTGCAATGGTTAGTTTTGAGGTTTTAGTGATGTCATGCCACTGTTTTACTCTCCTTCATGACATGATATGTATCAATCAAACTCTGGCAGTGTCTCACCTCTATATTGCTTAGATACAGCCCATCTGACTTACAGTTTCAACTCACACACTCACTCACTTACAGTCAGTATGGGAACTTCAAATGGCCTTTCAATACATTTTATGAGTAAACCATGACCCGGTTGACTGTGGAAAATGTACATGCTTGTTGTTTATGGACAATGTTCCAAGGATTGTTGACACAGCACAACAAATGTAGAAGGGTTACATAGCTTTGATGTTTTTCTGAGAAAGAACCTAGTATGAGGGTTAATGTAAATATATTCAATTGCAAAAGAAACGTCACCTTTCAAAACCACATCAATAATCTTGTTCTTACAAGGTGGTGTTTTTATATGATAGTGCCTATTTGATAGCATGAGATTCAAAGAAGACTGAATGACCTCCAACCAAAGCCGCCAGCTGCCGCTGGTCTCGATCAGGCATTTTGCAGAGTATGGAACCAAGTGCCCATGGCTTTCATCTATTGGCTAATTCATTGCATGTACAGATGATGCAACGCCGTCATCGATGCCCATGGAGGCCACACATGATACTAACTTTGAGGTATCCTAATTGTAGTATTTTTGGTACCCGTTAAGATCCAGGTTAGAATTGATCTTCAGTAACCCATGCTTGTCTTAGAGGCGACTAACAGGATCGGTTGGTCGGGCTCGCTTAGTTGGTTGACACATCAAATCTTTGAAGGGCATTTAGAAGTGGAGTACATAAGAAAAGGAATATATATGGATGTCGACTTCTTTATTGTGAATATTACGACGTTTCGGAATGTATGTCTTCTTTGAAAGTGCCTCATGTACTTCCTACCATTCACCTGATAAAGGAAATGTCATGTTACTGACAATAAAGAAAATCGTGCTTTTCTTGGATAACACATGTCATCAGTTCCTGGTTGCGTAGATCGATGCTCAGGTTGTTGATCACTGGATTGTCTGGTTCGGACTCCATTATTTACAGACCGCAGCCCTATAACTGGAATATTGCTGAGTGCGGCCTAAAACTAAATTTACTCACTCACCATTTTTGGTGATTTTGTGTTGACCATATATAATTTTCAGGTTTGAACTCAATCCTCCACTTTGATTGTTAATTAGAGTGAGTGAGTGAGTGAGTGAAGATTTTAAGTTGCATCGGCAATATTTCAGTCCTATCGTGAGTAAATCAAGTTATAGATTTATTATAATTAAAAGTAAATTATAAACACCTGTCAACAAAGGACAGTAATATATATATATATATAAAACTATCTCAAGTATTTCAACCAAGCATGACAATACAATATGAAAACAGGCTATAAATTGCCAACACCTGAAGGTAGATCACCATACTAAGGACCATGGGTTAATTTGAGTGAACTGAAGTGTGTGCTTTAAGAAACGTCTGTTGGTGTGGCATTTCTTTATCGGTTCAGTATATAACTAAGACATTCTTGTAGTAGTTATGAAAATTGATATAGAACTGAAGCATGTTTTACCATTCTATAGGTGTTTAGGCAGTGTGTTTGTCCCAGACTCTCATGGAGTAAGGCTCAACTTTGTTTATATCACAGGCAGGTTTGGCTGTTGTGGCTGTTTTGGCAGTTTTGTCTATATCTTCCTTCCACAGAACAATGTGGTTGAAGATCTGATCTCACTGCACTATTTGATGATGCAGTTATTCTTCCCATTCTTTGCTATTGTTAACATCATACTTTCACACAAAAGACAATGTCCAAAACAAGATATGTAATTATTGCTGATATCTTTCATTCATAATAAATACTTCTTTTAAACGTTTATTAGCAGGATTCAGATGTAATGACTTTAGTTTACATAAAGAGACTGGGAGATACTCGAATACACTCTTTGGAAAAGTTTGTGTGCGTATTGCCAGCCTGATGTTTATTGGAGATAAAACAATTTTTGCTTGTTTGTTTGGAATACTTTCATCAATAATATTTCATCATGTATTCGGAGCTGTCAGCCTCTGTAAGAACTTCAAATGGATTGTCTAAGTACTTCATTGGTAATGTTGGTACTATTTGTCTTGAGTCCACAGTTGTTTATCATCTTTGAGGATCAAAATGTTAACATAAAGAAGGAATATGATGGTCACGGTATTTTTGTATCTCCTGATGAACAAAACTATTTGCTCTTATGTTTGTTTGCTGATGATGATTGTGGTTTTTTAATTACATTTATAGAAATTTATGTTTAGTATTTACATCCATACTCATTTTGACTACAGCACAATCATGCCTTGCATCACAAGCAAGTAAAGTCCTTCTGGCATTAAAGGTAACAAAAGAGAGTAGATTATATTGAATGTACTGACCTTTTCAGGATTCTTGATGCAGTGGTTACACAAATACTGTGCTATGCGTCAGAACTTTGGTAAACAAAATACTATGAAACTGCTGAAAATGTTCAGATAAAAATGTTCAAATACTTACTGATATTCAGTAAACATGCATGGATGTGATAGAGGTCTTCTTCGGACCGGACTGTTACATACTGAGATAGATTAATTCCTCTTGAGAAAGTGGCTACCTCACAACACTATTTTATGTTAAGTTTCTTTACAATACTTGTAGAGTCAAATTCGCTATGCAAAAGAAACATGTTCTATTTCGATTTTGATCTGGTTTTGTATTGATAAGCCAGGATCTTAGGTATGTTTACACTTTCATCAGATTATTTGAAACAAGATTTTTGTATAGTCTCAAGCAAAATTGGTATTCTATGTTACACCCTTCTTATGAAAGTTCCAACTATGTTCTATATGAGACACAAATATCTGTGCATTGATATATTTCTGAGAATATGCTTTACAAGATTCAGATTTTAGACTTATAACAGAGACAGTAAGATATGCTAATGTACCATATCATCTAAGATTATGTCCTCAGTGTCAGCTTAATGGCAGAATATAAACAAAAGATGAAGTTATTGTATGTACTCTAGTAGAGACTAAGTGTGTTAGAAAATATATACCAAATGGGAGAGCAGTAAGCTGATTTATATGCAGAATAAACACTCAAGCAATACGTGATCTCTCCCTACATCCAGGTAATGTGCACAACATACGAAATAAGTTTTCTGTCATCGAATAGGCTTATATTTACTTAACAAATTACATTTCTATTAGAACAATTAATGACGTGTGCCTGAGTTATATTTTTGTAAATGTCCATGCATGTATTTTGTCTACTTAATTGCATCCTCCTTCTGTCAGTATCTGTTAATGTCAGCGTTAAGAAATATAACTGCTAAATTCTGTGGCAGTGGCCGCTACACTCAAAACATTGTCTTGTCTAATCTGATATAGCTGTCTATGTGTGTGTATTGCAGGTGAGTCTGTGTCACCTCAAGATTCTTCATCCTCAGCACAGGATTGTGACAGTCCACCTGTACAGTTACATATATGTCTTACATCTATCTATGTATATTTCAGGTCACACACTGTCACTACAAGGTTCATTATTCTCTGTACAGGATTGTGACAGTCCACCTGTACAGTTACATATATGTCTTATATCTATGTATATTTCAGGTCAGACACTACAAGGTTCTTCATCCTCAGTACAACATTGTGATAGTCCAACTGTACAGTTACATATATGTCTTACATCTATGTATATTTCAGGTCAGACACTACAAGGTTCTTCATCCTCAGTACAACATTGTGACAGTCCACCTGTACAGTTACATATATGTCTTACATCTATCTATGTATATTTCAGGTCAGACACTACAAGGTTCTTCATCCTCAGTACAACATTGTGACAGTCCACCTGTACAGTTACATATATGTCTTATATCTATCTATGTATATTTCAGGTCAGACACTGTCACTACAAGGTTCTTCATCTTCAGTGCTACTGGGTGACAGCTTCCAGTTTACCTGCACAGTGACTGGAGGCGGCCCTCTACAAGGAACACTGAGCTTCCAGCGGGGAGCAGGAGCAACACCATACAGGCCATGTATTGTCAACTCTAGAACCTGTGCACAGTTCACTGGTGATCCTGGCTACTCATGTGGATGTGTGACTGGACAGACAAAGATATTCTACACAAACATCACAGCTGTCAGTAGAAATGATAGCAATAACTGGACATGTCAGGACAGTAACAGCATCAGTAACACCATCAGTGTGGATGTACAGTGTGAGTATATTATAGTGATGATAACAGGACATGTCTGTGGTATCAACAGTAACACCATCAGTGTGGATGTACAGTGTGAGTATATTATAGTGATGATAACTAGACATGTCTGTGGTATCAACAGTAACACCATCAGTGTGGATGTACAGTGTGAGTATATTATAGTGATGATAACTGGACATGTCTGTGGTGTCAACAGTAACACCATCAGTGTGGATGTACAGTGTGAGTATATTATAGTGATGATAACTGGACATGTCTGTGGTGTCAACAGTAACACCATCAGTGTAGATGTACAGTGTGAGTATATTATAGTGATGATAACTGGACATGTCTGTGGTATCAACAGTAATACCATCAGTGTAGATGTACAGTGTGAGTATATTATAGTGATGATAGCTAGACATGTCTGTGGTATCAACAGTAACACCATCAGTGTGGATGTACAGTGTGAGTATATTAGGGTGATGATAACTGGACATGTCTGTGGTATCAACACCATCACTATGGATGTACAGTGTGAGTATATTATAGTGATGATAACTGGACATGTCTGTGGTATCAACAGTAATACCATCAGTGTAGATGTACAGTGTGAGTATATTATAGTGATGATAGCTAGACATGTCTGTGGTGTCAACAGTAACACCAACAGTGTGGATGTACAGTGTGAGTATATTATAGTGATGATAACTGGACATGTCTGTGGTATCAACACCATCACTATGGATGTACAGTGTGAGTATATTATAGTGATGATAACTGGACATGTCTGTGGTATCAACAGTAACACCATCAGTGTGGATGTACAGTGTGGGTATATTATAGTAATGATAACTAGACATGTCTGTGGTATCAACAGTAACACCATCAGTGTGGATGTACAGTGTGAGTATATTATAGTGATGATAACTAGACATGTCTGTGGTATCAACAGTAACACCATCAGTGTGGATGTACAGTGTGGGTATATTATAGTGATGATAACTGGACATGTCCGTGGTATCAACAGTAACACCATCAGTGTGGATGTACAGTGTGAGTATATTAGGGTGATGATAACTGGACATGTCTGTGGTGTCAACAGTAACACCAACAGTGTGGATGTACAGTGTGAGTATATTATAGTGATGATAACTGGACATGTCTGTGGTATCAACACCATCACTATGGATGTACAGTGTGAGTATATTATAGTGATGATAACTGGACGGCCTGTCCTCATATCGCCTACATCACCGATTCGCCTACAGTCTTATCAAAACAACTTTATGCACCATTGCACACCATTTCCTGCCTATGTTACCCATGGAATAATGGACCAGCCTAAGGGATAAGAAAAACAAACAAATGTATGTGATTCACATTACTTTAATACATTAATAACTTTGATTTTAAATTAAAATAAATAAAGCACTTCATTGTCATCAGGAGCACACAGAGTTATGAGTTTGATTGAATTGAGTTCTCAGTTTAGCTTGAGGATGTGGCCAACAGCATCAAGGAACTGCATCACAGACTTCACACCGGTGGAAAGCTGCACCTTGAGTCTCTCGATCCTCTGATCTCGATCACGGTCTACACGTGCTCGTGGTCTCCTTGCTCCTCCAAGTCCAAACTGTCGTCTTGTGCCTGTCTGCCTTCTCGATCTTCTTGAGCTCCTCTACGAATTGGTAGATGTTGGGGTGTGATCGGGTATCGCGTTTCTTCAAGCCAGAGTGGAATCCCTCAAGATGGTTGTTTGAGCGGCGGGCCTGTGTTTTTTCGTGCTGGTTCCAGATGTGCTGGGAACTTGGCATCATCTTCAACCCAGGTGCTGGTGGACGTGAGTGGATTGAAGGCTGCTACTCTGTCGCCGTCGGGAGACTGCTCGATGACTTCAAACCAAGCATCTTGGACCTGGTTCAGGGAAGGAGTGGCAAAGCAGCTGCTTTCGTCGAGCGTGGGCTTGGACTGCTGGGTTGTTCATGTAGTCGTGAGACAGTCCCTCTCCAAAACTTGGCCACAAAGCTTGAGAATAATGGAATAGGCAACCTCGGGACGGACCTGTCGGGAAGACTTCACTAATAGCACTGATAACTGCTGCTTCATAGTCGATCTGGAATATTTCTGGTGAAAGTTCGATGCCAAGTCGTCTCACAACAATATCCTTCAGCAAAGTGAAAAGCCTAACATCGTCCGCTTGGTCTTGTTGGGAAGCAACGCATAAAAGCGACAGGAAACATTTTACCATTCACCAGACAATGAATGATGTACACTTGTAGCCACAGGTTAGGACACACAAAGAATGTACCATACATAAAGAGAATGTCAGCGATGGCTCAATAATTCCAGCATCTCGGTTGTAGCAAACAGCAAAGTCTGTCATCTTCACCGTCGTCTACACAGAGGAACTCTCGGCCATCATCGGTCTGGGTCCATATTCCTTCTAGAGTGACGCCAGCCCTGCTCTCAGGCAGTGGTGGGATGGACTTGGCTCTGTGTCTGTACAGTGCGGCCTGAATATTAGAGTACGTGGGTGCAGTTGCGGCATCATCTTCATCAAGGAGGTCGAGCTCGTTGTTGTAGATCTGCAGCACCGGTGAGATGTCAGTCTTTACACGCTCTTTTACACGGGCGACGAGTCGGATGTGTTCTCCATTCTCAAAGGGTGGGTGGCTGTGAATAGTGGAGGACACTACGTGGTCTCCGATGGTGCTGCTGCGACCATTGCAACCACAACAGACCTAATTATAATCTTTTTACTTTTATAAGATAAATCTTTTGAAGTATTAATTCTAATCAAAACAATGGGATTATCTCACCCAGGGGTAAGCATAACCCCCTTCACTAATATCCTTCACTGTATACTTAAAACAAATCATGTATCAATAGTAACTTCTCAATAGTCTTCTCTCCCATTTAGTTGCATTCGATGAAACTGCAGTGGAATAGGGCCATCCATTCCCTGAACAGGGTAGATGGGATTTGACAGGATGTTTATATAAGCTGTAGGCGAAATAGTGGTGTAGGCGATATGAGGTCAAACCAACTGGACATGTCTGTGGTATCAACAGTAACACCATCAGTGTGGATGTACAGTGTGAGTATATTATAGTGATGATAACTGGACATTTCTCTGGTGTCAACACCATCAGTGTAGATGTACAGTGTGAGTATATTATAGTGATGATAACTGGACATGTCTGTGGTATCAACAGTAACACCATCAGTGTGGATGTACAGTGTGAGTATATTATAGTGATGATAACTGGACATGTCTCTGGTGTCAACACCATCAGTGTAGATGTACAGTGTGAGTATATTATAGTGATGATAACTGGACATGTCTCTGGTGTCAACACCATCAGTGTGGATGTACAGTGTGAGTATATTATAGTGATGATAACTGGACATGTCTGTGGTATCAACACCATCACTATGGATGTACAGTGTGAGTATATTATAGTGATGATAACTGGACATGTCTGTGGTATCAACAGTAACACCATCAGTGTAGATGTACAGTGTGAGTATATTATAGTGATGATAGTCTGTGGTGTCAACAGTAACACCATCAGTGTGGATGTACAGTGTGAGTATATTATAGTGATGATGACTGGACATGTCTGTGGTGTCAACAGTAACACCATCAGTGTGGATGTACAGTGTAAGTATATTATAGTGATGATAACTGGACATGTCTGTGGTATCAACAGTAACACCATCAGTGTGGATGTACAGTGTGAGTATATTATAGTGATGATAACTGGACATGTCTCTGGTGTCAACACCATCAGTGTAGATGTACAGTGTGAGTATATTATAGTGATGATAACTGGACATGTCTCTGGTGTCAACACCATCAGTGTGGATGTACAGTGTGAGTATATTATAGTGATGATAACTGGACATGTCTGTGGTATCAACAGTAACACTATCAGTGTGGATGTACAGTGTGAGTATATTATAGTCATGATAACTGGACATGTCTGTGGTGTCAACACCATCAGTCTGAATGTACAGTGTGAGTATATTATAGTGATGATAACTGGACAAATCTCTGCTTTGAACACCGTCAGTGTAGATGTACAGTGTGAGTATATTATAGTGATGATAACTGAACATTTCTGTGGTGTCAACAGTAACACCATCAGTGTGGATGTACAGTGTGAGTATATTATAGTGATGATAACTAGACATGCCTGTGGGGTCAACAGTAACACCATCAGTGTAGATGTACAGTGTGAGTATATTATATTGATGATAACTGGACATCACTATGGATGTACAGTGTGAGTATATTATAGTGATGATAACTGGACATGTCTATGGTATCAACAGTAACACCATCAGTGTGGATGTACAGTGTGAGTATATTATAGTGATGATAACTGGACATGTCTGTGGTATCAACAGTAACACCAACAGTGTGGATGTACAGTGTCAGTATATTATAGTGATGATAACTGGACATGTCTGTGGGGTCAACAGTAACACCATCAGTGTGGATGTACAGTGTGAGTATATTATAGTGATGATAACTGGACATGTCTGTGGTATCAACAGTAACACCATCAGTGTAGATGTACAGTGTGAGTATATTATAGTGATGATAACTGGACATGTCTGTGGTATCAATAGTAACACCATCAGTGTAGATGTACAGTGTTAGTATATTATAGTGGTGATAACTGGACATGTCTGTGGTATCAACAGTAACACCATCAGTGTAGATGTACAGTGTGAGTATATTATAGTGATGATAACTGGACATGTCTGTGGTATCAACAGTTACATCGTCAGTGTGGATGTACAGTGTGAGTATATTATAGTGATGATAGTCTGTGGTATCAACAGTAACATCACCAGTGTGGATGTACAGTGTGAGTATATTATAGTGATGATAACTGGACATGTCTGTGGTATCAACAGTAACACCATCAGTGTAGATGTACAGTGTGAGTATATTATAGTGATGATAGTCTGTGGTGTCAACAGTAACACCATCAGTGTGGATGTACAGTGTGAGTATATTATAGTGATGATGACTGGACATGTCTGTGGTGTCAACAGTAACACCATCAGTGTGGATGTACAGTGTAAGTATATTATAGTGATGATAACTAGACATGTCTGTGGTATCAACAGTAACACCATCAGTGTGGATGTACAGTGTGAGTATATTTGGGTGATGATAACTGGACATGTCTGTGGTGTCAACAGTAACACCAACAGTGTGGATGTACAGTGTGAGTATATTATAGTGATGATAACTGGACATGTCTGTGGTATCAACACCATCACTATGGATGTACAGTGTGAGTATATTATAGTGATGATAACTGGACATGTCTATGGTATCAACAGTAACACCATCAGTGTGGATGTACAGTGTGAGTATATTATAGTGATGATAACTAGACATGTCTGTGGTATCAACAGTAACACCATCAGTGTGGATGTACAGTGTGAGTATATTAGAGTGATGATAACTGGACATGTCTGTGGTGTCAACAGTAACACCAACAGTGTGGATGTACAGTGTGAGTATATTATAGTGATGATAACTGGACATGTCTGTGGTATCAACACCATCACTATGGATGTACAGTGTGAGTATATTATAGTGATGATAACTGGACATGTCTGTGGTATCAACAGTAACACCATCAGTGTGGATGTACAGTGTGAGTATATTATAGTGATGATAACTGGACATGTCTCTGGTGTCAACACCATCAGTGTAGATGTACAGTGTGAGTATATTATAGTGATGATAACTGGACATGTCTGTGGTATCAACAGTAACACCATCAGTGTGGATGTACAGTGTGAGTATATTATAGTGATGATAACTTGACATGTCTCTGGTGTCAACACCATCAGTGTAGATGTACAGTGTGAGTATATTATAGTGATGATAACTGGACATGTCTCTGGTGTCAACATCATCAGTGTGGATGTACAGTGTGAGTATATTATAGTGATGATAACTGGACATGTCTCTGGTATCAACACCATCACTATGGATGTACAGTGTGAGTATATTATAGTGATGATAACTGGACATGTCTGTCGTATCAACAGTAACACCATCAGTGTAGATGTACAGTGTGAGTATATTATAGTGATGATAGTCTGTGGTATCAACAGTAACATCACCAGTGTGGATGTACAGTGTGAGTATATTATTGTGATGATAACTGGACATGTCTGTGGTATCAACAGTAACACCATCAGTGTAGATGTACAGTGTGAGTATATTATAGTGATGATAGTCTGTGGTGTCAACAGTAACACCATCAGTGTGGATGTACAGTGTGAGTATATTATAGTGATGATGACTGGACATGTCTGTGGTGTCAACAGTAACACCATCAGTGTGAATGTACAGTGTGAGTATATTATAGTGATGATAACTGGACATGTCTGTGGTATCAACACCATCAGTGTGGATGTAGAGTGTGAGTATATTATAGTGATGATAACTGGACATGTCTGTGGTGTCAACCCCATCAATGTGGATGTACAGTGTGAGTGTATGATAGTGATGATAACTGGACATGTCTGTGGTGTCAACACCATCAGTGTGGATCTACAGTGTGAGTATATTATAGTGATGAAGGAACCCATCACAAGTTCTGTGTTAGTATATCGGGAGTTTCTCTGAGTGGCATTGTTTAGAAGTTGGAGAGTAATATTAAGACAAACAACTTCTTTATTCGGTAGATGCGACGTTTCAATACAGATTCTTCTTTCGTTGTCAAGCAAGTATGGGTAAGGTAGAAAACAGGGGACTATATATACAGTAAATAATTAACTAAACCAACAAGGACGTGAATAGGTAACAATGTGATGACAAGGGATTGTATGTAGAAGCCAGTGGGGTTTACAGGTGTTTGACAAGAAATTATTGAGAATTTTAGGAATATACTGGATTTCTAGTATAAACAACCTTGACCAGCTATCAAGTGCTTGGTTTCATTCAAGAGAGACAGCTCCGTTAATTCTTTTTCATTAGTTTGTGAAGAGTTATCCCCCTTTGTTTACTTGCTAGCAGATGACATTTTCAGTGATCCTCAGTATGGATGATTTAGAGAAGAGGAAGTTGATTTTAGAGTCTTATAACAAGGACCTCAGATCAGCAAAAATGATTTCAAGTAGAACAGGCATCCCTTTGTCCACTGTTTATCGTGTTTTGAAAAATATTGCAAATGGATATGGCACTGAGCACCAGGGAGGCGCAGGTAGGCCAAGAAAATTGACTATCGGTGACAGGAGGGGGCTTGGTTTTGTTTCTAAAAACAAACGAAGGAGTTTAGAAAACTTAAGGCTGGATATGATTGATAGAGGAACTGTGCTGCCCATGGTGACTTGACAAATTACTAACTGTTCACATGTCTTTGAATCTGGAGTTGTGTTCTGCTAATATTCACATTTAATACGTGAATAATTAGTGAAAAAAAAAATTACAATCTTTAAATTCTCAATAAGTTCAACCAGTTAAGGTTGGTTGATGAGTTCATCGTACGCAGAGGGGATGAAATAATCTTGGTCTCTATTGATCATGGGCGTTGTCGTTTCATGTGGATGGCTTCGGTTAATTTTGTTTCGTGAAGTCAGGTTGGTTGCCTGCCAGTGTTGTGTACCCTGTCCAGTTGATTTGATGATTGAGGTTGTTCTGTATATGTTCAGAGATAGCTGATTTCTTGTCCGATTTGTTTGTAGACACCTGGAGTTCTTTAACCCTGGTGTTGATTGGTCTAGACGTTTCACCAATATATGATTGTCCACAGTTGCAGTCTATTTTGTAGATCACACCCTTGGGGTTTAATTTTTCGTTGTTGGTGTGATTGTGCCCGTTGGCCTGCAACCTTGAACAACCCCTAGACTAGATGTGACAAGCCGGGGCAAAATAAAAGCATGATGAACATGAATACCTGTGGGGTGGGGATAGCTAGTTAGGGGAGGGGATTAGTTCAAGAAGTCAGAGAGAAAGCTTATTCAGATGATGCTAAACGTTTAATTAGAAATGTGTTGAATGTTTTTTTAAAAAGAGAGCAAACGTAGCAAACCGATTTATAAGGTGTCGGATTACATGAAACTACAATTTTTACTCTTGGCATGAAAAGAACATCGTGCTAAAAATTGTGAAAAATAAACCAACAACCAATAAACAAAACCTTGTACAAAAAGGTAGGCATCCAAAGTTAGATTCTTTTGACATCAGGGTCATCAGAGATGTCATTCGACGGGTATTTGCAAAATTTAAAGATTTTAACCTACAGAATAATTCTCACTAATGGGTTTTGTGGTTAATGTTGAACAACTCAGAGAAACAAACTCCGTATGATGGTTAACAGTTGGCACCCACCTTACCCTATTCACGACCTGTGACACCTCTTCATACCTGTCACGTGCATAGCTGACCTACATTGACGAACGTTGACCTTTATGACCCAACACTGTTACAGGTCATTGGCTCCCGCCCTCTGCAAGCATAAGCTGGATGAAAATGTGGTTCAGGGTAGAAATTATGCCAGTTTTAGTTCTGAGAGGGTGTTTGGAGTCAAAGTGAATGTATTCGTCAGTGAAAACAACTCAAAACTTCCTTTCCTTGACGTTCTGGTCAACACGACGCTGGCAACACTGTCCAACACTATCCAAACCTCTGTCTACGGCAAACACACACACACGCACACATTGACAAATGTGTAGCTGTATTCGATGCAAATGATGGCTTAACCCGTTACTGATGATTTTTTATCGCGAGTGAAATTTCAGTTTGCCCACGTCATTTTTATCATTAATTTATGGTTGCACTCAATGAAGAACTCAGACTGTCAAAACTATAGATATACATAGTACACACAAACACACTGTACTGTTCACTATATCATTATCCACCTGAAGAAGGGGCAAGAAGTAGCCCGGTGTTGTGAAAATAACTCAAGAAGTTGTTATCCATATCTTGATGAATAACTGTTTATTCTTTTCCTTGTTTTTCTTGACTAACAATTTCAGTGTTAGGAAGGACAAGATATACAAATACCAAACATTGACCCTGCTTTTATTTATGAATATGGAAATGGCTTTGCCTTTGTCGATTTCCAAGTTGAAACAATATTCCGTCCTGAATAGGATGTTGTGTGAAACCATTCAATATCAGTGCAAATACATTGATGGCTTTAACAGAAGTAATTATAGCACTAAGGACACCTACGTCAAAAGATTAATTCTGCACAGCTGTTGGTCAGAATACTTGTATCTTGAGGCGGTAGGGAAGCCTAGGGGTTAATGCATTCACTTGTCACGTAAAGCCCAACTCAACTCAACTCAACTATAAAGTTGGATTCCCCACATGGGTACAATGTGTGAAGCCCATTTCTGGTGTCCACCACCATGATATTGGTGGAGTATTGATAAAAGCAGTGTATAACTAAACCACCTTACTCACTCTGGTAACTTCAGAGTTTATGGTTAATTACACTTCCACATAACATATATTTCACTTGTCTCCATTAGACGCCCCGGTGATCACCTCCGTCCCGAGCAACAAGGATGTGACAGAGAACACCAGTCCCAACATCGACTGTAGCAGTAACATCACACCAGGCAACCCTTCAACAACAAGCTACAGGTGGACAGGTCCAGGTGGTTACAGCAAGGATGGGGCTGTACTTGACAGACCTATCACCAGGACTCAGGGAGGAGAGTACATCTGTACTGCCTCCAACACTGCAGGACTGTCAGACACAGCTCAGGTTAACATCAATGTGCAGGGTAAGAATATCTTTTGTGTGAGAATAAGTTATCTTTAAACCCAGACTGAAAACCACTGTGGGATTTCAACATTTTCCAAACACCTGAATGTTAAAAAAGCTTCACAATTTGACATCAGATTTGTTCAGCAATATTCCAACATTCATGTCTGTAAATAATCGGGTATGGACCAGACAATCCTGTGACTGATGTCATGATCATCGATTGGGAAATGATGAATGCACTCAGCAGTATTTCAGCTATATGATGCCGGTCTGTAAATACTTTAATCTGGATCAGACAATCCAGTGATCAAAAGCTTCAGCATCAATATGCAATTGGGATACGATGACATGAGTCAACAGCGAGCCTGACAACATGATGCCGTTAATAGCCTCTTATGATAAGCATGGGTTACTGAAGACCAATGCTGACCAAGATCTTCATGGGTCCTGAAAGGAAGTGTCAAAACTATTATGTGACTTACCTGTTGTCTCCAGTGCTGAAATTATTATGCTTGATGCTTCATTAAAGCTTGAATATTATGAGGCATCACATTGTTATATATTGTGCATGTAGAGTCAGGGAGGGGCAGAAGACTATATTGAGACATGTACTAGATTTAGACAGGGTTATCTGAAAGGCGCTACAAGGAGCAAGAATCTTCTGCCATTGTGTAGAATTTACTGGCATCTTTTTGTTAGGGACTGTATATTGCCATGTTTTGTGCAATCCCACGTGTAAGACGACCTCCTCCCCAACTACAATAGTAGTATTATCATGGGGGTTCTATTACCTATGTTAAAGTAAAGGGGAAGAAAGCTTCTGAACTATTTTTCTGCGGACAGTGACACTTTTCATCTTCAATACAGCCAAGTAGGTGATTTCTAGACCTCAATGTGGCGAGTGGAGTTTCCTTTATAGGGGGTCTTAGCAACTCTCCAACGCGTCGAGGTCTAGACGGACTGTTGGTATCCGGGGAAGGAGTAGTACAATGATGGTACGGGACCACTTCCTCCTAGGCGTGTAAAAATGATGATTTTCAGTTGAGTTGAGTTTAGTTGAGCTGGGTTTTGCATCAAATCGGCATTATTCCAGCCATATAGTGACGAGAACAAGTTTGCATTAATAAACATTGTAAGTACATACTCGGAATGAGTTTTATTTAAAAAACATATCAAATTTAAAGGCAGGCAATTTGTTAGTCACATTTCACAGTTACAATTTATGATACAGATCAACTTCCCTCAGGTAGTTCACTAAGAGATGAGCGCTCACACGGTGAACAGATCTTTTAGGTTTGTTGCATCATAATGTGAGTCCCTTGCAGACGATAAGTCCATTCATTCAAGCAGAATATGCTTGATGGTGAAAACCTCATCGCAAGAGGCACACATGGGGGGTCCATCCCCATCCGTTTTCAGCAGATAGACATGAGTAAATCGACTGTGGCCAATACGACATCGTCGTAAAATTACCTCATCACGTCTTGACTGACAACCCAAGTAGGTATAACCAATTTTTCAATTCATATAGTTTATTTCTTCCTACTTGAGTGTCCCACCTTTTTTTGCATCAGGGACCAAGTATAGCTTTTGATAATGGGTTTGAAATCACTGTACGGGATTAGCAGTGGAGATAAGGGCTTGTCAAGAGCTGCTTTTGCTGCAGCATCGGCCTTAGTGTTACCTGCTATGCCGACGTGACCCGGCAACCAGCAGAGGATGCTGCCACATTGGCCAGTAGAGAGGTCGTTGTAAAGTTCTAAAATGTCCAGAATGATTGGGTGACTTGAAGTAACATTTTGTAGTGCTTGAAGGCAAGATAATGAATCTGTGAAAACGATGAAGCTTTTGGAATGATTCTGCTGTTTAATATAGGTCAAACCTGAAAAAATAGCTTTGGCCTCGGCAGTGAAAATGGAACTGTTGTCGGGAATTGTAGAGGAGACAGTCTTAGATCCAATGACTGTAGCACTGGCAACTTGGCCCTCATCCTTAGATCCATCTGTGAAAATGGATCAATGGGTGTCATATTTGGAACGTAACTGGTTGTATTCCAGCTGGAACACCAAGGGATTTGTTTCGGACTTTTTTTCAGTTTAGTGAGGGTAAGATCAACCTGTGGTTTCACCATCTGCCAGGGTGGTGAAGACAGGAGTCAGTAAGGTGCTATGATATAGAGATCAATTTTAGCTGCAGCTACTGTAAACGTACTTATTTTCGCGTGGTTCAATTTTCGCGGAATTGACAGTTTAGACTACATCGCGCGGTCAATTATTCGCGCAATCAGTAATTGCCGGAACTGCCAGCTGTCTCTTTGGCCGCCACTAATAGCAGTGAAAACAAACAGAGTGGCTGAACCTGTCAGGCGGCGTTTATTGCTTACTCACAGGAAATCCTTATCTGTGCGATATACTAGTACACAGTAATCCGTTTACTCACGGAAGAGATGAAAAACACATCAGTCTTATGCTCCGAATTCTGACGATCTGACGAATTAACTTCTACTGTATATGAAGCTCTTTGTGATTTCAAACAAGCCGGGTTGTTGTGAATGAGATGATTGAGTGTTAAGTGACTATTCACTTCATGATGTACTGGTAAATAAAATCTTAATGAATAAATAAAATACTGCTGTATTAATTCTTTCCGAGTCGTTTCATGGTAATCTGTTTTGTATCAAACCATCTGTCATGTGACCAATTTCCATGGCGGCCACAACACACATTGCTATTTTCGCTAATTCGGCGATGGGATTTGGCTCATTATTTAATTATGTTTTGGGAAATACATTACAGCGACAGTTAAGTATGATTCTTTATGGCTACTATCAGTCGTCATTTTAAGATTCCCGTAGATTTCTGTCTTCAAACTTGATGTGTTATGGTAACAACTCAGGGGGCGAGCGTGGTTAGACTGAATGAATGACAGGTTTATTCGCGGTGTATAAATTGTCGCTCTAAAATGTTTTGCGCGAAAATAAAACCTGCACGAAATATAATATGTTTACAGTATGTGTGGTTGAATTCTGATCCCAAGTGGTGGAACCAGGCTTGGCAGTTTAGGAAATAAGTTTTCATAGAGAGGGTAGTAGTATATACAGTGGGGGTACGAGATCACTTTTGCCAAAGGCCTCTGTAAAGCTTTATTTCATAGATAAAGGCTTTATCAGGCCCTGATCTCTCCCCCCACAAGTATATATACCACTTTTGAATCCCCAACCAACTTCCTGGTCATTATGACCTTGAATCGCTACTTGGGTGGCAACATGGTGCCGTGAGGTATGATCAATAATTCCTCTCTGACGAACCCCCTTGGCGACCCCAACCAACTTCCTGGTCACTATGACCGTGAACCAACACCTACATCATGTTGACCTCGAGGAAACAGTTTAATGTGAATCGCCTATGAGCTCTTTGGTCTTTGTAAAGTAGGCTTGCCGGGCTTGTTGTACCCCTTGTTCTATGTACTTTTTTTTCTCGGCTTCGCTGACGGCAGTCCTACGAGACTTGGACCGTATCTCTTGCTTCATCTCGTGGTACTTGGTGAGTTCAGAGAGGACCAAACGAAACTCCTCCTCAGAGACGTTACTGTCAGTGAGTGCGGTGGAGATGTGGTCGCTCACCATGTTCAGCTTTGCTTCGGCCAGAACCCTGATCTCGTCGTGCTTCAACACTTTACGATGCAGTCTGCGGGATGCAAACTTAAACCCCAACCCCGCCAACCCTGACACCCCAGCTGTTATTTCGATGCCTAGCATTATGGACGCGGCCACGATGGTGGTCAACAACCCGACACCTACCACCCCTATGGTACTTCTTGCATAACGCTGCCCGTCTGTCGCTGTCTTGTTCCAGTTGGCGTTCTATGTCGCATAACTGCCTCAAGCGGAACCCGTCTATGGTTTCCAGTGTCTTCCCTACTTCCTCTACAACTGGGTACAGGCCCATCCTGTGCATATTATATATCTAATGAGATATCTTTTAATTGTTTGCCATTTAATCCTTGCACAGTGTAATTGAGGCTTATAAGGCTTAGATCATCGTACAGGGAAATAGGTGAGAGGCTAATAGGTAACTCTGCGACCACACGAACCCTATAGAGGCTTACCGAGGGGACTATAGAACCCATTAAGGGGTCCGGTTGTATGACGATATGGCAACGTTGGTGCCTGAGTATGGGGTACCAGTGTATTGTCACCCCGGGTAAAAGTTGTAGTCCTGTATCATCAAAAAGTGCCCCGAGATAGACTTCTATGGCGAGTGTGGAGCCTGGTTTCATAGTCATAAGATCCAATTGGGAATCGTGTACGTCAAACCTTAACTCTGAATGGTATGGGGCTAACATGTTACCCGTGTGATCTAGTATTAGCCGAGTACTTAGGCCAGGATCCGGAATGAAAGCCCCGAGCAAGATACTGTTGTTCCTAATTTCGGAGATATACCCATCTTTGTTGAACGAGATATAAGGTGTGGTGAGGGTCATGTTGATCAACCATTTGGGCTCTTTAAAGTCGTCTGACAGAGGCACCCGTATGTACATATGTATGTTGTAAAAGGACAGGGCGTACAAGGCGCCGTCCCTGTCAGGCAGATCGAACCCCTCCTTGTCTCCTAGGTCGCTAAGCGTGACGTTGGGACGATGACTGGTCATTGCATTTATTATTATTACAAGATAGTTTCCAACTGTCTTTCTGATAGTAGTTCAGGGGTGCACCTCATCCCCATGAGGTGTATGTTGCCGGGTAGGAAGATCTTGGTGAGTGATATCGTGTCTTCCACGGTCATGGTGACCCCCTGCAGACTGGTGTGGGAGTCGGCCCCCACCCGCACGTAAACAGTGCAAATGTGATACTGGTGTTGTTTCACCCAACGGAGTTTGACCCCCTTCACGACTTCGACTTAGCGCTGTGATGGTTCACCTAGGTAGACTTGGATAACAAGCGTGGAGTTCGCCGGTAGACTCTCCAGGATGTTGACCACACCTTCGAATTCAGACACCACCTGCAACCCCACGTTTTGCGCCCCGGGTTTACTCGATAGCATGTGGGCTGCCATACTGGAGAGTAGGCTGATGACTACGCTACGACTCTGCGTCGGGACGTAAGCCACGAGCAGGGTTCCGTTGTTCACGACTTTGTTTAGGTAGTTGTCTTTGTTCTCTGTGAACACGTAGGGGGATCCGAGAAACCAGTCAACTCGAGAGGGTAACAACACCCACTTGTCGTCGTCGGTGAAGACGAGGGCATACGGCTTGTTTCGGGTGACGGTCGTGCTCTCGACGTCTTCTAGGTCGAACAGTTTGCCGCCGAATGATGGGTATACCGACCTTCTATCATCACCAATGCGGACTAGGTCGTACCGAGTGTTGAGGGTCGCTCCTGAGGTATCGACTATATCACATAGGGTTCTACCGCTGGAGGGGACTTCAACGCGTTTGTAAATGCTGTTTTTAAGCTGTAAGGCGTACAGTCTACCCTCTACTCCGGGGTCGTCGAACCCGCATGTGTCCCCGAGGTCGGAGATCCCTACATTGACGCATCTCTTCAACCTTCCGGGTCCTTGTGCGCTAGTCATCTTATGTGCAGCGTTATGCTGAGGTATCGTATATTCACAGGATTATGCTTTATATCTAATACTGATATTACCAACTCCGGGATGGTGCCCCGAGTTAACCTCTTGTACTGCCGGGATGAAAACGACTCGATTCTGCCGTCGTTGTACTTCTCCATCTTCGCTGGTACGGCTCTTAGCAGTGTTGAAGGGCGTTCGACCTGAATGTTGTCCGTTGTGCTCAGCTGATTGAGATGAATGCACAGCTCGCGGTACGAGACTAGGTCGGGTAACTTCGTACCCGTGACGGTGGTGGTGGGTTTTATCTCGTCCGGCAGCAGCCTGAGTGTCCTCGCCAATGGTCGTCCGAGCTTCAAGGGGTTTATTCCGTTGTTGGTTAACACAACCATGCCATTTGAGTCGTTCATCTTGAGTTCGGCTCCCAGGGGGTCGAAGACTTTATTGCTTAGCGAGCACACGCTGTAGTAGCCGTCGGTTATGTGGTTGCGGACGCCACTGACGAACAGCTTGTTGTTGCTGTCGTTGATGTTGGTCCACCGCGGCAGGTAGGTGATATCGCAGAGTGCGACTTCGAGGTGACCTGACATGTTATCAATCGCGTGCAGCAGCTGAACGGCCTCACCGCTCGTTATCCCTTGAAGTGTCACGTACATATTAGAGTATATGTACCATGATATAATACTTTTATAATGTACATTCCGGTAGTGTTTTACCCTAAGATGGACATAGACTTCATGAACATGAAGATCGTGGTCGACGTGGCTGGGTTGTACTTCAGAGCCCAGTTCATCGATGTGTTCGAACGGTATAGCCCTTCGCTGATGAACGTCAAGGCAGTCCACGCTTGGTTCAGCAATCCGATGCAATTCTGGCAGAATCAACTCAACTTCGCCGCGTGGTGCGCTACAATGGGGTGTGGCTTGACATTGACCGACACTCGGCGTGATGCACTGAGTAGGTCTGTGTTCACGTTTCACGTGTACTACCAGGTCAGGCGTATCCTCAAAGAGATCAGCGCATCGCTTCCACAGGACAAGGAGTGGGATGCATCAAACAATCTGCACGATCGGCGGGCTTACGAACGAATTCCGAATCGATCCGAAAATGGATTGACGTATACCGGGAGGAGTGAACTACGGGTTGGGTAACTGTATGAAGCATAATATGTTTAGTTCGGGTAATTTCTTCCATGCATTCTCCAACCTCATTCCTAAACCCATACACAGTGGGCCAAAACCGGTGAAAGAAGCCAGCGATGATTTACTGAAACGAGTTTACTTCGGCCAGAATTTGCTCTGTCGAGTAACGAATGGCTAGATGATCGTATGGACTTTACAGGCGACGTTGGTTTCACCATCCAAAAGGTCGAGCAACCCCCCTACGTTGAAGACAATTGGAAAGTATATATGTTGGACACGTTGAAAGGGTTCACTCGCGCCGACACCGAGGGGTACTGTTGTTTCCACAGGAGGTGTTTCATAAACTACACATGCTCCGTGTGAGGCATCCGAGTTAAATGCCACTACTGCCTATGTAAAGCCCACGGGGCAAACGTAGTCCGGCACCAGCTTATCTACGAGAGGAAAAAGGACTACATAAACGAACGTAGGCAGGATGGATGTGTAAGGACTAAGAGCTGGAGGAGTTACCTCCCTTCCCTAGCCAGTGACCCAATTAGAGACTGTGTACACCTAGGTATAATAATGAATAGTCTACAGTTCATGGAAGTTGAACCCAGGGAAAGTCGTTGCCTGAGAAGCTGGCTGATGGATGTTGGCAGAAGTATAGAGGTCGGTGCCCTCAAACCTCTGGTTGTTGGCGAACTCTATAAGCTGGGGTGCTTCGCATTTGCAATCACGGTGAAAGTAGGGTTTGATGTACCGTGTGCTGGGCACACTTGGAATTACTTTGATGGTGGACTAGCAGATGTGCATCACGGGGAGATAGATATGATTGTCGACGACTCGTTGCAAATAATACAAAACACCCTACTACTCTGCGCATGTTCTGGGTGGGTCGAGGGTGTAATTGATGAGGTCTATGTAGGTATTTACTAAGGATTTTATGACGCCTCCTTTTTTTGATGGTTGGAGGAGTTACCTCCCTTGCTGGTGACCCAATTGACCCGGAGATTGTATACACCTGGGTATAACAATGCCTACAGTCCGATAGCTCAGGCAGATTGCGAGAGAACCAGGTGTAGTGGGTTACCCTTGATTGAGGAAACCCCAGCTTACTAGGCATACAACCCCCTCCAACGGTGAAACAACTCAAACTCCAAGCTAAGCAGCTGGGGCTGGGGGGTTATTCCCGCCTGGGGAAAGCCGGGCTAGTCGCACTGTTGCACGCCCCCCGTACAACGACCTCCCACGGTGAAACAACTCAAACTCAAAGCGAGAGAGCTGGGGCTGGCGGGTTATTCCCGTATGAGGAAACATGAGCTCGTCGAACTGTTGCATCAGCACAGAGTCGTCGATCTACAGTTCGTGCGCACTGAATGCGCTGTAGGTAACTACCTGAGAGGCTAGGGCATGCATGTAAACAAGAACATAGACATCGGCAATGTCAAGCCTCTGATCGCTGACAAAGTCAATGAGGAACTGAACAACCTGGGAAGTCTCAAGTTACAAATAACGACAAAGATGTCACTTGAAAAACAGCAGACGGACGGTGCCATTGAGTACGTTCAGCCTTACTTCCGGGGTAAACAAGAAGTCGCGACTCAATCCGAGACGGTAGACGAGTCCATCAACACCTCGCTTCAGCAGATAAGAGAGTCCCTGGAACGCTTCACGCACAGGGGGTTCGGGTGGGCTGTGGACAAAATCGATAAGGTCTATCTAGACATAGCTAACTATGTACCGTTCAGAGGCGGATCGTACCTAGACTTACCCCCCTACTACAAGAAGAAACAAGCCATAGTCAACGCCAAGAACAGAGGGGAACAGACCTTTGAGCTATCCCCAAGACGACGGGCTCAACTGGGACGGTATAGACTAACCCACCCCCATATCCCAGGTCACCAGAATCGAGAAGCAGAACCCCATAGTCATCAACGTCTTCGGGCACGAAGGTAACAAAACGATCGTGCACAGGATCAGCCCAATGGAGGGTCGTCACGTGATCAATATATTCATGATCCAGTGAGGTGGCAACTGCCACTATGTGTGGATAAAACACTTCAGCAGGCTGTTGTACGACCAATCGGCACACAAAGCAAAGAGTCACTTCTGCGAACGGTGCCTGCACGGCTTCACCCGGCCCGACCTGCTGGAATCACCCAGGGAGGATTGCCTAGGCATGGGGCAGACGGCCATACGAATCTTCATGCCCAAGGATGGCAACTGTGTCCTAAAATTCAACAACCACAAGAACCAGATGTCCGTACCTTACATCATCTACGCCGACTTCGAAGTCTTGGTCAAACCCATTGACATCGGGCCAGCCCCCAACACGCACAAAACGCAGGAGCACGAGGCCTGTGGGTTCGGATACGTGGTCATCCGATGTGATGGGGAAACGGACACTTCTGTGTTGTACAGGGGTCCTGACGCGACTGAAAAGTTTCTAAAGTGCTTGCAGCACGAAGAGAAAACCATCAGGAAGAGGTTGTACACCGTCGTTCCCATGCGTATGACCCAAGTCGACTGGCGAGCTCACGGCTGCAGCACTCACTGCCACGTGTGCAATGGCCCGCTGAACGGCGATTCGGTGAGAGATCACTGTCACATCACCGGGGGGTACAGAGGCCCCGCTCACGGCGCGTGCAACCTCAAGCTCAGAATCAACCCCAAGACAATAATCATCCCCGTGGTCTTCCACAACTTGAGAGGGTATGACTCTCACTTGATAATGCAGGCCATCGCGAGGGTCAACGGCAACCTGACATGCATCCCCAACAACATGGAGAGATACATCTCCTTCTCCCTGAACGGCCTGAGGTTCATAGACTCAGTTCAGTTCCTGCTGTCATCTCTCAAGAGTTTGGTCAAGGCCAACGATACCTTCCCCATCACCGATCGATAAACCGATGCCGAGACTCGACCCCTGCTGATGAGGAAGGGTGTTTACCGCTACGAGTACATGGATGGCTGGGCCAGTAGTATATACAATGGGGGTTCTGGACCACTTTCAACCAAAGCCTCTGCAAAGCCTTATTTTACAAGTAAGGCTTTGGTCGGGCCCTTAGCTCTTGCTACCATTACCCCTACTATGAAAAAGTTTGGGACGATAGCGGGGCCTACTAGCCGGGCCGGGGACATGGCTGGAGTGTGTTGGTATCCTGGGATTGCACCATCCAATACTGGGCTGCGTCTAACGTGCCGCTATGCCATGTTTACCTCGATGAAACAGTTTAATGTGAATCGCCTATGATCTCCTTGGTGTTTGTAATAAAGGCTTGCCGGGCTTTTTTCACCCCTTGTTCTATGTACTTTTTTTTCTCGTCCTCGCTGATAGTAGACTTACGAGACTTGGACCGAATATCTTGTTTCATTTTGTTATATTTTGTGAGTTCAGAGAGGATTGAACTAAACTCCTCCTCTGAGATCTTACTGTCAGTAAGTGCCGTGGAAATACGCCACTTACTGTGTTCAGTTTTGCTTCGGCCAGAACTCTGATCTCATCGTGTTTCAATGCCTTACGATGCAGTCTGCGTGATGCAAACTTAAGCACCAACCCTAACACCCCTGCCACCCCAGCTGTTATTTCAATGCCTAGCACCACGGGGGTAGCCACGATGGTAGCTAACAACCCAACACCTGCCGCTCCTAGCCCCATGCTGGTTGCCATAAGGGCAGTGTCAGCCCCGTCCACGATATTGAAAGCTCTATGGTACTTCTTACACAGTGCTTTACGCTGTCAGCGGGTCTTGTTCTAGTTGGCGTTTCACATCACATAACTGCCTCAAACGGAACCCGCTTCACGGTTTCAGGGTCTTCGCTACTTCCTCACGACTGGGTACAGGCCCATCCTATAATATATATTACAAAAGATATTTTAATTGAGTTTCAGTTAACCTTCGGCTAATGTATTTAAAGCTGATAATACTTAGATTAGTGTGCACGTAAAAAAACCGGGTCTTAACTCTACTTCCATTAAGGAGACGAACTCCATCAAGGCTTGCTACAGGTCTGTTTCCCGATACCTTAGTAATACGGCAACGTTTGCCATTACACCTGGCTTCCCAATTTATGACCACATCGGCCATAATGTAAATATACTTCCCAGGCGACGGGTTATCTCCGAGATAGACGTCTATGATGAATGTGTAGTTTTCCGCGACATTTCTAAAGACCTCTTGATCTCTGTCTTCACCTTCTCCCTGGAAGTTAACATGTTACCCGAGTGGTCTGGTATTGGTGCGATATATATATTAGATTCTGGATATACCACTCCATCTACAAGTAGGCCTTTGAGTTCCGGAACGAACGATCCTATAATTATGCCATTGTTCTTAAGCTCGGAGACAGTACCATCTTGTCTCAAGGTGATATAAGGTGCAGTGAGGGTTAAGTTGAGTAACCATTCAGGCTCTTTAAAATCTGATAACGACACCCGCCTATACACGTTGTCTTTGAAGTGTAGGATGTATAAGGTGTCTTCCTCACCAGGCTGATCGAATCCCTCCGTGCCCCCTAGGCCCTCGAGTGTGGGCTTGGGTAGATGATCGGCCATTGCTGCCCGCCTATACACGTTGTCTTTCAAGTGTAGGATGTATGAGCCACCTTCATCACCAGGCTGATCGAATCCCTCCGTGTCCCCTAGGTCATTAAGCGTAGTGTTGGGCCGATGACTGGTCATTGCTATAATACTACTATGATATAGTTTCCAACTGGTTTTCTGATAATAGTTCAGGGGTGAACTTAATCCCCATGAAGTGTATGTTGTCAGGTAGGAAGATCTTGGTTAGTGATATCGTGTTTTCCACGATCACGGTGACACCCTGCAGACTGGTGTTGGAGCCGACACCCACCCGCACGTAAACGTTGCAAACTTGATACTGGTGTCGTTTCACCCACCAGAGTTTGATCCCCTTCACGATCTCGACATCACCCCGCGATGGTTCCCCTAGGTAGACTTTGATGATCAGTGTTGAGTTTGCCGGTAGACTCTCCAGTATCCTGACCACGCCAATTCAGACACCAACTGCAATGTCACGCTTTTGCATGCCCGGTTTACCCGATAGCATATGGGCTGCCATACTGGCGACTGGGCTGATGGCTACGCTTCGTCTCTGAGTCGGGACGTAAGCCACGAAAGCAGGGTTCCGTTGTTAACGACTTTGTTTAGGTGGTTGTCTTTGTTATCCGTGGAACACGAGGGGAGCCGAGCCTAATATTGAGAAACCAGTCGCCTTTATCTGGTATCAACACCCACTTGTCATCTTCGGTGAAGACGAAGCGATATGGCTTGTTTCGGGCGGACGGTAGTGCTCTCAACATCGTCTAAGTCGAACAGTTTGCCACCGAGCGATGGGTATATTATCCATTTATCATCCCCGGTGGTGACTAGGGTGTACCGAGTGTTGACTGTTGCTCTTGTGGTATCTACTATATCACCTAGGGCTCCCCCGGAGGGGACTTCAACGCGTTTGTAAATGTTGTTTTTCAGTTGCAAGGCGTACAATTTACCATCTACTCCGGGAGCGTCGAAACCGCGTGTGTCCCCGAGGTCGGAGATCCTCACATTGACGCATTTTTTCACCCCGGGCCCTTGTGCGCTGGTCATTTTATGTGAAGCGTTAAGCTGAGGTATCCTATATTCACGGGATTATGATTTATATCTAACACCGATATTATCAGCTCAGGGCCCACTTGCACAGAGCAATCTTAGTTACAATCAATCTTAGGGCCTTACAATCAACTTTACAATCACCATACAATTGCCCTAATCCACTTGCACAAAGCCGATCTTAGCGCGATTGTAAGACGGCATGGATTTAAGATCGCGATCAAAGCTAAGATCGCACTCTTCAACGGTGGAGGTGCGAATTTCTTAAACTCGACTCCTGTCTACAGTTGTCTGCAAGTGCGCATAGCATACTGCGCAAATAGAGAGTGATACTGGTCCCAGCACACAATACATACCTCCCTCAATCGCACCTTGCAGAATTTTCATGAAAAAGTCCCAGAAATCTTAGAAGGAACCGATTACGTGGACGATAGCATATATTTTTCTACATTCTAACTGTCTTGATTTATGAACTGAGAATGTGATATCGCAACAACAGAAATACCTACCCATGTTTTATGAAAATACTGAAATACTCTAAAAATACATGAATAAATTTGAATCTAGATTTAGTGACTTAATTATGGAACTTAAAATAACAAATATAAACAGTATTTCCTTATGATATAACACCTAAATGTATGATTTGCCAATGGTTGTCAATGAGACGTTGTTTAATACGCAGCTGTTGGGGAGGGGAGGGTAAAATCCTAAATATAACCTAGAATAAAATACAATAAAACAATGGCTACAGAAGTGTTGTAAAGAATGCTTGGCAGGGAAATACGTGCATTAAATAATATTTCAAGAGAGTAGTTATTAAACACGTATTCACAGTATATTAATTATTTAACCCTATTGGCGTTGATTAATATTTTTCTTAAAGTGAAATTCTTTTTGAAACAGAAAATTTTAATACCCCATCATGTGTATATCCCTATTTGATGACTACTTGTATATATTTAAATTGCATAATCAAATTTAGATTTATGGATGAGAAAGAAACTTGATTTTGCACGTTAACTTGTATCTAATTGTAGATTACTTTAATGATAAACTAAGACAAAATCACTCCATGACCGAAAAGAGATATCAGTATGTTGAGCTCTGCAATTGGGCATGAGAGACTGTATCTGGCAACGGCATATGCCAAGGGAAACCACTCCCATCTTGGCGTATAAAGTAAAATTATCTGCTCTTGAGTTAATGAAAAGGTCACGGCCATTGTTAATCGACGCGGACACCATTCGCTATTATCCTTTCCTTGATTATCAAGAAGGTATGTTGTTTCACACTTATTCCAACATTGAATCGAGGTGGGAATAGTACTATGTGATATCGACTCGATAGTTATGTGTTTCACTACAGTATATAACAATGTATCCGACGTTTTAATCAGTTGTGCATTCTCCGTGTTGTTGAAATGTCGAGGCGAACCACACAGTTTCATGCAATATAAATGCAATCTCCAAACGTAAAGCTGATTATTTGCGTGAAAAAAACACTAATTTGAATGCCATTTCTAAAATGATCTTAGCTCCTTACAATTGGTCCGGACCAATTGTAAGTTTCGATTGTAACTTACAACGATCTTAGCCTACAATCGCTTTGTGCAAGTCGATGGCGATTGTAACCGAAGCCTAAGATCGCGATCTTATGGATTTACAATAATTGTAGCGCTAAGATCGTTCTGTGCAAGTGGGCCCAGGTATGTTGCCCTGAGTCAACCTCTTATACTGCCGCGGTGAAAACGACTCAGTTCTACCGTCGTTGTATTTCTCTGTTTTCACCGGTACTGCTCTCAGTATAGTGGAAGGGTGACCCCCTTGAATGTTGTACGTTGTGCTCACCTGACCGAGATGAATGTACAGCTCTCGGTACGGTACTAGGTCGGGTAACTTCGTGCCTGTGACGGTTGTTGTTGGTTTTATCTCGTCAGGCGTCATACCGAGTGTCCTCGCCAATGGCCGGCCAAGCCTCAAGGAGTTTCTTCCGTTGTTGATTAACACCACTGTACCGTTTGAGTCGTTCATCTTGAGTTCGGCTCCCAGGGATTTGAAGACCTCGTCGCTTAGCGAGCACACGCTGTAGTAGCCGTCAGTTATCTGGCTGCGAGCTCCACTGACGAACAGCTTATTGTTGCTGGCGTTGATGTTAGTCCATTGCGGTAGGTAGGTGATATCGCAGAGTGCGACTTCGAGTTGACCCGACGTATATTATCGATCGCGTGCGTCAGCTGAATGGCCTCGCCGCTCGTTATTCCTGGAAGTGTTATGTACATGTTAGAGTATATATGCTCATTATATAATAGTTTTAAAATGTATTGTGGAAGCCAGCAAACTGCTGGTGAAAGATTGGGGATACAAGTCGTATCATCTCTTCACAACCAACGAGTGGGATGACCGTTACATGGCTTTCAATGCCAACAAGGAGTACAGAGTCTGGAGGTTTGATCAGGGAGGGGCAGCGGATGACTGGAAAAAGTTTATGTTGGACACGTCGAAAGGGTTTACTCGTGCCGGCACTGAACGCTTAAACGACTTCGATTGAGCGTACGTTTGGGCTGTTGCGCAGGACGCCTAAACGCGTTCCAGTATTATCGGTAAGGGGACTGCTTCCGACGCTCAGAAACAGTTCGTTGCCAACGTTGAGGATGCTATCAATGCTCCAGTTGATCTCCCGAGTTCCATCAAACGCTACCAAGACGTGTTGGAATATGCCAGGTCGAAGTCGACTACGCTTCGATGTGGGGCTGTACATGGCTCCAGTGACATGCAACTGAGGGTAAACAAAGTAGTGGGCTACAACAACAAAATAGTTGTAGCCACGGCGGACTCTCAAAAGTTAAGGCCAACCTCGATGTCAACGCCCCCCACGTCCCACCACCCACGACGGCTTAAACGGGTATAGTGGCGCCACCCCCGGAGCCTAGGGTGCAACCAACACACCCACAGCCCCAGCCTGCAGCCTCCAATCAGCAGCACATCGACCGTAAAACAGCCCTGGTGGTTGGTGGGGTAGCTTTGGGGCTTATTTGGTTAAAAATTTCTTAGCCGCTACGTACACCAGACCCGCCACGGCGACAATGGCTGCCCATAGGTTTTGACTGAGCCACGTGGCAGTTTTAGCCAGAGCGCCCAGCAGCCACGAGACGATGCTACCCAGGATTCCAGGCAGGGCTTCGGCGGCCTTACCAGCCAGTTTAGCCAGGGCTTCCCCGAGTTTTTTTATCCACTCTTTGACACCACCTGTGGGTGTTGGTGTTGGTGCAGGCGTGGGGGTACCCCCTGTCAATGACACCACCAGGGTTGATATGATGAAGCCCAATGCAGTCAGAATGCTGGCGATGGTGATACCTTGCTCTCGGAACAGGATCCGAATCCTGTCAGCTAGCGTGGTGTCTTCATTTAGGACTGGATCGATGGTTTCCCGTACTCTACTGATCTGTGATCGGAGGGCTTCCCGGTTAGAGGAAGCGGATTCCAACCGAAGTCCGTCTCGCCTTCAAGTTTTTATTCTATCCTCGTCACGACGTTTCATATCACCATCCGCTTGGGTGAGTTTTATTTTCTCGCGCGATATGTGCTCATCGATGTCATTAAGTTTCCCCATGTTGTTCACGAAGTTCTCCGCGTACATGTTTCAAGGCTTCGCCTAGGCCTCGCAGTTCCCTCAGGGGAAATTCGAGACCCGGCAAGGGTTTGTCATGGTGCGTGGTCAATATTTTCTCGATACTGTCCGACGTTTCTTTAGCATCCCCAGTATTGGCCCTGGCTGCTTGCAGATCTTGGACGGCCTTCGGGGGAAGCTTAGGTCGTGCGCCACCGTAATCTATGAAGCCTAGTTCATCACGGATCAGCTGGCCCCCACCAGGGCGACTGGTGAGTGTTGACAAAGCATACGGCTTCCGTCTTTTTATGATATCGACCCGGGTGAGCCTTCAATCGCGAGCGCCCGCCTTATCGACGGTAAACTTGGCATAGTCCCTTCCCAACGGCTTGATGTTGTCTCTATTTTCAACTGCGTTGTAATAATCGTCGACAGCAGGCTGTATAAGTTCAGTACTTAAGGGGTTAGTGAATGTGGTGTCATCCTCGAATGAGGTCTCCTGCTCATCGAATGCCTGGGCACTATCATCCCACATATCATCCATAGGTATGTACTCTGCCATTATTTAGTATTAAAATATATTTCATTTATATAACAATGTACGGTAGAAAACTAGATCCTTTCAGAAGATCAAGAGAGCCTCTAGGCGTCAGAGCCGTGCGCCAGTCGGTGACCATCACCAACAATCCCAGCAAGATAGACCAGAATCAAACTCTGCTGGTTAGATTTCCAAACCTTGGCGAGAATGACCTCATTGTACCAGGCACGGTTCGACTGGCGTTCAACCTCACGTTGACCTCCACCAACGACAAACGTGAGCTAGTGCAGAACGTAGGTCGAGCCATCATCAAGAAAACCACCATCAAGATCAGCGGTAACGAGGTGCTGAGCATCGACGACAGCGACGTGTTTCACTGCTACGGGGATCTCTGGAAAAGCGAGGGAGAACGATGTCAATGACGTGTACCAGGGTATCAGCAAATCAACCGGTCGCGCGATAGGGTATGCCTTCACGCAAGACCAGCTAGACAAGATCACGGACGGTGAAAAGGCCATCGCTCAAGCGTCACGGGGAACCGGTTCTGCGTGCCGCCGACTTCGAAGTTGCTCACACGCCGCTTTACCAGGCCGCTGGGTGATAGGCTTGAATATGAGCTAACGTTTAACGACTACAGCAAAGTAGTGCGTACGCCGAACGGTGATGAGGCCAGTTACGCCATAGATAACATCTCTCTGGAGTTTGACATGGTCACTAGCCCGGAGCTGGCCAGGCAGGCTCGAAGCCAGTACTCTGGGAAGATGGCCATCCTGTACGACCGCATACTGAGGCACAGATCAGTCGTGCGAGATAAGAGCGACACTGTGTGGAATATCAACCTGAACGTGCCGGCGCGATCGATGAAAGGCATCCTGGTCGTCCCAGTGGAGGATTACGAGCCGTTCCGGAGGGACAGCGAGAAGTTTTTCAACCCCGAGATTGAAAAGGTGGAAGTGACCATCGAGGGCGTGCCCAACCAGCTGTTCAGTCATGGTATGAGGCCATACCAGCAGTGGGATGAGATAAAAAAGCTACCAGCCAAACAACACCACATAACCAAGGACCTGGACCTATCCTCCGTGAAGAAGGCTCAACCCGCTGGTAAGTTGAAATTATATCTGTACGTTATTATGGACGCGCAACTTAATATAGACAATGGGAGATTCGTGCAGGCCATCTACTAAGCCACCGGCATGCAGTGGCATTGATTTGCCCCGCGACCCACACTGCGCCATAGTGTGCGGGCAGACTGGCTGTGGGAAGACCGTTTTCGTGTTGGATATGTTGGAGGGGTACTACAGGGATGTGTTCGACCACATCGTTATCATGTGCCCTACTCTGGGCATGAATAAAACGTACACGGAAAGACCTTGGGTGATGACGGACCCGGACGTACGCAAAGTCGACCCGGGAACACGCCTGCAGGACTGGCTGAAAGCTTACCATATGAAATTTAAAGGGGAGTCGACGTTGTTTATACTGGACGACTGCAGCGCTAATCGCGAGATAACAAAAAAGAGAGACATGCTATCGTACCTGGCCTTCTCCGGCCGGCATGCAAATCACAGCGTCTGGGTGCTAACGCAGAAGTTCAACTCGGTGTTGAAAGACCTCAGGGAGCAGACGCGATGGGTGGCCTTATTTCACTGCAAGGACAGGGATTCGTTCGAAGAGTGTTTGAGAGAGAACGATGTGATGAGCAAATTAGAACGGGAACGGGTGAAGAAACAGCTCGCTGAAACTAAACACGCTAAGCTCGTGCTCAAGACCGATCAACCAGTAGCCTATAGGGTGTTTTAGCTTAGCAATGCTCAGCAATGCTTAGTAATGCTTAGCAAATGCTTAGCAAAGCTAAGCAAAGCTTAGCAAATGCTTAGTATAATGCTTAGCATTTAGTTATAGCTATGATATTTGAAGTGTTCGTCGTGTGCAACTTAACCTTCATTTCGCTGTGTTTTGCCTGCATCGGGTATTATAGTGTTAAAACTAAAACTTACTTGTTACATTATAAGATGGAGTGTGAGGAATTGCTTGAACAATTGTTGGTACCCCAGTCACCACAGGTGGATGATGATAAGCGAGAGAAACTGGTGGCGTTGGCTGTTGGTGGCAAAGCCAAACATTACTTTGGAGACTACACTCATGATAAAATTCACAAAATGTCAGCCGAAGAAATCGATAAGCTGTACGCTAGATACGAGTCCTGGCTCGGAGCAGAAATAACAAAGACAATAGGATCGGCTATGACCCAGATATACACTAGTATTGCGTCATACTTCCTTCCCATTCCCCAGGAACGCCGATTGTGGGAAGACCTCGAGAAAGACCCTTTTATCGAACACGCCTTGAGCTCTATTAGCTGCGAGCTGTACCACAAATATGGTATGTTGTTAGCCCCAGTGACGGCGGCGATTATTACAGCAAAGCATTGTCAATTTGAGAGGAAAAATAATAATAATAGTATAGATGGATGCTGCACAGGAGACACCAAAGTTGGGGGAACCCCAACAACTGGAGGAAACCCCCACGTTGGGGAAACCCCAACTGGAGGCGACCCCTTCACAGGTGGCGGTGGAGACCCCAAAGTTGGGGGAAACAGTAACCAGGCAGAAGAATCCTAAGAGAGTAGCTGCCGGTAAAAAACGGTGGTGTAACCAACATAAAATTATCAGGGTGACTCACCCGAGCGACTCTTGTTAGTTGTATGCGCAACTGCTGCCGTGGCTATCTCGTGGTTATATACACGACACAGGAATCCCAGGGAGGGAGACCCACACAGTGAGGGAACCCCTCACAGGGAGGGAAACCTTCACCCACAATTAGAGGTCGACCCGCATATCATGTTATAATTTAATATTTTTATATCATATACATAATGTCTGAGGGAAAAACGTTCATCAGCCACGCATACCACGCCACAGTGGTCGCCAGTCTAGCCGTAGGGTATGCTCGGTTGACCAAAATGGTGCTTAAACAACCAACTATCAAGCTAGATTTCAACCTACAGGATATGGGTATGCTCATAATGAACCTTTGGTATGGCGATGGCCACAAAAGACATCCTAGTAAAACAAGGGATAATACCTGAAAATATTATGAAGTAAAGATGGCCACGATAGCTATGATGGTCGGTGGTGCGTTAGTGAATGCCCTGGCATTTTCCGGGAGTAATTTCTCTTCTCGAAACTACGAGTCACACGCGGCTGAAATACAGGCAGAGAGGAGCGGCATGATCTCGCTATTGAGAACTTACAAACAGCACAGGCTGAGTACGCTAAAAACGCCTCCAGAGGATCGATTACATTAACGAACAACTCAGGCGTGAAAACCATGCCGTTCAAACATTCCACAATGTCGAATGACGCACGCGAAGAATACTACTTACTAACTGGTAAACGGTTGCCACCACTCAATAAACCCCACACTTCGCTCAGTACTACACACCATCCAAGGGGCAAATGGACCGTGAACTGGGCTTCATAGCTGGGTATAGCAGCGACCGCGCTGGTTGCTAAACAATTAGACTAAATACCCATATAAGTATGCTAAACATGAGACCTGCTCCATACCGATGCGCGAATACATACTTATGGGGAAGACCGAGGCCTGTGGTAGGAAATGCAGGACTCAGGGTACTGTTGTTTCCACATGGGAAGCCCTAACTACGTGTGTTCTGTGTAAAGCGGTATAGGGGTTAAAGGGCACTACTGTCTATGTAAAGCTCACGGGCTTAACGTAGTCAGACATCACCTCATCTACGAGAATAAAAAGGCCTACATAAAAGAACGTGGCTTAACTTCTCAAGATAACAGTGTAGTGTCCCAATTAGAGATTATACACACCTCACGATATAGCTATGTTTGTGGAAATTGAGCCCAGGGAAGGTTGCCTGAGCAGCTGGCAGATGGATGTGGGGAAAGTATAGATATTAGTGTCCTCAAACCCATGATTATTAGGGAACTATATAAGGGGTGCTCGTTTACAATCATTGTAAAAGTAGGGTTTGATGTGCCATGGGCTGCAAGCACACTTGGAATTACTTTGATGGTGGAAGTAGTAGATGTGCATGGGGATATAGATATACTTGTTGTTGACTCGTTGCAAGTAATACAAAACACCCTACTATGCTGCGATATTCGGTGGGTTGAGGGAATAATCGATAAGGTGTATCTTGATTTTTTACTCCACGGTGGGCCAATTAGACATTGGTTCTCTTAGGTGTGTAATGCGCAACTATGACTACTGTTGGTGAACTTAAAGCCGGTCGCCAGGCAGAGAGGTGTTATTGGGTATTCTCGAACGCGAAGCCAGCCTTGTTGAAATTACTTAACATACAAACCCCTCCCACGGTAAAACAATTAAAAGCTCAAGCAAAACAGCTTGGGCACACGGGTTATTCAAACCTGGGGAGAGCCGGTTAGTCGTGATTGTTATCACATACCCCGAAAGCAAAACCTCCCACTGTAAAAGAACTGAAAGTTCAGGCACGTGATTTGGGGTTAGGGGATATTTCGAATGAGAAAGCCACAGCTTGTAGAACTGTTACGGCAGAATAGAGCTGTCGACCTACAGTTCGCACTACCACTGAGCGCTGTAGGTAACTATTTGAAAGGCTGGCGATGCATGTTGATAGGAACATAGACATTACAGATATCAAGCCTCTGATAGCTGATAAAATAACCCAGGAACTAAACAGTCTGGGAAGTATCAAATTTCAAATCACAGTGAAAATGTCGCCGATAAGAACGGGGAACCCCACTCAGTCACTGAGCACGCTCAGCCTTACTTCCGAGGTAAACAAGAGGTTGTCACATACAGAGACCATTGACGATCAATCGATACCAGTTTTCAGCAGATACGGGAATACCTAGAACGCTACACACACTTGGGGTCTGGGTGGACTGTAGATAAAATCGATAATGTCTATCTAGACATAGCTAACTACGTGCCGTTCAGAGGCGGGTCATACCTAGACTTGCCTCCCTACTATAGGAAAAAACATGCCATGGTCAATGTCAAGAATAGAGGAGACGATTGCCTGAGGGTAGCTATCAGGTCAGCCTTGTTTCCAGCTGACACTCATTCAGACAGGCCTTCTAGCTATCCCCAAGACGATGGGCTCAACTGGGATGGTATAGATGAACCAACCCCCATATCCCAGATCACTAAAATCGAAAAACAGAATAATCTAGCTATAAATGTCTTTTGGGCACGAAGGTAACACAACAATAGTGCACAGGGTCAGTCCGTTGGGGGGACCCCAAGGGGGGAAACCCCTTATCAATATATTCATGATCCAGCTTAGGTGACAAGTATCACTACACATGGATAAACACTTTAGCAGGCTGTTGTATGACCAATCGGCACACAGAGAAAAGACCCACTTCTGCGAACGGTGCCTACATGGCTTCACCCGAGCTGATTTATTAGAATCCCACCGAGGATTGCCAAGGTGTGGGCGGACGGCTATATCGAGGTGACATGCCTAAAGAAGGTGACAATATCCTAAAATTCGGCAACCACAAGAACCAAATGTCTGTGCCTTATATCATATAACGACTTTGAAGCCTTGGTTAAACCAGTTGTTGGGGATACCCCCATTGCAGGGGCTCCCACAGGTGAGAGCTTCACCCACAAAACACAAGAGCATGAAGCCTGTGGGTTTGGATACATTGTCGTCCGTTGTGATGGGGAAACGAAAGCTCCGTAGTGTATAGGGCCCTGACGCGGCTGAAAGGTTTCTAAAGTGTTTGCAGGAGGAAGAAAAAATTATTAGGAATGCACTGTATAGAGTCGCCCCATGCGCGTATGACCCGAAAGCCGACAGGCTAGCTCGCCTGTAGCACTAACTGTCACGGTGTGACTCACCACTGAATGGTGATTCGGTGAGAGATCACTGCCACGTAACCGGTAAGTATAGGCCGCCACAGCGTGTAACCTTAAGCTTAGAATCATCCCTAAGACAATAAACATCCCCGTGGTCTTTCACAACTTGAGAGGGTACCGACTCTCACTTAATCATGCAGGCCATCGCGAAAATCGATGGTAATATAACGCATCCCCAACAACATGGAGAGATACATCTCCTTCAGCTTAAACGGCCTTAGGTTCATAGATTCAGTACAATTTCTATTGTCTTCATTAGACAGTCTGGTCAAGGCCAACGATACCTTCCCTATCACCGACCCGATACACAGACGCCGGAGACTAGACCCCTGCTTATGAGGAAGGGTGTGTACCCTATGAGTACATGGATAGTTGGGTCAAGTTCGCCGGAGACCAGACTACCCCCATCAGAGAATTTTACAGCAATATGAACGACTCAGCAATATCCCAAGATGATTACTCACACGCTATTAATGTATGGAATAAACTGGGTTGTAAGAACCTGGGGATTATCACGACCTGTACTTGAGGACAGATGTACTGCTGTTAGCGGCGTGTTTGAAACGCTTAGGCGGACGGTTTCAAGCAGTATAAACTCGAATCTCGCGATGGTATTACACCAGCCCAGGTCTGTCGGGATGCCTTGCTTAAAAAGACGGAGTTAAGTTGGAATTGCTTACAGATTATGACATGCACCTATTCATTGAGAAAGGCTTGGCGAGGTGGGATCTCCATGGCAACCAAGCGTCTACGAAAAGCAAATAATCAATAACGCTAAGGGCTATGACCCTAGCAAGCCAACCAATCACATTCTCTACCTCGACGCCAACAACCTGTACGGCTGGGCCATGAGCCAGTATCTACCCACAGGGGTTCGAATGGGCTACAGGAGGTCGATGTTATGAGCATCGCACCAGATTCGAATAAAGGTTATATCCTCGAGGTTGACTTGGAATACCCCAAGGCATTACACACATCACACAACAGCTACCCCTGGCCCCGAACGCGTATGAGGGTTAACCCAGACTGGATGTCTGAGTACCAACATAACTTATTAGGTGGGCGGGTGGCAGACGTTGAAAACTTCGTGGCTAACTTAATGAATAAGACCAAGTACATCGTTCACTATCGCGAACCTACAGCTGTACCTGTCGGTTGGGTATGAGGCTGACCAAAATACACAGGGTGCTCGTGTTCAACCAGAGCCCCTGGATGGAGCCTTACATCAGAATGAACACAGACCTCCAGCTTGCAACCAGTGACTTTGAGAAAAATCTCTACAAGCTCATGAACAACTTCGGTGTTTGGTAAGACTATGGAAAACCTGAGGAAACGCAGCGTGACCGTGAAGCTGGTTCGGTCGAATGAGGAAGACAAGCTCAGGAAACTGATAGCCAGTCCGCTCAACCGTAGCAAGATATTCACTGATAACCTAGTTGCCCTACACATGAAGAAAAGCCACATAAAATTCAACCGCCTGTTTACGTGGGGATGAGCATCCTCGATTTGTCCAAACACCTGATGTACAACTTTTACTACAACGAGCTTAAGAAACAGTACGGGCGACAGGTGTGAAGTGCTGTACACTGACACGGATTCCCTGCTGATGGAGATTCGAACCGAGGACGGTAATGCGAGGACATGAAAAACACCTCGATTTGTAACGACACCAGCGACTACCCTAAGGACCATGCCATACACAGTACGGTAAATAAAAAGGTCCTAGGTAAGATGAAGGATGAGTGTGCTGGCACGCCCATAGCCGAGTACATAGGTTTGAGGCCTAAGATGTACTCCATACTGAAAGCCGACAATGGTGAGATCCGGAAGGCTAAGGGTGTTAAGAAGTACGTGGTGAAACAACACATCAAACACGCCAGATTCAAGGAAGCCCTGTTCAAGACCCGTACCTTTAGGCATAAAATGAACACGCTTAGAAGTGATGGGCATAAGATATACGGACTGTCTATAAACAAGACATCCCTGTCGCCTATGGACACTAAACGTTGGATAGCTATTGATGGGATAAACACGTACGCGTATGGGCATGAGAAAATTGAACCAAGAACATAGGTATAAATAAATACCCTGTCGGGGCGACATGTCACGGAATCAGAGAAAGTTTGAGGCTATTTACTATAGCCCGGCGCGGGTACTGGAAAGGAGCTAGCTGTAGATAAGCTGGCTAAAATGGGCGAGTACCCCCGAGGAGGCCAAAGCGTGGCTTGAAAAAACATGCCCTGTGGCAGATCTATTTGCCGGCACCACGCTACGTGCCTAGAAGGAGGTTCGGTATTAACATACCTAATAGCGTTCACCAGGCAGACCTACTGTTCCTACCCCACGACAAGAGGAACAAGTATGCCTTAACCGTAGTGGACGTAGCCAGTCGCTACAAGGAAGCCGAGCCCTTGACCGCTGAAAGATTCGCCCAGGTAGCCAGAGGATTGAACGCATATACAAACGCGCCAGTCGCTGGCGTGGCCAACAGAGCTGCAAGTTGACCCCGGACGGAGTTCATGGGTGACGATGTCACAACTGCTAGCCAAACACGATACAAAAGGTCAGGCATGGCACGGCTGGAGCACACGCAGCCAAGCCATAGTTGAGAGATTTAATAGGACTTTGGCTGAGCGCTTATTCGGACATCAGTATGCTAGGGAGATGGCAAACCGGGGGAAAACGATCGACTGAAGGGGTCGCGAGGTTACCCAAGGTGGTGTCGGCAATCAACCATGAAGTCACCCGGCTCACCGGCAAGAAACCGGCAGACGCTATCAAACTAAAATCAATAGTTGCAGAGCCGGCTGCTCCATTGCGTGGGAAGGAGAAACAGATACCAGATAGGGCCCTAGTGAGGTATCTATACCAGCCGGGGGAACACGAGGGTGATAGCCGTAAGCGAGCCACTGATCCTATATGGTCAGTCAAAACTTACAACATAGATAAAGTGGACATCAAAGCAGACGAGCCTAACTTGTACTACTTGAGGGATGGGCCAGGTAGGGGGTTTGTAAGAGCTGAATTATTGATCGTACCGTACGGCACAGTGTTACCTCCAGTCAACACGGCATAGCGGCAACCTCAGGATACCAACACACTCCAGCCATGTCCCCGGCGCGGCTAGTAGGCCCCGCTATCGTCCCAAACTTTTTCATAGTAGGGGTAATGGTAGCAAGAGCTAAGGGCCCGACCAAAGCCTTACTTGTAAAATAAGGCTTTGCAGAGGCTTTGGTTGAAAGTGGTCCAGAACCCCCATTGTATATACTACTGGCCCAGCCATCCATGTACTCGAAGCGGTAAACACCCTTCCTCATCAGCAGGGGTCGAGTCTCGGCGTCGGTTTATCGATCGGTGATGGGGAAGGTATCGTTGGCCTTGACCAAACTCTTGAGAGATGACAGCAGGAACTGAACTGAGTCTATGAACCTCAGGCCGTTCAGGGAGAAGGAGATGTATCTCTCCATGTTGTTGGGGATGCACGTCAGGTTGCCGTTGCTGAGACCCGACTACCCCCCATCAGTGAATTTTACAGCAACTTGACCGACTCGGCCATCACCCAGGGCGATTACGACCACGCCCAGAACGTGTGGGAGAAACTGGGCTGCAGGACCCTGGGTGATTACCACGACCTGTACTTGAGAACGGACGTACTCCTGGTGGCTGACGTATTCAAGACGTGTTTCAAGCAGTATCAACTCGACCCCGCATGGTACTACACCAGCCCCGGTCTCTCTTGGGATGCCTTGCTGAAGAAAACCAGAGTTAAGCTGGAACTCCTCACCGATTAGAACATGCACCTGTTCATCGAGAAAGGATTGCGAGGTGGGATCTCCATGTCTGCCAAACGGTACACAAGAGCCAACAATAAGTACGTGGAGAGCTACGACCCTAGCAAGCCCACCAATCATCTCCTCTGTCTCGACGCCAACAACCTGTACGGCTGGGCCATGAGCCAGTATCTACCCACTAGGGGGTTCGAGTGGGTGCCTGAGATAAACGTCATGAGCATACCACCGGATTCGGGGGTAGGTTACATACTCGAAGTGAACTTGGAGTATCCAGCAGCATTACACAAGTCCCACAACGGCTACCCCCTGACCCCAGAATGTTTGATGGTGAACCCGGACTGGATGTCCGACTACCAACAGAACTTGCTGGGGAAAAATAAGCTAGCCAACGTTGAAAAACTCGTACCCAACTTGATGAACAAGACCAAGTACATCGTTCACTATCGCAACCTGCAGCTGTACCTGTCGCTGGGTATGAGGCTGACTAAAACCTATAGGGTGCTCAAGTTCAACCAAAGCCCCTGGATGGAGCCCTACATCAGAATGAACACAGACCTGCGAAAGCTGGCCACCAGTGACTTCGAGAAGCTCAGGAGACTGATAGCCCTTAACCGCGAAAGACTCGGCCCAGGTAGCCCTTGGGTTTGAGTGCATATACAAGCGCAGTCTGCTGACATAGCCCAGAGAGCTGCAAGTCGATTCCGGACGGGAGTTCATGGGTGCCGTGTCACAACTGCTAGCCAAGCACGGCGTCCAAGTTAGGTGTGGCGCGGCCGGAGCTCATCGCAGCCAAGCCATAGTCGAGAGATTCAATCGGACTTTGGCAGAGCGCATATTCGGGCACCAGTATGCGAGAGAGATGGCCAACCTGGGGAGACGATCGACAGAATGGGTAGCGCGGCTACCTCAAGTGGTGTCGGCTATCAACCACGAAACCACTCGTCTCACCGGCAAGAAACCGGCCGGCGCTATCAAACTGAAATCAGTGACGGCCGAACCGGCTGCAACATCGCGTGGAAGGAGAAACAGATTCCCGACAGTGCCCTCGTGAGGTACCTCTACCAGCCGGGGGAACACGAAGGAGACACTCGGAAACGAGCCACCAACCCAACATGGTCGGTCAAGACTTACAGCATAGATAAAGTGGACATCAAAGACGACGAGCCGAACTTGTACTACTTGAAAGACGAGCCGCGAGGGGGCATGTCGATTCTGATCGCCGTCTCTCCCACCCCTCGGCAATCCTCCTGGTGTGCTTCCAGCATGTCGTGCAGACATCATTAAATCGCTCAAACTTTAAATCACTGCATAGTGACACTGGTCACCTTTTTTGATGAGGAATAAATTGATTCTGCGCACATTATCAGGCATGGAGCTGATTCGGAAAACATTAATAGCCAAAAGGTTTTGCTTTTCGAATCACGTCCAGTAGGAGATGGGTGTGAGGCGTTCTACACCCATGAAGTTGAACCCAGATGCTTCTAGCGTTGGGGTAGCTGGAACGCCTGCACGGATTACCTTTCGGTTCGTGCGAGGCAGCTATGACCGCCACCACCGCCCAATAATTATTAACATCCTCACTTTTGTGTTCGGGGTTGAGGGTGGCCTTTTCATCTCTGAAATGCTTGGGCACCGGGAGGTACGATCCACCTTTGAGTCGTTTGTAATTCGATATGTCGAGATAAACGGTGTTGACGGTATCCACCACCCATCCCGAACCTTGATGCGTCGATTTTTGCAACGATGTTTGTATTTTTTTAAACAAGGTGTCAATGGAGGATTCAATCAATTCGGTTGAGTTAGGACTTCCTGTTTGCCTCTGAAATAGGGCACGATAGACTTGGTACAGCTGTCCGACTGAGGTTTTTGGAGCGTCATTTTCATCGTCAGTTGGAATTTGATACTTTTCAAATCGTTTATTTCTTCATGCAGTTTACTGTCGATTAAGGGTTTTTAATATTAGAATCAACCGCCATTTTCCATCCTCGGAGATAGTTACCCACGGCGTGGTCTGTTGGCACGAATCGCAATTTGACCGGCTGGGTGTCTTCCAGCAAGGTGAGCAGTTCGGCTTTCCTTGTGCGAGAATAACCCTTCAACCCATGTTCTTTAGCTCAAACTTTGAGTTCTCATACAGTAGGGGGCTTGTCATATTTCATGCCCAGCAAGGTGAGCAGTTTGGCTTTCCTCATGTGAGAATAACCAGTCAATCCATGACTTTTCGCGAGAGCTTTGGGCTCGCTGACGGTAGCCATGTTGTATATCTTATGCAAAGTCAAATGTCTAATAGGTTGTTTTCATTGTGCAGATAACTCTTCCCCCACCCCACCCCACCCCCTGTCAGCCTTCTGTTTGACGCGTTTAGAAATTTAGCGCTCATAAAATCTTTTTTACATTTTTATTCTGAGTAGTGAGTAACGTTGGTTGAGATAATCTTTCTTCTTGTCGTAAATAAGTTGGTTTCAAACTACGTTCACCCCGTGGGCTTTGCACTTGCCATAATGACATTTGACCCCTGTACTGCATACTTTGGACACGAAATTGACATGGCCCTTTCTCGCACAGTGGGCATACAAGTGACAATATTCATCCGTACAGCGTTTACCACAGGTTATGGCCTTGCCGAGCAATACCCATTTGCAAAAATAAGTTCCCAAGGGCCACATGTCGTATACCATGTGCGAAGTCAAATCTCTCAATGAATGCTTAAACACCCACGCACATTCCATTCTCAGCCACAGTATTGTTTAACCACTGAGCTCACACACACACAGCATTAAACAGAAAGTAGGTCAGGGATAAAGAGCCAGGCTATCGCTTTGCTTGGCATTTGCTTAGTTTTTCTAAGCAGTTTGCTAAATCTGTGAGTGGCAAAGTCCGTTTATAATGCCTATTTTATAACAGTCCTTCTTCAACCTAGTTTCCATGAATCGTCTGTTGGATAGTAATTCGTTTACCCCAAAACACACGTGCTCTTCAGATGAGGTGCCTTGCAGACAGACTTCTTGTTGGGTGGATCGAATAGGAAACGGTTGAAGTTTTTAATTCACGTGTAAAGAAATTTACCGCCCTTTGGACAAGGAATAAATGAATGCGTGGAATCATGGTGGGTGCGGAGCTAACTCGATAGACGACGATGCCATCATGGTCTCCGAAGACGTCAATCACCAACTTGTTTTGTTCTTCTACTTGGGTGATTTGTGAAAGCGGTATAGGTGTTTTTATGCCCACGAATTTTAAACCATCATTTTTACTATAAGAGATAACAGCCTTCTTGTTTTCCCGAGCCAGAACCTGCCGCTTGGGATGTAACGGAATTTACGGAAATTGTCAGTATGAAATGTGAGTTGATTACATCCTGTATGTTATGAAGACATGAACTTTGCATTATCATGCATCAGAGGAATATCTAAGCAATGACTTATGTGTAGATAAATCATTCCTGTACATGTTCGATTGAATAGAGAGGACGTGAGCCGGCATTTGCACTCATGAACCCTTGCAAAATGTTGTATTGTTTCAACGAGTGTGTTTTTGTTTTGATTGTCATGAGTGAATTTAGTAACATTGGAATCACATAGTAGCTCGGAGCTGGAAGTGGGTCTTCATCATGTTTATCAATGAAAAATGTCATCTTCATCAATTCATCAAAGAAATGAGGCAAATTGTTTTCAAAATGGACAGGCACTGGCGTTATCGGGTCAGGTATTTTTGCAAGACGATACATGAGTTGTGGCATCTCTCCAGTAAAAGTACAAATGTTGTACATTTTGAATATTCGATGGGAATCCGGGTATCTTTAACGGCGATTTCCACATAATCGTTTTAATACACAGGTTTTTTGAATTCATGACTAGAAATCAAAAGTTTTAATAAAAGGAATTAGAAAATAAATAGATTTGTGTTATATTTCTTCAAATACTGTTTCATTGTATAAATACCTGTTTATGTTGCAATCGTGAAAATAACAAGTAGTTGTAAAGGGTTTTTTTGGGCATGAGTAACAGGTTTCTGTTCGATTGAAGCACGAGGAACTTAACAATGAATTTTAATCAGGAAAGTAGTCCGTCATAACCTGACCCTAGGTCATCACCATGGAGTAGCCAATCACGGGATTAGAAATCGATCTCACACATATGTGTTATTCCAGTTTTCTCACCCACGGGTGTGTAAGAATATCCTGTCAGATTATTTTGTACCGGCAAAGTCATACCTTTGAACTTTGTTAATTTTAGACTACAGTTGTGAAATACAGCACATTTCTTTGTAGTTTTGGGGTTTCACAAGTAGTCTTCTTACAAACTGATTCGCAGTTAGGGTTTTAGTTTCACCTTGGGAATTAACATGAACACCAACATTAACTCAGTAGTTCAGTTCTCAAAATTAGTACCTGTGTGTGATTTTTGTAATTTGTAATAACATTGGTTAGGTGATAATAGTTATGAGTCACAATGTTGAAAGATTTGAGTGTTGGTTGTGGGTCACATTTCGCGTCATATATGTTCAATGGCAACAGTATTTTAGCAGCACGCCTTTGGGTTAGCACTCCAGAGTTACCTCCCTTGATCGGATGTTTCTATGCGACATCGTCATGTCACTGAGTCTCCCAGCGATGTCTGGAATATTCTGAGGAAATTATGATACCTTCACGCTTTGCTGGAAAGTTCAAGAATCTGTGCTAGTGTATATAAAGGCTGGCTGTTGTGTTGTACGACAAGCAAGGACTGACACAGACTAGCATACGGAATTACATGGATCTTTCACTGGAGTTATGCCACCGGTCGTCCTTAGTCACCTTAGTTTCGTCAACATAGCTGACCTACACTTGAGAGTACACTCAAAATTGACTCTGTGTGCCTGATTTCTGTCGTCAAACTACCTTCATTTGAATATTTGCTCTAAAGATCTCACTGTGATAACCAAGACTCTGGTGAGTTAATATTCCATATTATGTGACCCATAACTTTAGATTTGTGACTCAACTGCATTGCACTAAATATCTGTATTGTGATTCATTGTAGCTTGCTCATTGTTTGCTCAGTATATTATTGAATATTTTAGACTTGTCTGTGTTCTATTTTGCTGTTTCAATGGGGATTCTTAAACCTTTTGTCATGGCAATTAATTAACCATAACACAAAACAAATGCAACTTGTATGCTGTTTACTGAGCACTAAATTGTATGACGTTGAGGAGGCCCTAGTAGTAGAACAATGCAAACCTTGATTGTCAATAATGGTTACATTTTGAAGTGTCTTTTTCAGATATCATCGAACTTAAGGGCGTAATGATAACAACAATAAAACATGCATTTATATAGCGAGTTAGTTCTCAGTTATGATGTGCTCTGTGTGCTAGCAGAGAGGATCCTGTAGTATTGATGAAAGAAGTAAGTCTTCAGCTGTGATTTGAAAGAAAAGACAGTGGTTGCAGTTTTGACTGCAAAAACAGTTCCAATTTGAAGCAGCGTGAAATAAAAACAATAAAAAGTAGAAGATTTAAATTGGACAGAGAAGAGATGTTGTTCTGAGTGGGTGTCCTTTGAGGACAGTAGACTGGTAGGAGTTCTCTGAGGCATGATGTTGCAAGACTGTTTTAACATTTGTAGGACATAAGGAGGATCTTGAAATCATCACGTGAAGCAAATGGTGGCCAATGGAATTTATTTTAAAAATTGGTGAAGCGTGGGGAAAGTTGGATGATCTAAACATAATCCAGGCTGCTGTATTTTGAATTGCTTAGAGTCTGTTAAATAGCAAGGAGGCTGTTGCAATAGTCACGATATAACTTCAACAGTGTTTAATCACTGTGTATTAGACTGATTCAAAATCAGGAAATATATACAGTCATCCCTCGCAATAACGCTCTTCGCGATACCATGGATTTGGTTAAACCGCGGGGTAATCTGTGGCTCCCATAAAAAAAAAGGTTGCCCAGCGATCACACATCTTCACGTGATCGAAAATAGCACATCAACAAATCCGCTGTTGAGCTCTGGTTAATCACGTTGTGAACATTCAGTGTGGATTGCAATTAACAGTGTCTATCGTACATATCCATGTTTTTTCATATGTTTCAAACATGCTGGGTTTTCTCAATAATAATCAGGCGCGAACAGCGAAACATCATAATAATAATGAAAGACAACTTGCCATTAGCTGAGTACTTATAATGTTTGCTGTGATGCAACACACCGCGTTATTGCGCGGGTAAACACCGCCGCCATCCGAGAACATATGATGTCAGAAAACACATTATATTTGATCAAATTCAATCCCATTTTCATTGATTAAAACTGTTTACAGTAACAACAGAGAAACCAGAGAAATTTCTGAGCAATCACGAACAGATTACAGCCTCGTCATCCATTGACCCCAAGACCCGATTTATTGACTCGTTGAAGTCATATTTGACAATTAATTGCCAACATTTTGTTTTTACAATCAAAGTGGCACGTACCGCGGGAAGTCAGCGGTGACTTGTCAAACTGTCTCCTACATAAAATGTATCCAGCCAGGTAACCCAAAGTGCTCAGCCTATGTCAATTATTAAGTTAAATATGTTCATAGAAAACATGCATTATACTTATACGATAGCAATATATAATCTCTGTTGTTATGTTATCGGATCATATTTAACTGAATCACCGGTACAAATGACCAAAACATCTGTGCACCACTGATTGCTATTTCTGGCTTAGTTGAATAACAGGTAGCATAACAAGAACAACAATTGAACTACCTTGTCTAGTGGTGTTTGATTGCAAGGTTCCTGTACCTACATCTATTATTTAATTTTCATTTACAAAGTTTTGTTGGGTTTTTTTCACCTCCAACAATACGATATAGAGTCAGTACTCCGAATACCGTACAGGCTCCTAAGTTCCGTACACTTTGATGTGTGCGCAATAGCTTATTATGTTTGCGTGTGGCATCACCTTACCGTTGTCGCTTGAAATGCGGTAATTCCCAACTCTATTTTTAGCTATCGTGTGTATTTGTCGTGCGCTTTCTCTTTCAAGATACGATTGGTTATCGCGTTGTGCACTTGCACAATAGCGACTCTCTCCACTTCTTGCCGGGTTGACGTCAAGGTCACTATAGCGGATTCTTAATATTTATGCATGTGACCTTTGACCGATTCCAAAACGAGGTCATACCCGCAAATATGTCAGCTGATCACTGCTCTGTACCTCAGTGTACATCTGATGCGAGATACAACAATTCACTTTCGTTTCACACATTTCCGAAGGCTGAAGATGTGTGAAGGAGATGGATAATTGCCATTCGTCGGGATGAAGGACCCTTCTTTACGGTAGGTTAAAAATTTTATTCAGGATTTTCTAAATTAAATCTCGAGAATTTGAGTCGTTCAAACAGCAACATATTATCAGAGCTGCAGTTGTCAAACAGATTATAAGACAAAAAAATATTTTGTCTCAAACAACTACATGATAGCATTTTGCATGTCAAATTTGTTTTCAACCATACTTTCGTGTTACTTAATTACCAGGATGATTGCATACACTAGCCTTATGTGGTCCTATTTGAAACAATGGCAGATGGACCCAGGAAGGATTTTATAGAATCACTTATATACACAACTATTTATTGTAACAATTCGAAAAAAGAAAGAGAGATTTTTTAAATCTTGGAGCTCAAAATCTATAATGACAGTAGACTTATTTTAATTTCACTTGTATTTAGATCACCAGGAAGAGTGTTGTTTGTTCGAAGCATTTCCGGCCTGAGGACTACAAGTACACACTGGTAAGGAAGACCCTCAAGCAAGGATCTGTGCCATCCATATTTCCTTGGAACTTGGAAAATATGAAGTCCAGAAAAGCACCATCCATCCGTCATCCACTGATGCCAAAACAAGTAATTTCATGGGAAAGGTCAGTTTAAGAGTTAGAAACAAATTGGTAGATGTGTAAGCACTACTTCAGTTCAAATGCTCTTTAACTAAAGATGTCTTTCTTTTTTGTTGTATCCATTAATTTAAAGTATTTCCATCTAATTAAATTTCAGATGAAGGATTCATAATCACTGATGACCCTCATACCTCATCATAACATTTAGAAATGAATAAATTATGAAGTATACAAACATTTGATTTCCACTGAAAGTAAATTCTGTATTTTTCCTTATCCTGACTCATGCTTATTTGCTTGTCTTCTTCTTCTTTGCGAACACAGTGGAACACTTGTATCTCCCAATTGAAGTTCCCTTCAATGTAAAATCACTAATTAGTACTCACCACGAGTTATCTTTCCCCTCGCAAGCGCGGGAATGAGGGCGCCACCTCCCGCCATGTGCCTCACTCTCTCCTTCTTCGCCCAGTGAGCAGGACGTGAGAGCGCCTGTGTCTCCCTACACACTATATCCTTTAATTATATTTAGTTTGTTACATCTTATATTCATCTATACAGGTGTAACTAGTATCCTTATTCAACATGCATTGATATTTATTCGTGTTTCTGCTGCTTTATTCACGGTTCGCCGTGTTTGCTCAGCAGATTGCGTTAATGAAAATCTGCACTGTTTGTAAATTACGTTACTCTGCTGCCGATCCGCATTTAGTATGCCCTAGCTGTACAACTCCATGCTCTATTGTTTCACGCTGCAAATTATGTATTAATTTGTCTAATTCTGCCTTTGATAAATATTTATATTCCGTCTTGAGACGGGCTGCAGATAGATCTCGGAAACAATCTTCAGTCATGGCTAATCGATCAGAGTCAGATATACCCTGTCAACTGTTGGCGGACGACCCTCTACCGTCTGGTGTTCCGCCTGAGTTACCTTCGGGGGAGAAGCGTGGGACGCAGTCCGCTATATCCAAGAAGCGACCGGCATCCCAGGACGTTCCATCATCACAGTCTAAGACTAGAAGAGCTTCCATGTCGTCACAACGTACGCTCCGAACCCCCAGGGCTACAGTTTCGTCGAAAGGGAAATCCACGAAGGCTACTCAAAACTTTTCTTCTGACATTCTTCCTGTTTCAGAATTGTGTTTATATGATGATGACCTTCCGATTATCATTCCAGATGTACGGCATAGGAAGCGACCAGTATCGGCTACCGTCACTTCAGCACAGATCAACATGCAACCAGAGATGCCTACGCTGACGCCTGAGATTATAACTGAGGGTCCCGTCACTGTCACAGAGAGGACAGCCTCAACGCCAGCGCAGACCGTCCCAGACGACCTGGTCAACCAGATCATGATGTTGATGGAAGACCGATACGGTTTACAGAGGCCTCAGAGCCGCGGGCCCCAGAGCCCAACTATCTCCTTACCTCCTATTGACTCGATAGCGCCTCAACGAAGGCGGTTCCAGCTAATCTGGATACAGCCTTTACCAAATCTACGAAATTTCAATCAACACATTTCCCGGTCTTCAACGCCAAGAAATTTGCAGGTCACAAGGAAATATGGACTCCTTTTCAAGGCTCAAGAGATTGATGACAACTTTTAAGTTAATCAGCGATGCCAAGTCCAGGAATTACAGAATAGACGATCGCAAACCAGCCCAGCTGGATACCATTTCTAGGAGAATGTTTTTGGATTGAATAGATCTAGAACTGTTAATGAAACTCTCATCACCAAGTTCAAAGATTCTACAGAGGAGGAAGATAGCATGATCTACTCGGCTCTACTCATGCAGAAATAGATCTAGAGACCAACAGTTCCTTACAGATCACTTGTCAGCGCTTACTGCAGCTACTACCATGGCTCGTCGTCAGGGTCTACTAGCCTCCTGCAATTGGGATAATCAATTTACGGAATCCCTCTACGCTGCCCCATGGTCATCGCCCTTACTCTTTGGTGGTAACATAGACAAGGTCTCCAAAGAGGTGTCTAAGGACTCTAGAGAGGTGCTTATGATCAAGTCCATGGATACGTTAGCGAATGTCATTAAGCAATCATCCTTGAGATACTCTGGCAAGTCTAAATTCTCTGGACTACAGAAAGCACGGGACAAGAAATTGGCTACAGCAAAAGGTCCCAGGGAATCTTTTCGTCGCCCATACAGCAATTTCAGAGGAGGATCAGCAAGAGGCAGATCATCCAGAGGTTCCCGCGGATTTAGACGATGAAATACAGGTTCGGAACGACTGGAGTTTTCCACCCCCAGCCGTTCTAGTACAACTTTCTCAAGTGGGTGGACGCCTTCAGCTGCACTGGGAAAACTGGGGATTACTACAAGATCCTTATGTATCCAACATCCTACAGCACGGATATCAAATACAACTCAAGGCCATACCTCCGTTAACAGTCATCCCTCCAAGGTTCGACTTTCAACCGGCACAACTACCTATGTTAAGAGAAACAGTAGCTACTCTGCTAAGCAAACAGGCCTTAGAAGTTCTGGATCAGCGAAACATCGTACCAGGTTTCTACTCCCCAGTTTTCCTAGTGCCCAAGAAAAATTCCAAGGAAAAGTTTCGTCTCATATACAACATGAGCATCTTCAACAAAGACTATCTAAGCAAACCGCCAGCGTTTCGCATGATACACTTACCGCAACTTCGGCACTTAATTCGTCCCAAAGATTACATGGCCAGCATAGATTTGCAAGACGCATATCTACACATTCCGATTCATCCCAATTCAAGGAAATATCTAAGATTTATCCTAGACGGGAAACATTACCAATGGAAAGTACTTCCCTTCGGAATCTCATCGGCCCCTTTGGGTATTCACAAGAGTGACTATTGTCTCATACCTACATCGTCAAGGTCTTCTTGGCGCATTTTACCCTAGACGACGGGATACAAGTGGATCCAGATCCACAGCGTCTCAGACTACAGCTTAACTTTATAATCAAGTTACTAACTCAACTAGGATGGTTAGTAAATCTACTCAAGTCGGACCTAGAACCAACGCAAGATCTGCAATTTCTAGGTATACGATTTCTAACAGCCCAGAATCGTATAGTAGTCCCGGAGGACAGATGGATCAAGATCCAACAGTTAATCCCTCAAGCCTTACTCTCTCCGCTACGACTACGACAGTGGCAGAGCATATTGGGACTACTCACATCAGCTCAAGACTTGACAGTCAGAGGCAGGCTTCAATTACGTCCGTTACAAGTCCTCATCAATGCGCATCTCGAGGACCCTCTACCGTTCAGTCTACCAGATCATGTCAAACCTCATCTCTACTCTGGTGGACCAAGAGATTGAATGTTTGCGTAGGCGTCTCCTTAATAGAGCCGGCATCGGAAACACATCTCTACGAGACGCGTCACTACAAGGTTGGGGAACCCACCTCGCCAAAAGACAGCGTCAGGCCTATGGAGCAATCAAGAGAGCAAGTGTCACATAAATCTGCTAGAGATGCAAGCAGTCATAAACGCCATAAGTCACTGGAGCAACCTACTACAGAACGCTCAGTTGATGATTCACACAGACAATTCAACAGTGGCGTTTTATGTGAACAAACAAGGCTCAACAAGGTCACCGAACCTACTGTCTCTATGTTCCGATTATTCGATCTAATCGAAAATCTAAACAAACATGTCAGACCTTGCCACATTCCAGGAGCAAAGAATGTATTATTAGGGAGACGCTCTTTCTCGGCCACACCTACCTTCGCTGACAGAATGGATGCTCCACACAGAGATATTCAATCAAATAATCATGGAAATAGGATCTCCACTAGTAGACCTATTTGCCACTCGATTCAACAAACAACTGACAACATTCGTATTGCCAGTTCCAGACCCACTAGCATGGGCAGCGGACGCACTAAGCATATCGTGGGAGGGACTCAACGCATACGCTTTCCCGCCACCAGCGTTAATCCCACAAGTCTTACGGAAAATCAGTCAAACGCAGAGCCTCCATCTGATTTTGGTCGCGCCCTACTGGCCAGCGAGAACGTGGTTTCCAAATCTTATTCAAGAAATCGGACAACCAATTCTACAACTTCCAGAACGCTCGAATCTATTGATACATCCGAACACCAAACAAGCGCACGGAAAACCAGAAGTATTCCAACTTCACGTATGGATTGTATCAAGGCATGTCTGAATAAGAGAGGTTATTCAGCCAGGCGGCAAAAGCAGTCACGCTTGCCCTGCGTAACGATCTACGACAAACTAAGAATCTAAAAGGCTCAACTTTGTCCACTTATCTTGCAGCAATAAGCTCTGTCATAACTATGAGAACGGGCGTCAAGTTAACAAAAAACCCAGAGTTACTCGCTTTGCTACGAGCATTCCGATTGGAGGATCAGAAACGGAAGTTTCACGCTCCAGCTTGGGATCTAAATATAGTGCTCCAACACCTCACAAGTGAGGCTTATGAACCGTTAGAATCTACATCGTTTGAATCACTGACCCAGAAAACATTGTTCCTGTTAGCACTAGCTACGGCTGCCAGGATGTCAGAGATTCACGCATTGGATTATGAGAGAACACGCTTTGATGATATTCATAACATCGTTCATCTGGGACTACGCTGGGATTTTATAGCTAAGAACCAATTGCCAGGTCAACCAGACAGATTATTCCACGTCCCAGCTCTCTCATCCATACTTGGACCTCATGATACGATGGATCTATCACTTTGCCCAGTAAGAGCACTGAAAATATATCTCCAACGATCCAAACAGAGGAGAGCAAAATTCAAGAGATTATTTATCCCTCTATCCCTCTATCTACAGCTACTATCTCCATTTGGATCAGAACTGTCATACTACGTGCCTACAAGGCTGCAGGACTCGACCCTCCAAGAGCATCTAATCCTCATGAAATTAGAGCGCTAGCCTCAACTCTTGCTCTACACGGCAACTGCTCATTGAATACCATAATGGAGGGTTGTTTCTGGAGATCCGATATGGTGTTTGCCAACCACTATCTGAGAGATATCACCACCGAGGACGTCTCAGGTATCCACCATTTCGGTCCCATGGTCCTCGCTCAACAGTTGACAGTTCCTCGGAGAAGATAAGTCAATCTTACAGATTTTATACTTATCTGATATCAGTACTAAATAGCTACATGCTATCTATATATTTTGCTTAAGTTCAATCTATTATCTTAAGCTCAGTACTATGGTTATTATGTCATACAATATATAAGCTAACAACTCTAAGGAGTTTTGCTATTATATATATTTAGCTTAAAGTTTCATCATATCTTAAGCTCAGTAATATGGTCACATTTTAATAAATGTATTAGCTAACAAACTCTACGGAGTTTTTGCTATTATATAGCTTAAGTTAATTTATATATCTTAAGCACAGTACTATACTCATATAGCTTAAAGGTCACATGCAACGTAAAACACAACTTTGCAGATTCTGATACCTTTCGGTATGGACTTACCGAAAAAAAAGCGTCATCAATGCAAATTCAACTTATAAAGTTGAAAAATAACGCGATGATGAAAAAACGCGAGAAATCGGAGTTCAAACGTTTCACTAATTTTCCCCAGACTTTTCTGGGGAATACGGGTTTCAACAGCTGGCTGCGCTCATAGCACGTGCGCAGTGAAATAGGTTCGCGCAACTTGGAAGCGGGCTGTCTGGTGAATACTCGGTGAAGGCTTTGGTGTGAGCTATTTTCATAATGTTTTGTTGATATCTCACAGGCGCGAGCTTTTTTTGTATGTTATGACAGTAAATAAACTGTTTTATATAATTTCATTTGTCTATTTCACCACACGTTCTTCTTACCCAGTCACTTTCTCAGTTCGATACTTAAAAGCAATGTCATTATTTAGAGCTGACACGATTTCTAACTGTGATATAGATATGTCGCTGTCACAGACAAAACTCAATGTCTTGTTTTATTGACACCAGTGTGTGTCTGCCTGCCTGTCTGCTAATGACAATATTCAATACACAACTGCGATCACTGAGCACATACAATTTGAACTTAACACCAATCGGGCTATACACCATAAACAAAACGCATTGATTTATTGCCCGAGTTCGGTCTCTGTCACATTATGTAATTACACAGACAGGCAGGTGTGATACTTGAACACATGACATGTTATGATGTCTGTTGATTGCAAAATGTTATACACAAAAATGAGCATGTATTTACAAAACCCAACATCTCTATATATACACACACAATGACCCGTGAAGGCGGCATCTGCTAATGAACCAGCCGTTACACTTGAGTGCACACCAGCCGCTCTGACTGGGTTCGGTATCCCGGCTGCTTCGTTTCGAGGGAGGTAAACCCAAGTACACAATATTGCACTTTTGATTTGCGATTATACGCTTATAATTTTGTTTATTTGTTTTTCATAATCAGCAATGCATATTATATGTCATGAAGAAGTGATAATTGTGTTTTAATTATGTTTGATTTTTGGTTGCATGTGACCTTTAAGTTTATGCATATCTTAAGCTTAGTACTTTTTGTTACTTCATAAAAGTATATTAACTATAAACTCACAGGAGTTTATGCTATCACATTAACAACTTCAGCTTTATATTAATGTTGTATATACTTTTATCATAATAATTATATTGTAATAACCCATATATGGCAGCTGATAAGTTAGCAGCAGGAATTCATCAGTTCAGTGCCTTTATGAAGTTCCCATAGGGTTATTACAATCATTACAGTTCAAATCACTAATTATCCAAATCCAAAGTATTATATATTCCCACCTCCATAGCTGTCCGGATTCTACAAGCAAATAAGCATGAGTCAGGATAAGGAAAAAATATGTAATTTTCTGAGTAAAATTGATATTTTATACTTATCCTGACTCATGAGGTAAGCCCTCCCGTCCTCCCCACATAACACTTTGGATTTCCCTGTAAATTCAAGTGTTGGGCTCGCTATATAAGGAGAGAGTGAGGCACATGGCGGGAGGTGGCGCCCTCGTTCCCGCGCTTGCGAGGGGAAAGATAACTCGTGGTGAGTACTAATTAGTGATTTTACATTGAAGGGAACTTCAATTGAGAGATACAAGTGTTCCACTGTGTTCGCAAAGAAGAAGAAGACAAGCAAATAAGCATGAGTCAGGATAAGTATAAAATATCAATTTTACTCAGAAAATTACATATTTTTTCAGTCCTGAAAATGCAAACTCCATGTCAGATTGTGACCCTCATGCAGAAGGCGAGCACCAGTTGTCAGCTCAGACCCAGACAGATATCAGTCTGTTTGATTCACAGGTGCTTCTAAAAAGAATTCAAGAGCTTGAGGAGGAGAAAGATTTGTTAAAACAACAGCTCACCCTTGAGAGATTTGGACTGGAAAGATTTGCTGGAAATGATGATATGATCCAGTACTACACATCTTTTTCGTTCAAACAGTTCTTTGACTTTGTAAAACCAAGTGCCTCCAATATGTGCAGTATGTATTATACATGCTCAAATGCCATTTCTCTTGCAGGTAGACCAAGAAATATGGCCCTTATTGATGAAATGTACATGTTTTTATGTACGCCTTAGGCTTGGTTTACCAGAACAGGATCTTGCTGTTCTTTTTAACTGCCATATTTCGACAGTTAGTCGAAAAATTATCACCTGGGCAAATTTTCTCTATTTTGTTCTTGGATCAGTTCCTATCTGGCCTTCCAGAGTGACAGTAGACAGACACATGCCTCCTGAGTTTCAGATAACTTACCCATCTACAAGAGTCATTTTAGATTGTACTGAGCTCAGGATCCAAATTCCCTCAGCTTTGGTGTTAAATTCCATGTTTTACTCCCATTTCAAGAGCTCTTGCACTCTGAAAGGTCTGATTGGCATTGCCCCAAATGGTGCTATTACCTTTGTATCCAATCTGTACACAGGTGTCATGTCAGATGTTGAAATAACTAAACTGTCTGGCATTCTAGATTTGCTGGAACCTGGGGACAGTGTTATGACTGATAAGGGTTTTACTATTGCCAGTATACTGAGTGAGAAAAGGTGTTGGTCTGAACATTCCTCCATTTCTGTATTCCTCTGGACAGTTCACGCCTAGTGAAGTATGGGAGACACAGTCCATTGCATCCCTTAGGATTCATGTAGAAAGACTGATCAGAAGGGTTAAAGAGAATCACCTGTTTGATTCTACAGTCTCTCTTGCTGAACTGGGCAGCATTAATCAGTTGTGGACTGTAGCATGCATTACATCAAGTTTTCAAGGACCTTTGATAAAAAGAAATGAAAGAAAACTGATTGAGTTTTAATGTTGATTAGCATGAAGTTTGTATTGCATTTTTATGAGAACATAATATATACATCATATTTACACTAATGGTATAACAGAGTATTTATTTACAGTGTTTGTTAGTTTTCATCGGAGTTGATAATAGATTCAGGACCTATTATGAAACTATGATCATAGTAAAAACTCAAATCAAATCAATTTCTGAAAACTTCAAAATACAAATTTGTATTACATGTTCAGATCACCAGATAGCTTAGGCTATAAAACCTGGGTAACCAAAGTTAAACACATCCCGTTTCAATATGGATTTGGTTATGCTTGGCTAAGCCAAGAAATTGGAAATGTGGAATATTCTGTGTATCTATTCAAGCTAAGGCTAGGTGATAACAATACAGTCTTGGTTTTCATCAATTAGTGAATCTCCTAAATGTAGATTTTACAAGGAGTTCAAAACTTCGTTAAATGTTGAAAGATATTTGTGTTGTGATATCCCTATGCATTTAAAAATTGCTATATCAAGGTTTAGATGCAGTAATTTAATACGGCTGTTGAATGTGGCAGGTATAATGGAATTGAATATAATATGTCCTGTTGTAAAACCAGACGCCAGCATTATATAGAAAATGAATATCACATACTATATATTTGTAATACCTATGATATACTTAGAAAGAAATATATAACAAAGTTCACTAAAGAACCACTTACTCATTACTCTGTCGTAAATCTTTTGCAAAGCAAAAATGATGCTGTCATATACAGTGTTGGCCTATACCTATACTTATACCATATACAGAAATTGAACTCCAGGACATAGAGCTGCAAAGTTGTATTGCGCACCCACTAAACACAATATCAGTCTGATTGTATTATGGGCGAGGGCCTCTTTACTGAATGAATACTGTCTGTCTGTCTGTCTGTCTGTATTACAGATAAGATTATGTTGTGGTAACAAAGTTACATTTAAATAGTTACATTGTCAAAAGATGTCATTATTGATTCTGTTGAATAAATGTTACTGTAACAAAAGTTTTATGACAAATGCTCAAAACAAACTTGTTAATATAAATTAATAAATGTGATTACAGCTAAATCTGTAATATTTCATTGACTATATTTTTTTAATACACAGATCTTTTACATTTTTATAGATATCAGTGTTTTGAAATATACACAGGTAGTAAAAATGCTCAGAATTATGATATGCATTTCATTTGGCACACCCGGGTCACTTGGTGTTTCATGCTTCAGATGTAAAAGCCCACTGATCCAGAGCAATTTCCATGGACTGGTTGTTGCCTTTGTTATTGTTTTTCTCCAGTTAGTACCCAGATGATATCCCAGAATTCATGACTGGTTCGTTACCTCTGCTGCGCCACCCTCATGCGCAATTGATAGTATAAGTATAGACTGATCAACAAAAATGAAATCTTTTTTACATGATAATGTTGATTTTGTTGTAAAATTATGTAGACTTTGCTGAATAATTTGGTTTCTTATAAAAAATATTCACTTTGATAAAAATCCTGATTTTGATGTAATTTTTTAATTTTTATTTTAATTTCATAGTAAAGTTGACTTAATATAAATGTTAACGTAAATGGAGGTTGAATTTGATTTAAGAAATAGTTTGACCTTGAATTTGGTGAGAAGCCTGATATAATAGCATTGTTTGAAAGTAAGACTAACTAAGTACATGGGGAGTCTTGGGGAGGGTTGTAAGCTTGGGTTCACTACTAGTCAATCTGAATGTTGTATTAAATGGCATTATTTTGATAACAAATGAAAACATTTTAAGTTTAACCATCTGCCAGTGGTAAAAAACGTTAGGACTGAAACAACAAAGTCAATGTACGTCTTTATATTTTATCTTATAATCCTAAATAGTTTATTATAATATTTGTATGCATTTTGAAACTTAATAAAATGCACATGATCTGCTTATACTTAGTGAATTTATAACATGATTATAATATTTAGACATTTTATAGATTGCCAACACACACGCCCTGAGTGCGACCTAGTGTTTGTTGTATGCCTCATTACACTTCACGGCAAAAATGATTCTGTTGAATATCATAACAAATAAATATAAACAAATGCAAATATTAAAATTAAAACAGACTAAAGTTATAGCAACAATATCAGGCTATTACCTTGTTCGGGGAATGTATCCATCAATATCCACATTTATGAAGGAATGAGATGCCATTCATCTGCAGCTGACAAAGAATCCTGCTCCATGTCATGTGTCTTATAACAGACTAATATGCGAAAAAGTGATCTATCGTGATACAAATTGGTGTATAGTCCCATTGGTCACCCAACATAACACACCTGGCAACTAATTGCATGATGTCCGCCATTCCTTAAAAAAGTTAATCCTTTGAAGGAAGGACGTTGTTTTTTCAAAGAGACTTTACGACAGGGTGTATTCAGTATAGATTAGTAAATCTACATACACAAACACTACCTTTTGACAAATCCTCTGTACAGGACAAAAGCAATTTATCAATCAGCGTGTTATCGGTTAATCCTTTGATCGATGTTTGTTTTGTAACTCAGCTGATAATTCCCCTTACTGCACTTCCATGCGGGTTAGAGCGTCTGCCCGGACGCGGGTTCGATCCCTGACTGCGTCATACCAAAAGACGTTAAAATATGGTACTTGTTGGTCCCAGCCTGGCACTCGGCATTAATGGGTACAACAAGGACTGGTCGGCTCGGAGTTAGTATAATGTGTCGAAGTGGGGTATTCATGCTTCACTGCGGCATGGTATCACAGTGGGATAGCACTATAAAACCAGCTTCAGTCTGGGCTAGTACAAGCAGCCGCACATACACATACAAACGCATGCACGTCGTCATATGAGCGAAATATTCTCAAGCACGACGTTAAACCCAATTCCACCACCACCACCACTTCCATGCGCATATTACATAAGATGTAATACATTTGCCACATTAGACCTCAATTTATAATGATGAGTATTACTCCAGGCACAAGAAATGCTAAATGGGAACCTTTGTCGGGTAATCTGAGTGGTGTTATCACTAATTATACCTGTTATAAATTCATTAACTGACCATCAAGTGAATGACAAATAACCTGCGTAGGTTTACCACCAAACAAGGGTTACAACAAGAGAGTAGTAATCGCTGTTTTGCATGCAAGTTTGATTGCCTGAAAAAAAAACTTATGGGCAGACACTGTTTTGAAGATACGAACAGAACTTCATTGTTACGTAAGAAATATATGTAAGCATTTGCTGTGTACTTCGTTAAAAACTGTATATACCTATATACCTAAGTAAAATTTCAGATGTATTTTGCAATGGCAAAGTGGGGTTGTTTAGTTAATGGATTCAAATATACCAAATGTGCATTTTTTATATCATAGCATACATAATAGACATCATATTTTTACATGATTAAATATTGAGGTGAAAAACACAGAAATAGGATCAAATTGGATCAGTCACTATACCATCCAAACATTTGAAAATCTGAAAAAGCCTACACTGCTGGGATACTTGATTACAATCAGACACGAACTACCGGGGATATTTTCAAATAACGGCATCTGATGGGCATCCACCCTTCCTAATGTCCCAATGATTAGGTTGAAGAAATTCTGCCAGGGTGGACAGTAGCCCAGTCCCCGTGTCCGTCATGGTCAAGGGAGCAGAGGCTGGCCAGTTTGCAACTAGGATTCGTAATTAGACTGTTGGCTGGAAACAATAATCCCTCTGGATCAGTGGCCCTGTACTGTGACCAGTTAGTCAATCTTGTAAATGATACAGCCATCTAACCAACTATCAAGATTTTAATGAATCTTGTTGATGCATAAGAGCGTTACAGATGAGTGATGATTTTTAGTTGACATATTCTTGTGGTAGTACTTGATAGTATATGGTGAAAAGACTGAAACGGACATAAAAGTTCAAATTAGTTCTACAATAGTTCTGTCAGTTCAAAAGGTCATTGAAATTAGTCTGTACAAAGTCTTTTAGCTTATTTATAATTCTTACATTATACATTCTAACATGAGACAAAGAATGCATTTAACTCATGGAAATGATTCCTACATCAATAATCAATAAAGAGAGAATTCAATCATATTTTCAGTGAAGTAAAATTCTGTGACCTCTGCCAATGGAGCCAAACCACAGCAAAAGTTCAGAACATTTAGAAGTACATTTAAAGCTCATTTCCTGACTAAAAGTTATGCTGAAAGTGACAAAAAAAAAAACCTTACTCAGATAAAAGAAACAAAACTTACACTGTGTGGACTGCATAATTGTCTGACTTTAGTTAATTGGTTCCCAAATAGAGCTGCTGGGTAGCAGACGACATGCAGGGCTCACAAATCTATCTCCACTGGGAAGAGTTTACTGGGGGAGGTAACTCTATAGCTGATAAACTGACTGAAGTGTTCATAAAATCTTCAATGGGTGTAACAGAACAGGCCCTTTAAGTTTGAGTGTGCTTTGCATGGATAGACTCTGCATAATGCCATCATTGTCTTCTGTCCTCTAACATAACGGTACCGAAGATCTTTCTCTCTGTTCAGTCAGAGCACTAGAATCTTCGCGAAACAAATGTATCTTCATACTGCTCTCTTTCACGCAGCACAATCTCATTCTGGATGCACTCAGTGATTTTCAAGGCCTTAATGTTTGCTTGTTTTTCCCTCTCCTACCAGTTGCATCCAGCCCTCAAGGACCAAGGGCAGTAGGATCTACAATGGTCATGCACAACTGTTTCCTTTCACTCATTGTGAAAGTCAGAGATCTTAGCTGCACCAACCACGGTTATAGCAAACTAAAATTAATGGTTCCTTAAAGTTCCTTATAACCATGGTTTACTGTACTGGGATGTACCGGATGCAGACCTTCTATACGACATGAAAGGCATCAAGTCAAATGTGTCATGTTATATGGATGACCTAATTACATGTACAATGTAGCCAATCAACCTCGATCTTATGCGGCATACAGTGAATCTCCTCGCTTCAGAAGCTGGAGTTCATATGTCATATGACCCTGGTATCATGATGACACACAGAGCTTAAGTTGATCTGTGTCTCAAATTGTTTAATCCAGATTATTCTTTGGGACTATTTGATCATTTGTGATACTGGGTTGTCTAGTCATTTGAGGGCACTTCATGATGGCACTTCATGATGGCACGTCCAGCAATATGAAGACAGTCTTAAAAGTGTCATTTACATATGCCAATGATATAAACATAAAGCCAACAAAGTAATCAGTTTTGAAATTATCAGCACATGTGAGCTAACAAACAATAAAAAGAGCATGTTGAAATGTTGGGAACTACTTGGATGCACTGAGGGCAAGTTATGCACATAACACATTCACTAGCTAACAAAGACTGCAGCACTATAGTTAGTTTCCTTACTGGTTGTTATAGCTCTATAGTACATGGAAGATAGGCAACAGCTTGATATTCTGGGGTGAAAGTGTGATCAACAAACAAATACTTGTCGTGTTGTCATGTCAACACCCAGATTGTTACTCCAATCCCAGACACATTAGCTTGAGATCACTCCACTTTCACGTCATGGGAATGCCTGAATGCATCCACTGAATGACAACATCTTCCCGGAATGTTGCTAATGTAATTCAACTTCAAAATTACGAATCTTGTATAGGAGCAAGATTCAAAGCATTCCTGTGCCGCTTTCCCTGACTGTTAATAATGGCCACGAAGCTTACGGAAAGATAAGAAGGATAGTGTGCCAAGCTGTGCCACCCTCCATTATTGTCTTCAGAGAACAGTTTCCTAGAACTGGCTAGCTAGAACTGAGGACAAAAGGTGATTAGATTTTTTGCCTGTTGGATACTGGGGGGAAAGATGAGGAAGACTGAAATCTTAACTATCATTTTAAATGGCACCTACCAGTCTAATGTAGTACTGATTTACATTATTATTGAAAATTATTTTTGATGGCACCTTGTAGTTGCATACAACACAAATAATTAAAATTGTTGTGGGTTAATGGTCATGAGCATGGCGGTTCTTGGAGGGGCCCTAACTTAATAATTATGGAAGAGGAGTTGAATTGGGCGACTACGGAGTAGACACCAGCAACAGCAGGATATAGCAGCAGCAAAATGATAGGTAAAGACATGTCTGCTGAGAAGTAGGAATATATTTATATGCCAAAATAGTCCCCACCATTGATAAGTGGAGGGAAAATAAGATCCAACTGAAAAGTAGGACCCCTATTTAGAACATTGTTATAATATGTTTAAGCCTCCAAGAATCTCGCCTCACCAATAACAATTATAATTGGGAGCATTTACAGAGGGATTGAAATGTGTAAGAATTTATATGGCAAAATATATAATAACAAGGCAAGCTAGGGTGGGGATTTTACAGAATGATGTTGACGGCAAGATGAGATTGGCGCGAATGACATTCAGAAAGTGACGTAATCGGCACGCATATGATACATGACGTCATTGGTAACTAAGTGACGTAACTATGGCAGCAGATAACAGAATGTGGAAGTAAACACGAGATTTCGGAAGCAAATGCAAAGGATGCCAGAGAATGGTTTGATAACTGCATTTAATGTCAATCACTTAATGTAATTTCATTCATGTATTCGGTCAAGCAAGTTAATTTAGATGGCACTTTCTAGTAACACTTATAAGTTTTGTAACACTTATTCACATTCATGTATTTCGTTAAGCAAGTTGTTTTAGATGGCACCTCTCAGTCTGATGTAATGCACATTCACGTATTGTGTCAAGCAATGTAATTTAGATGGGGTCGTTCAATAGCACTGACTGAATCTAGAAATTGGGGTAGTGAAAATATTGTGATTGGATTGGACTCATGTTGTAGAATGTTTGTCCTGAATTTGGCGGGTGGAACCAAAATTGTCATTGGCAATATATTGTTAGTTGTCCTAATTACAGGTGTTAGAGTTAATAACGCCACTGTCAAACTTTTCCACAGGTCTTTGTTTGGTTTAAAAAGCCAGGCAAATGGAAATATCTGAGAACAGTATCTGTATTATTTTCAAACTTAAATGACACACCAGTCTTATTGATTCGAGCTATGAGCTACATTATCCTGGAGTCAACGAGTAGTGAGGTGAGTAGTGAGGTGACCGATGCACAAGAGTATAACACCCAGAAACTGTCGGTGACTGAACATTTGGTCTTTACACTCATGCTAACTAAACATTATTTAACATCTGGACAAAATGCAATATATCTGATGTATTGGAGATATTATTGATCTTCACGCCAACAACTGTGGAAATGGATTTGCTGGATGTATATGTATATTTATATGTCACCTCTGTTCATCAGATGCCCCAGTGATCACCTCCGTCCCCAGCAACAAGGATGTGGCAGAGAACACCAGTCCCAACATCGACTGTAGCAGTAACATCACACCAGGCAAACCTTCAACAACAAGCTACAGGTGGACAGGTCCAGGTGGTTACAGCAAGGATGGGGCTGTACTTGACAGACCTATCACCAGGACTCAGGGAGGAGTGTACATCTGTACTGCCTCCAACACCCCCGGACTGTCAGACACAGCTCAGGTCAACATCAATGTCCAGTGTGAGTATGTGTTAGAATATTCAAATCAAACTATCCTGTGAATGATGGTAACACAGCTCATAATGTCGGATTACCAAATATGGTCATCAAACTTTTTATCCACAGATCTTAAAACATGAAAAAGATATTCAGATTTGGGATTCGGATCCCAGATATAAAAAAGTAATATTCAGATTCGGGATTCAAATACCGAAAACTGAATGTTAAATAACATCATATTTGAGATTCGAATATCAAAAACTGTAGTTTTGTTGTTTATGTTTTAAGTTACCCAGGTATACAACGAGCACCTGGTACATTAGTAGGGGGATGAAATAATGAATATTGACATTGGTCTTTCTTCGATCATCATCAAGGGTTGACGTTTGCAAGCAGAAAAGAGCTTCAGGACCGTTCACTATCTGCGAGGGCGCATGGCAGTGTGGGGGATAGATAAGTTTGACAGATAATGGTGCAAAGTTTCAAATTCCAAATGTGTAAAAGAAATGCACAGGATTGCTTATGAAGCAATTCACAGAACAGATGATGTCTATGATGGAGCGCCGGTTTGCACATGAGAAAGCTGCTACAAAGACATCTCCTAGGTCTACCAGCCTGCGCGAAGGGACAACAGCTTCTACAGCTGTCTTGGATGATGAGGAAGGCCCACACTCCCGGAGATCTTCACCCTCTGAAGTTAGGAGTTGGGAAAATTCTACTAACATCAGGGAAAGGCTCTTCATGCAGAAGCGGATCAAGTCATTCTCCAAGATCTTACTATGTTCAAAGATACGGATGGTCGTAACCATTGCACTCAGATTCTCATCAGGAGCCTCTACCTCAAGGAACCAGCCTGCGCAAAGGCTCAGAGAGTTTACACGAGACACTAGGAGGGATCCCTATTTAGAGGATCCTCGTTTAGAAGACCCTAGGAGGGACACGCACTGGGACCGTTCGCCTGCTCGCAGGTCTGCGCGCAAGGACATGCATCATTATGGCTCCTCGGATCAGGAGATGTTGGATAAGTTGGCCTTGGATGAAGAGGGTGACGTCAGTTTTTCAGATGAGGAAGTAACCTCATGGCAAAAATCTACAGGCAGATTTCAACAATGCAGTCATCTACAGGGTTTGCAAACCCCCCTAAGTTATCAACTGATATCATCAGTAGATGTTCATCTAGATTTTAAGATCAACGATTACGCACACTATTTCATCGGTGATATGAACTTCCCATGCAATTACAACAGCTACCCAGCTGTTTGATGATCAACCACGTCTGTCATCAGGGATAAAGACAGCGCCTCAGCGTTTATCAGCGCTTACACTGCATTTTGTCAAGTTCTACCCACATCACAGAACTTCGTCCCAGGCATGTTTGTGAAGCAAGTTACAATAATGTCACACAACGTTTGAGAAAGCACCAAAGATGAATCTCGATCATAAATGTAGCTACATTTATATTTTCTCCATTCGACATCATGCATGTGCAGTTTACAAGAGATCGAGGGAACATACTCACAGACGACACCAGCCTAAGATTGGCGTCATTGCAGTTCCTCATCGAGACATCGCATCCGTCCCTATGGTTATTAGACTAACATTCATTTTGATGAATGTTTCGACTTATAATCGACGAGGTGATGAAGTTATCAACGTTACAGTAACCTATATGTGTATTACAACAGAATTGGGGTATGCAAGAATATTTTAGGACGCTTAAGACAGCGTGGAAACTTCATCAGAAATTCTGTACAAGACTGCATTGTCTTCAGTGAAGAATAAGAAATTGAAGAATAGAGAGAATAGAGACGCAACTGTCAGAGGGATAGTCTACTTACATCAGCTCTAAGCGGCGAATATTTTCACATGCTTTACTCAACCAACTACACCCGTGTTCACTCGTGTTATTCCGGGACAAGCCAAATGGCGAGGTTACGGACAAGACTGAGTGATGACGAAGGAACCAACGACTGCACAAGTTTCCATGGTGATCAGTTTGTTGCAACACTGGTGATGTCATATATCTGGAATCTGATTGGTCCATGAGAGACAACGCCCTGCGCAGAAGGAGGTCGGAGTTCACGTACCAAACAACTTGTAAACAACTCGTTCAATGTGGGAAAGGCTCCATTTACAGTCCACTTAGCAGGGTAGCAGAGGACTTCCCCTGTCAGCAGAAATTATTTATCTGGGGACTTGCAGCGACAAGCGTTAGACGATTTCTGCTCTCGGCAGCCAATCTACTATAAATAGACTTCACATCGATGGCAGTCCCAGTACATCATAGATTATTGCCGATCTAGAGACGACGAATTATGCATCATCGCTGCACATTGTTGGTATTCTGGTGACAACATCTTCATTACATATTACCGGAAGATTGATCAGATAAGCTTCAAGCCAAGATTCCAGAATTGGTTGTCTCTCCGCTTCCATTACGGACATGGCAAAGGTTCCTATGTCCGCTTACCCATAACGTAGGACATGATTTGCAGCAGATGGTTAGTAATCACCTAAAATCGGAATTGGAACCAAAACAGTTGGAACCAAAACAGGATCAAGCAATACTCTCTCCGCTGGCACTATGAACTTGGCAATGTATTCTCAGTCTACTGACCTCAGCTCAAGACATGACCCGCAGAGGGAGCTTACAGTTGCGCCCACGGCAAAGATTTGTTAATGCTCACCTGTACAGTATGGACCCGATTGTACTACCGGGCAACCTGATGCTGTATGCTCTTGTGGTGGACTCAGAAGTTGAATGTTTGCGGAGGAACCTATTTAACAGAGCCGGCCTGCAACACTCATCTTTACGTAGATGCGTTGCTACAGGGATGGGGTGCTCACCTCGACAACGAAGTTGCAGCAGGGAAGTGGTCGAGCCAGGATGAACTTCTCCATATCATCCAGTTGGAGAAGAAAGCAGTGATCAACACCTTACAATATTGGTCGAGGGTACTGAGCAACACAATGCTCACGGTCCACACGGACAAATCCACAGTAGCGTTTTACATCAACAAACAAGGATCCACAAATTCAATAAGTTTGTTAAAGATCACCTTTCACCTGTTCAGCATTCTCGATGACCTGAACATCTACATAAAGGCGTGTCACATTCCAGGAGCAAAGAATGTCATGACAGACGCTCTATCTTGTCCACTCCAACCATCCCAGACGGAATGGATATTACATCCAGAAGCATTTCGGCTCATCATAGGCATTAGGATCCCCAGCTGATAGACCTGTTTGCGACAAAATTCAACAAACAGCTACCAACATTCGTCTCACTGGTGCCGGATCCTCAGGCATGGGCAACAGACGCTCTAAGCATCTTCTAGGATGGACTAAACGCGTACGCATTTCCACTTCCAGTACTATTACCACAAGTATTACAGAAAATCAACCAGACAACAGCGCTGCAACTGATTTTGGTCGTGCCCTACTGGCCAGCGAGGGTATGGTTTCCCATCCTCATCAAAGAACTCGGAAGTCCAAACTACCAGAGTGGTCGAACCTTCTCGTCCATCCGCACACCAAGCAAGCTCACTGGAATCCCTCATCGTTCCAACTACAGCTTGCCTAAAGTAAAGAGGATACTCTCCCAGATCGGCAAAGGCAGTACCATTTGCTCTAAGCAGATCGACACGCGATTCATGACAGGTGGAAGAAATTTAAACTATATGCATGGCGGAAAGGATTTACTACAACTAAAGCATCTCATTCTCAAGTGGTGGAATACTTGTGTCATCTGCGACAGACGAGGTGTTTAAAAGGTTCAACAATCTAAACCTACTTGGCTGCGCTCAGCACAGTTATCGCCATGAAAACCGGCGTTAAGTTGACCAAAGTACCTGAATTACTAGTTCTACTATGCTCGTTTAAGTTGGGGGGCGGTGGGGGAGCGTGGTGGTTAAAGCGTTGGCTCTTCACGCCAAAGACCTGGGTTCGAATCCCCACATGGGTACAATGTGTGAAGCCCATTTCTGGTGTCCCCCGCTATGATGTTGCTGGAATATTGCTAAAAGGGGCGTAATACCAAACTCAGTCAGTCAGTCAGTAAGTCGTTTAAGTTGGAAGACCAACAAGAGAAATTTAAGGCTCCTGCTTGGGATCTCAACGTAGTGTCACCAGTGACATTTACAAGCCTCTAGAGCTGACATCCTTTGAATTGTTAACACAGAAAACGCTGTTTCTGATTGCCCTAGCAACGGCAGCACAGATGTCAGAAATCCATTCTCTAGATTTTGGAGGAACACAATTTGAAACAAGACATCGTGATATCGTATATCTTGGACTGAGATGGGATTTTATTGCAAGAATCAGCTGCCCAGCCAGCCTGACAGACAATTCCATATCCCAGCATTATCTACAGTCCTTGGTCCAGAGGATACACAAGATTTAATTGAAGCTTAGATTAATAACGTCTGCAAGACTTGCTACTGGAATCTCCGAATGATTAATCCCTTGATCACCTTGGAAGCTGCTAATTGTCTAGCTAGATGTCTGATACTGAGTAGACTACTGTAACAGCCCTATGTAGGACTCCCTGATGTCCTCCTCGACAAACTTCAAAAGGTGCAAAATACGGCAGCACGAATCATGACCCTCACCTCCAAGAAATCCCACATCACTCCTGTTCTGGCTTCCAATAAAAGCAAGGATCCAGATCAAAATTCTCTGTATGACATATAAATCTCTGCATGAGCAATCTCCTTCATACATATGAGAGCTGATATCAGCCTATGCCCCAGCACGGGAACTAAGATCTCAACACCAGAACCTACTGACAGTGCCACAATACAAACTCAAGTGCTTTGGTCAGAGATTTCTTGAACATTATGCCCCCTACGTGTGGAACTTTCTTCCCCAAGATCTTAAACTTTCTCTAGGGTTTGATTCATTAAAAGTGAGTGTCAAAACCTATCTCTTCCGCCAGTTCTATGAATATAACATTGTCATCATCCCTTCCTATGTACTTTTGATTTTTGCGCTTTGAGCATGTTGCTAGCGTGTAAATGAGCACATTATGAATGTGCACTATTATGTTTACAGATTAAAGATGAAAATGCAGCAGAGAGGGGTCGGGTGATCCTGGCACAGTCAGGCTGGTAAGGCTCATCATCAGCTCAGGGCCCTCGCCCCCTCTACTCGCAGCCCAGACAGCGAATGGGACTTCTCTCAGGAAACAATGCCTAGTTGAACCCACCAAGAACTTTCCGGTGAATAGGAAGGCTCCCCAGCACTGCAGCCTTCTGCATTACCCAGAGTGTCAGAAGGGCTGTGCTCCCGGCGGAGAACCCGGGCACTCTCCTGATCTGCGCCAAGAGATCAGGAGGTACCAAACCAAGGGCACCGAGAACAATGGGGAGCTGAGTCCAAATGTCATGCCAATGTCATGTCATGCCAATATCATTATTACTATCATTATTATTACTACTATTACTAAATTTGAAACACCACGACTATTTCGAGGCCACGTTTCAAAATCAATCAGTTGATCCACGAGGTGGCGGCAGTTCAGGTAGCACATGAACGATACAGTAGTCGACCAGGTCACGGTCAGGTGAATGAACCAGATAACGGGGATGACACGTGTTTTTCTTGCCAGAATGCACAGTCAGTTGAGCCCTCAACGGGAGGCACGAATGATACACCGTTAGGTTGGAAACAAGACCGATATCCAGTCACTGAATACAGGCAAGTGAGATTATTCAAATTGCCTCTATTTACCCAGCAGAGTAAATGGGTACCTGGTGGGATAAATCATGTGACTATTCAACTTTCTAGCGCCTCTTGGCAGCCTGGATTATCAGGGATAATAAAAGGTAACATGTCAACACTTTGAGCATGTGCTTTGTACATGGAAAAGGAGTGGTTTATTATTTATTTTTCTAACAAGCGCTTATAGTCCCTCTGATTTCTAATGGATCTTGGAAGGTGTATTCTGTCGTTAGGTTACCTTTTCATCAACTCCATCTCTCTAAAACAAGCTAATGGCATCTGGCCTACCTACTTCTGCCATGCTTTACGACCATGTGTTAAGCTGGGCCTCATCCTGCTTATCGCAATATATTCACTGTGGCGCAAGTTAGTGAGCGCAAAGGGAGCCGAGTACCAACTTGGGAACCAGCTTGGACCATGTGTAAGTTAGACTATAATGAATTTTTTCATTGGCTGATAAATAGTATTTACTGCGGACTGAATGAAGCTGATTGGCCAAGAGCTAATACATTGAAAATGGGTGCAGTAAACATTGTGATGTTAGGTGGTCGAGTGTTACAGGCGGAAATAAGTTTAATCTCAGGGAGTCAACGACACATTGATTAGTGATACTTTTCTATGAAGGTGCGTCTTTACAAATATAACGCGCTGTATGCTAAATGCGCTGTAATATTTTTATGCACCATGTGGGAAGTTATTCCGTGATTTCGCAAGTCTGCGTTCACTGCACATCGTGATGGGGCAATTCAGTTCCAATATTGCCAATATGAAGACTAAGCATCCTGGGCTAGGAGTATGAATAGACAATTCCATGTCAACCTTCATAGGATGGGTTTTTTCCCCGCCAGTGATTCAAAATTGATAGGGATTTCTCAAACCTGAACTTGAATTTATCCCAAACTTTTGTTCACAAATCGTTACTTGTAGGGAGTTTTAGATTTGAGATTTTTAGACCATGCATACTAGATTGATATTTTTTCATACGGCGGTTGACTTACCTTGGGAATCGGGTAGTTTCCTCATTCAGGTTTTGAGTATTATATGGCAATTCATCAAGATACCATGGTGGCCATGTCAGCCCACAAGGGGGGCTTGTGCTCTCCTTTTTTTTGGACATTGTTTCAGGCAGTTTTCCGATGTCAATAACACTCAAGTGATTGCGATAGACCATTCGACAGCTATAGAACAATCTCACCTCTTAACTGGAGATAAAAATCTTCCAGAACAATCCAATGAAGAATTGTTTCAACAATCCCTGGATTCTTTTCATTGTACTAAAATCAATTCTCCATTATTATCCCCCGCAACGCTTGTTTTGCGGGGGTATTAAAATGGACTCCGTCCGTCCGTGCACATTTGTCTTTTCCAGAGCAGAACTCTAAAACTGTTCAATATTTCTTCACCATACTTGGCACATAGATAGATCTGGTGGTGTACTGGTGCCTTTCGGCAGTTTTGGAATTCTGAATAAAATATTTTTGGCATTTCCATGGCAACAAGTTTTGACTACAACGGAAATTAGTGGTAGTGCTCTCTTCCTTCTTTTCTTTGGCAACAAGTTTGACTAAAACTGAAATTGGTGATAGTGCTCTTTTCCGGAGCAGAACTCTAAAAGCATTCAATATTTTTTCACCAAACGTGGCACATAGATAGATCTGGTGGTGAACTGGTGCCTTTTGGTAGTTTTGGAATTCTGAATAAAATATTGTTGGCCTTTCTGTGGCAACAAGTTTGACTACAACTGAAATTAGTAATTGTGCTCTTTTCCGGAACAGAACTCTAAAACCGTTCACTATTTCTTCACCAAACTTGGCAGATACATTTGTCTGACGGTGTACTGGTGCCTTTTGGTAGTTTTGGATTTCTGAATAAAATATTTTTGGCATTTCCATGGCAACATGTTTGACTTAGACTGAAATTGGTGATAGTCTTCCTTTCTGGAGCAGAACTCTAAAACCGTTCATTATTTCTTCACCACAATTGGCTCATAGATTGGTCTGGCGGTGTACTGGTGCCTTTTGGTAGTTTTGGATTTCTGAATAAACTATTTTTGGCATTTCCATGGCAACAAGTTTGACTAAAACTGAAATTGGTGGTAGTGCTCTTTTCCGGAGCAGAACTCTAAAACCGTTCAATGTTTCCTTACCAAACTTGGCATATACATTGGTCCGGCGGTGTACTGGTGCCTTTTGGTAGTTTTGGATTTCTGAATAAAATAGTTTGGGTTTTTCCATGGCCACAAGTTTGACTTAGACTGAAATTGGTGATAGTCTTCCTTTCTGGAGCAGAACTTTAAAGACCTTTTATTACTCTCCTTCAAATTTTCTAAATACACACCTATATATTTGACATAATCATGAAGAGTATTTTGCCATTGCGGGGGATATTGATGACTTTGTCTTTTTGTTATTTTTACATTGAGGGAAATTCAGATTTCTCAACAATTTCTTAGTGGTTTTCTACTTTATCTTAGATACGTCAAGAAATTGAAACACAGTACTATGGTGGGTTACAGATCAGCAATTGCTTCTGTTTGAGATATACAAGGACTAGCAGTGGTTCATACAGCTTTCCCTACATGCTGATTAGATCGTTCAAGTTAAGAAAAAAAATTCAGGCTCCTACAATCTTCCCTAAATTGGTTTTATGTGTAATACTACAGTCTCTCCAGAAGTCTCCTTCCGTCAGATGAAGAACATTTTATTGACATTTTTTCGCCTTAAAAGATGGGGTTTCTACTTGAAATTGCTACAGATTCCAGTTCCAGAATATCAGAGCTTTTGTTTTTTTGCCATAAACTTTAGTCAATCTCTTTTACAGAAAGATATAGATGGATGTCATGTTGTACTTTACCAGCATTTTTTATTATCAAGAATCAGGCTTCTGCTAGCGGTCTCTCGGCCACAGAGTATACCAGATACCAGCATTACCTACCTCTGCCTCTAGATCAGACAGAAGTAGACTCCTATGACCTATTCTAGCTCTGAGATGGTATATCCAGCATACTCTCAACATCAGACGCAATTGCCGCTGTTTTTTTTATCCCATGCAAGACAAATGTTGATTAGGAGATCTCGAAACAATATTATATCATCTTGGCTTAGGAAGACAATCACTTTTGTTTACCAGGGCTGTGACCAGAACTTGGTGAACACTAGTTTTACTCGCATGAGACCAGGGCCTGGATGTCGTCACTTGCGGCTTGGTCAATTTCAATAGATATAGATCAGATAGTTGCGGGATGCCAATGGAAAATATCTTATCTCTACACCAGCTTGCCTTTGCAAGCGCCACTCCATCCTACAGACAATGGATCCGCTAGTGACAGTGCAGCAGCTCTCTTCCACCTGTTGCCCCTTGAAAAGGTGTGGGGGGTTGTGGAAATATATCCAACCTCAGCAGTGGATCACTATTTTGGACTGTGCTGTGAGGAAGAAAACAGAATAACAGTAAACGGAAAGATGAGGATCTTTGAAGAACCTTATCTACTAATATTTATCACCAGTTAAGCGGAATTGTTGTATCCGCTGCAGTTTATTACTCCAGTTAAAATAATCCACGAAAAGACATGAAATCGCTTACCGGAAATGACGTCATAAGATGTCAATAACACTGGAAGTCTGGAAGTGACGTCATGTCTGGTAACGAGGTTTCGGGACTGGACTAAGGTCTCAGATTTTAGTAAGAACGATATCATCATTTAGGAACTAATTCAGTTATTGATCTAATTTCTCACCAAATATATTTAGAATCCTCCCTCACCTTAACTTCCTGTTCTAGTAATGAATTAGCAAGATAACATGGGGGCACATGATGAATATTGAACAGGAAGTTATCTAAGTCATAGTTATCCCAAAGGGGAATTCTGGATTCCAGAGGTATAGTGGTATTCCTATGCTTCTTCATTCACTGGGGCCCTCCATCCTTATGTGGGATTCTGATAACCATAATCCAGAGGGAACGTTTACAACATAATTAGGAACAATTATGGATATTGTTAGTAATTATTAGTAAACTTACCTCTCAATTATGGGATCTAGGTCCCTCCCTTCCTCTCCGCGAAGTGTATGAGGAAATATAGTTTGTAAAAAAAATTTTTTTAAATTATGAAGATGTTCAGGGAACAATGCTGTGACGTCACAACTAAGGGAGATATCCCTGTAGATAATTAGGCATACCACTAGGGATAGCTATGACTTAGAAAAATGGTAATCTGCTTCATTCTGTATGTATCTGTGTCCCCACAGGAAACTGGCAACCATAATCCAGAGGTAAGTTTACTAATAATTACTAACAATATCCGTAATTGTTCCTGATTGATTCTGATTATATTGTAACTGATTGTTTGTAGGAATTTAAATGAAACAATCATTCTGATATTTCTAGGTGATACAAATGACTGTACCATTAGGTTTTCACAATGTTTAACTGTAAAGTTTGCAGATGACACCGCACTTGCTGGATTTATAAGGCACTAGGAGAATGACCATCGCTCTGAAATTACAAAATTCCTTGACTGGTGTAAAATCAACTTCCTTAAATTAAATGTTTAGAAAACAAGAGAGATGGTTATTGATTTTTGAAAAGGTTAAGTGAGCTGTTGCTAATTGCCATTGATAACGAAACCATAGATAGAGTTGAGGAATATAAGTATCTTGGCACAGTGATAGATTCTGAGCTCACCTGGAACAGTAATGCTGATTACCTAAACAAGAAAGGACTAATTTTTACGTCGTCTTCATTATTTAAAGATTGATTCAACCATATTGTCGTTATTCTACAAGTCATTTATTCAAAGTATTTTAGTTTTCAATGTGCATTGCTGGTATTGGGGTCTGTCTGATCAAAATCAATGTAAACATTCCAAAAAATTTAACACAACAAGTTAAAGTTCTGGTCTAAAAATGCAAGCAAATTGAAAAGAAAGCACGTAAAATTCTACATGACAGCACTCATGTCTTATTTCCTGAATGAATCTTTCTTCTGGCCGATGACTGCACACGCCAATATTCAGAACAAACAGGGCTCGAAATTCTTTCATCCCAGCAAGCATCAGTGTTTTAAATGAAATATTTTAATGTATGTTAATAATTTTTAAATACTTAACAATTGTTTCAAACTGTTACATTAATATACTTTTAGTGCCAATGTTCCTCAACATAATTTTAATGTCGCCACTATAGCTCTAAATCTTAAATATATCATTATTTATTCATCATCTATCTTTACTTCATATACTGGGCATCTTATCTTATCTATTGCTTGTTTTTAACTCAACCATTGACCTTTCTTTGGAGTTGTGTGTTGTCAGTTTTAGAAACTGTGACATCAAGTAATGTACTGTACTAATGACCATACAGACCTTACACATCTTTGTAGTTGCAGGCCAGTCAGCTGTTGTTGAAATAATGATACTGAAAAGTTAATGAGACTCGCATGGCTGCAGGCATTAGATAATTTTTAATTCAATGTGTTGATTATCGTTCCTGCACTCTGATAAGCAAACCTTTGATACATGAATACTCCAAGGGAATTATAGGCGTAAACATTCCCTATGGATTATGGTTGCCTTATTTCTGTGGATTCCACAGACACATACAGAATGGAAATGACTGACTGACTGAGTTTAGTTTTACGCCGCTTTTAGCAATATCGAACCCGGGTCTTCGGCGTGACGAGCCAACGCTTTAACCACTAGGCTGCCCCACCGCCCCAGAATGGAAATGAAATTTGTTAACTAAGACATTGCTATCCCTAGTGGTATGCTTAAAAGAGTTATGCAGTTATCTCCCTTGACTGTGACGTCACAACATAGTTGTTGAAAACCTCTCATAATTTTTCTGTATGGACAACACAGAAGACGTGTTTACAGAGTGGAAGTGTTTTCAAAATTTTAAAAAACTACAAGACTCCCGGTCAGTAGTGTCGCATTGGTTGATGTTTCTGACCATCGCATTCTATATTTGTACATATTGCTTGCGTTTCATTCTACTTTATTGAACTCTACTTTTGCCGCCAAAAAGCATATGTCACAAGTGCGTATCTGCACGTGTTTTGTCTGCGCCTCGTGCTTCACGGGTCATATGCTGGAGACCCACGGGATCCCTCATCCGAGCGGATCTTCCGGCCATGCTGTAGCCACGGCTGGTCGGTGGGCTGGCATCTCGGGATACGTCCCGGATCAGCCTGACACGGATGTCGACGGACGGCAATCAGTTTTTGCCTGCATGGTGGGGTTGTAGCCGCAGCAGCTCAACGGCAGTGGCAGTGGTTGGGGCACGCCCCCGGGGTCGTAAGCCGTACAACTCGTATAACGGCGGCAAGTGCCATAGTCTAGAGTCTATTTTTTTGTAGACAGTTGGGATTCTTTATAGTCTATACCCAGGTAGTCAAGTATCAACCATGGAGTGAGCGTATTAAGTTTTTTACGCCTCACTGAGCAATATTCCAGTTTATGGCGGCGACCTGTAATTCATCAAGTCTGGACCAGACATTCCAGTGATCAACTTGAGCTTCGATCTACGCACTTGGTGGGGTGTGGTGACATTGGGTTTCACGTCGTCCTTGAGAATATTTCGTTCATATGACGACATGCATGCGTGTGTATGTGTATGTGCGGCTGCTTGTACTAGCCCAGACTTCAGCTGGGTTTATAGTGCAAGCCCACTGAGATACCATACTGCAGTGAAGCCCGAATACCCACTCGGACACATACTGACTCCGGGGCGCCCAGTCCTTGTTGTACCCATTAATGCCGAGCGCCAGGCAGGGACGAACAAGTACCATATTTTAACGTCTTTTGGTATGATGCGATCTGGGATCAAACCCGCGACCTTCCGCTCTTTGGGCGGACGCTCTAACACTACACACCGGAGGTGGTTTCTACACACTTGGGATACGGTGACACATTATGTTACCCACGTCAGCAAGCCTCACCACCCGATCCCATTAGTCACCTTTTACGACAAGTCGACGGGTCTCATGTGCCATCTCTTTGCCATCCTTCTCTGGTTAATGGCATTTGCAATTCTCACCTTAACTCCTGGTATAAGGGACTCGGGGGTTGTCGATCTCGTCTCCCCTCGACAATCTGTTACGCTTGGCATTCTATAAGGTAACTATATATTTTTTCATCATCTGAGCCTATTACTTTGTCTACTACTTCGGGTATTCACCCGTTCCATTGGAATCTACCTCCGGCCACGGCTTCCAAACAACCCGGTACAGTTGTTTAAAGTACTCTGTATCACATACAAGGGTCTAAATGGCATAGCACCAGTATTTCTAATTGTTTCAGTGAATTGCCCTTCAACCACCCAGACAACTGCGATCTGGAAGCAATTCTTATTGAATACTCCTTCTTACAGACTGCCTTGGCCTCTTATTGAGAATGCTCTTTCAGTGGTTGCGCGCCTTCACTGTGGAATAGTCTGTTCCTCGCTATAAACTGTTTCCATGTTTTAACTGTGTTCAGATCACATCTTTCAACGCATCTCTTTCACTTGAGCATCCACTTTGTAGTTGGATTTCGCGATATGTAACTTTCATTATTATTATATTATTATCATTACTGAATTAGCAACACCACGGCTATATTCGAGGCCAGGGTTCAAATCAATCCGCTGTCCCACGAGGCGACGGCAGTTCAGGTAGCACATGCGTCGGGCCAGGTGAATGAATCAGATAACGGGGATTACACGTGCATTTTCTTGCCAGAATGCACTGTTAGCTGAGCGCTCCATGGGAAGCACGGGCGATATACCATTAGGTTGGAAACAAGCCTGATATAAAGTCACTGAATACAGGCAAGTGTGTTTATTCATTTGCCTTTATATATCCAGCAGGGCAAATGGGTACCTGGTGGGATAAATCATGTTGCTATTCAATTTTCTCGTGCCTCTTGGCAGCCTGGATTATCAGGGGTAATAAAAGGTAACATGTCAACACCTTGAGCATGTGCCTTGTACCTGGAAAAGGCGTGTTGTAGGGCACATTTATTGTTCAAGTGCCTATTATCCCTCTGCATTCTGACGGATCTTGGAAGGTGTATTCATCGTTCGTTTACTTTTTCATCATCCTCATCTCCCTAAACACGCTCATGGCATCTTCCGTTGGTCTACCTACTTCTGCCATGCTTTGCAACCTTGTATTAAGCTGGGCCCCGTCTCGCTTATAGCAATATACGCAATGTGGCGCACGTCCGCGAGCGTAACGGGAGCCGGGAACCAGCTTAGGAACCAGCTTAGACCTTGTGTAAACTACTATATAACAAATTATTTCATTGGCTGATAAATAGTATTTACTGCGGACTGAATGACGCTGATTGGCCGAGAGCTCATACATTGTAAATTGGCGCCGTAAACATTGTGTTGTTAGGTTGTAGAGTGTTACGGGCGGACATGAGTTTAATCATGGGTTTAATCAACGGCGCATTGAGTAGTATGTCCTTTTCTTTGAAGGTACGTTTCTTTAGACATATGACGCGCCATTGGAGATGCGCTGTAAGAATTTTATGCACCATGTGGGAGTACTGTTCACTTTACAACGGGCTGGCAATTTTTCAGATTTAATCAGGCTTACCATCCTCGCTAGGGTATGGATAGACAAGCCCATGTCAACCTTGTTCAGCAGGATTAGGGCACTTTTCAGATTCCTGCTGGGGTGCTAATTACTGATGGGTGCTAATTTAATTAGCCGACACGGTACCTCGGGACCACGGGTGCGATCACAGCCAGCATGTGCTCGTTTAACGGGTCATTACCACAGTAGCACTGCAGCCCTGTGCATGCGCAATGGTTTGTTTTCATTTGCCGCGCATGCGCAGTGCTCAGTCTCCGCCTACCCATTCATCAACTCGGAAGCCACACCTAGCTATTGTTATCAAGATGTCACCCAACCAATCGGAAGAAGCCATGATTTATGACGACGTTTATCGTCTGACTTTCGATTCTTCAGTTCTTGTCGACTGGCTGACTACTCGCGGGGTCATAGGTGACTTCGGTGGAGCCTGCCCCCGTTGTACTACCGGTCAGCTGACTCGGAAAAAGACTCCAGCTACGGTCGTGATGGTTTGGTCTGGCGATGCCGGGTCAAGACCTGCGGTCAGAAAGTTTCGATCCGGGAGGGGAGCTGTTTTGCCGGCTCTCATCTCACTCTGCCGCAATTGATGAAGCACCTTTATTACTGGGTGTACAAGACGCCGTCTCATGTGATCCAGCGGGAACTGAGGATCGGATCGTGCCACACCTTGGTCGATTGGAACATGTTTTGCCGGGAAGTCTGCATGACAGTAATAGAGGCGGACAGTTCCAAGATCGGTGGCCCTGGAACCACGGTGGAAATCGATGAATCCAAGTTTGGCAAGAGGAAATACCACCGTGGGAAAAGGGTCGAGGGTGTTTGGGTGCTTGGCGGCATTGAACGTGAAAGTCGGCAAGTATTCCTCACCACCCTGACCGACCGAAGTGCGGACACCCTCCTACCCGCTATTGAGAAGCATGTGGCTAAGGGAACCACAATTATCACTGATTGCTGGAAGGCTTACAACAAGCTTGGGAAACTTGGCTACACCCACATGACTGTGAACCATAGTGTAAACTTTAAGGACCCAGAGACAGGTGCTCACACGAACACCATCGAATCAACCTGGCGAGCGGTGAAGAACACTGGACTACCTGGCTCTGGGACCCAGAAAGCACTCTATGACTCGTACTTTGTTGAGTACATTTTCCGGCGAAAGTACTTGTCTGGGGCTCCAGACAAGTACCTCTCTTTCTTGGAGGCAGTGAAGCGGGTATATGCACCGACCCTTGATCGTGTGGTAGATCGCCTGGAACGAAAGCCTCTGGCTGAGAAGATGTAAAGCTACCCGACGTGTTTCGTCCAAGAAAAACAGACAACAAGCGAAACACGTCTGCAGTTTCCTTTTGGAAACCAAGCTGCACTGACGAGTCCTGGTGGGACGTGTTTCAAAACCAATTGGATGAATTTTTCAAAACCAAGGGATGCAACCCTAACCCTAAACCCTAACCCTAAGGATAGTAAAGGGGTGCCCAACCCTAACCCTAACCCTAAGGATAGTAAAGGGGTGCCCAACCCTAACCCTAAACCCTAACCCTAAGGATAGTAAAGGGGTGCCTAACCCTAACCCTAAAACCCTAAGGAGTGCAGTAAAGGGGTGCCCAACCCGACTATAGTAGCTCTTGCCCCTAACCTGATTGCTCATTAGCGACCTTTCTTCGCATGCGCGCGGGCTGCGCCGGTAAACTGCATTCTAGCCTTTTTTTCCTCTCCAGTGATTCCAATTGATAAGGAATTCTCACATCTGTTCTCGAAATTATCCCAAACTTCCTAATCACGTTCCTCGATCCAAGGCAGTTTTAGGTTTTGCATTATAGTACAAGACAGTGCAGTGCCTTGTCTTGGGTATCGGGTAGCTTCCTCACCAAGGTTTTGAGGATTTTTGGCAATTAATCAAGATATCATGGTGGTCATGTCAGCCCACCCACGAGGGATGCTTGCCCACTCCTCTTTGGATGTCGTTTTTCAGGCAGTTTTCTGATGCCAATCACACTTGAGTGTTTGTGTTAGACTATTCGGCAGCATTAGCACCATCTCGCCTCTTGACTGGAGAAGAACTTCCAGAACAATCCAATGAGGATATTGTTTCACCAATTTCTGGATATTTTTCAGCAGTAAAATTGGGTACCCGGTATGATACGATGGTAGTCTGAATTTGAACCTTGAGCGCCTGACAGGCGACCGGTTGTATTCTCCACATGGAGCGTTCTGTACTCGTTGTCCAGGGGTAATATGTCAGCGCTTTGAGCATGCAGTGTACATGGATAAACGCGCAATATAAATAGACTATTATTATTATTATTATTATTATTTTGTCATTGGTTCCCAGTTGAGTAGATCAATGCTCATGTTGTTGATCACTGGATTGTCTGGTCCAGACTGGAACATTTACAGACCACTGCCATATAGCTGGAAAATTGCTGAGTGCAGAGTAAAACTAAATTCACTCACACACCCACTCAAAGACTGACCATGCCATCAGAGACAGATAGTATGAAGTTCTTACAAATACATCCCTCTAAAACATGATAGTTTTAGTCTTGAAAAATGTTTCTCAGTCCACAGGTTTAGCTTATTTGAAAATGTGAATGTGTAGGGCTTTGAGTTGTCTTTCTGCTTAGTGGCCTTTAAAGCTCTTCCATCAAACTATGACACAGACTATTAAGCTGAAGTTTACAATGGAGGACGCTTTTAAAGCCATGCGGTGAACTCATCAGAGGGCTTGGAGATTGGATTAGAGCACTTTTCACTTTTCACTTTCACTTTCACAAGATAGACCCAGTAAGATTAATGAGGCAAGTTAATGATTTCCTTGACAGCCTTCATTTGCTTGATGCCCATAATGAATTTTGCAGAGGAATAATATTGTTTTACCCTTATTCTGACTCATACATATACTTCTCTCTCCCTTCATCCAAACTTGGAAAGTATGTGCTGTGTGACCCAAGAACAGCAAGGACATCTCACCTGAACATGATCAGGCCTGTTCACTTAGAACGTCTTAGTGTATTGTTGGGAGGGATGCCATTTTAGCATATGATTCAGGATAAGTAAAAAATGCATATTTACCTCATCCTGACTTACCTACTGATTGCCTGAATCGGTAAAATGGTGATGGGCAGCCACTTAAGTTAAAATTCTGAATTTTATAAAAGCTATTTCTACAATATGTTTGAAATACTGCCATTGTGACCATATTATTCAATCACTTACAGTTGTGACATAAATAATATTGAAATGGTCATCAAGATGTGGAAAAAATTGTCAACGGTATTGTTCATACTTATGAGGAGTTAACGTCATGTGTTCCTTTCACGATTTCTTTCAAACAGACGCCCCAGTGATCACCTCCGTCCCCAGCAACAAGGATGTGACAGAGAAAACCAGTCCCAACATCGACTGTAGCAGTAACATCACACCAGGCAACCCTTCAACAACAAGCTACAGGTGGACAGGTCCAGGTGGTTACAGCAAGGATGGGGCTGTACTTGACAGACCTGTCACCAGGACTCAGGGAGGAGTGTACATCTGTACTGCCTCCAACACTGCAGGACTGTCAGACACAGCTCAGGTCAACATCAATGTGCCATGTGAGTATATCAGTCATGCTACCATGATTCCTGAAAACACTTGTCATGCTACCATTATTACCAAATGCACCCTTTGCATGAAGGCGTGATCATTTGTTTCAGTTTTTAATCATGTACATTGGCATATGTCATCTTGATCAGCTTCATTATGCAAAAAGTTATAAAACCTGTCGTTACAATATCCTTAAAAACTGCCAACATGGCTGTATTTTTTTAAAGACTTAGGTATTAGACATAGATGCATTGAAATAGACATTTAAATACGCATCCTAAAACAGAAAATATGGATTTACCTAATGAACATGCTCTGTAAATTGTCCTGTGCAGTTAACTGGCGACCATATTTCAGTTATGTTCATATTTATATTTGGTCATGATCAGCCTAATTGAAATAAAGAATTTTATACATGCTATTGCTACAATATGTCTGAAATACTGCCAATGATGTAAATAATGACTTACATTTGAGACATAAGTACAATGAAATAGTCGTCAAGATATGGAAAAAACATATCAACAGTAATGTACATCCTTAAAAGGAGTTAACATCTTATGTTCCTTTCACCATTTCTTTCAAACAGACGCCCCAGTGATCACCTCCGTCCCCAGCAACAAGGATGTGACAGAGAACACCAGTCCCAACATCAACTGTAGCAGTAACATCACACCAGGCAACCCTTCAACAACAAGCTACAGGTGGACAGGTCCAGGTGGTTACAGCAAGGATGGGGCTGTACTTGACAGACCTGTCACCAGGACTCAGGGAGGAGTGTACAGCTGTACTGCCTCCAACGCTGCAGGACTGTCAGACACAGCTCAGGTCAACGTCAATGTGCAGTGTGAGTATGTCATTCATGCTACCATGATTCCTTAAAACACATCAAGTTGTGGAAACTCAAGCTCTCTATGTTATGTTCCTGAAGAACAGCAAAACCATCTCCCCCGACTGCACTCCTTTTTTTGCCCACGTGACCAAACTGGTGACTTGCCACTCGCTCACTTTTCGCCCAACAATATACTTGGGAATTGTATTTTCTGTGTTTAGTGCAAGCCATCCTAGCAATATTAAGTCTTAAAAATGTATCCTATCTCACGGTATGCACTTCTCTTTCAACCATAGAGTGGAAACGTGCTGTAAGTCAAAGTTGAACACAATCTTCTGGCCTCTCTCACCTGATAACTCTCCACTGCTCCCATTCCTGGACATCTCAATAGTCCTGGAAGCATGCACGATGCTTAGGCCGTTCCCATGACACCCATCTCAAGCCATTCTCTTTCTTGTCGCACATGAGTCTGGACGTGTATGAGCTCTGTCTCTGTCTGCTACTCTTCTTTGCTACATTATGGGGAAAAGTAATCTAGGAAGAGGAAATATTGTGACAGATGCAAGATGAACTTTTCTGCAGTGGATCCCCATTCACTATGCGGCGAATGTATTGGTCAGTGTGACTGGTCTCAACAATGTTCTTACTGTGCTGACTCAGAAGATGATGACTATTGTAAAGTCTGAAACAGAAGTGTAGCAGACAGAGACCGGAGGAGGTCTTCAGGGGGTCCCTCGACTTCCAAGAAATCCAAGCAGGATCGTCCATTCAAGATTGCCCATCGTTCGTCACCTTCAGCTGATGAGGTCTTCTTGGACACTCTGTCTGACTCATATTAAGTGAAAACGTTTTTTTTCCCCATGAGCCGTCCATCCCAGTTGACTGACAGGCCGTTTCTTCCTCTAGAGTGGTGTTTTTTCAACAGTCACCTTCTCAAACTTGATCAGCAATCTTCTTCCACCATTGTGTCTGCTTTGGCCGCCTCTATCTCGACTCATTCTTTGATCCCTCATTCTCAGGGAGCGGCGCTTTGAGTTCCTATCGACGATGTTCCTCATCACTCTGGATCGGCGACATAGAGAAGGTTAAAGATGGTTTCAATGCTCCCAGATTCAACTTGGCTGCAGCGCATGTACGCAGCTTCACAGCGCTGATTGCTTCACCACCAATTGATGATATTTCTTTGTTGGGCTCCACACAACTCGTTTCCTAGTTGAGGATGACGAGTTGTCGCACTTAGATTCGGCGATCTTTTAAGGCTTCCATCAATATTATTCTTACTGCTTCTTCAATATGATTCTTACTGATTCTGAGGCTGTTTCCATGTCCATCTCCCATGTCTCCTATCCACAACAAGCCTACATTAGGGGGGGCTATGGTGCTTATTCATGAGCAGTTCCAAACTGTTTAGACCAGCTAGCACATTTATTTTCCTATGTGATGGCAGTAAGAAGAAGACGTCCCCTCAATTAGTCGTCCTGCGAGGACTGGTTTAAGACACACCTTTTAGACAGCATTGGTCTGGTTGGACTTTGTTCAATGGTGCAATAAGATATATTGCTACCAAGGTGGGTCAGGACACGCAACTACATGTTTTCATGGGACTCTTAAAGTTTTAGCAGATGCAAGTTAAAGACTCTTTGCGTCAGTGACGTCCAGCGCATTATGTCCCAAATACTGCGTGAATCTTCGTCTTCTTCTTTTCATGGTCAACCGTCCTACCGAGGTCATCCCAGGAGGCAGCAGCGACCTCCCATCAGCACCCAAGGTGCCTCCAAACCAGACCAGGCTCGTGCAGCTGGATCCACTAAACAGTGACGGAACAGATCACCATGCGACTTGGACCTTTCGAACCCAGTAATGCCAGTTCGAGATTCTCCAGTCGACAGAAGACTTGGCGTTTATGCATCAAAATGAACGATTTTGGGAGACCCTCTCGTTCAGGCAACACCCCAGGTAGCATGCCATCATTGGCTCGACGTCGTGTGCATCATCGACCCAACATCGGCAAACTTCATCGGGCCAATGAAGTTTTGCTCATCGGATCGAATGTTGGCAAACTGCAATGGCCCTGCATCGGCCCTGCATCGACACTACATCGGTTCAACGTTGGCATACTTTATAGTCACTGCATTTGTCAATTGTATACTATATCGAATATTATTTGCTCACTTCACTTCTCTACGGTGAATACTTATAGGATATGAAACTTGTTCCCCTTTCATATCAAGTTTATGTCCCGAGTGATATAATTTTGCTTTGTCACGAGCTTTAGCGAGTGACAAAGCAAAATTATTTTACGAGGGACATAAACTTGATATGAAAGGGGAACGAGTTTTGTATCCTATTTATTACCCACGTTCTAAAAAATGAAAATATCGTTAAAATACAGTAATATTTTGCTTTCCTATATAGAACCGCACAGCGCAGATTAATACATCATATTGGTGATTGGAATGTCAACCAGTTCACTCAAGGAAAATGTATGCTGCATTGAGGCAATGTAGTTCCTTTAACTTGTCAAGAAAATATACAACTTAAGACAGAATCAAGTCAAACTTTTAGTCTTTTCAATTGGGTTAATTTATCAAAACACTTGTAAAGTGTAAACCTTTATTGAATTATATTTTTGGCGTGTGTGTTATGGGACAATTCCATATGGTTCAATATTCAATACTGGGTCTGTTATTGCTGATTGCTGTTTAAAATTCTTTGTCAGAACATTGACTGATGGATTGTTCTGTGCTGATTGGTTGAAGAACTTGTGATTCTTCAGTGGCTGTTTTCGTCGTTTTCCTGACATATTTCTCTTGACATGAAATTCTCTCCAAATCTGGTCAGGTATGCTGTTGCTGTATTCCCATGTGTTTCCTCTTTCTGGATCCTTCCATTTCACCCTGTAGTATATTTTGTTGTTTGCTCTCTTGGAAGCAAGAATTGAATGAATGTCATCAGGATTGAAAACCTTGGCGTCATTGCTTGACGTTGGTTGTTGGGTTGGTTGTTGAACCTGACTTGATTCTGATTGTGGCCTTGACTTTGGCTGATTATGTTTGCTGTTTAGTCCTCTCTTTCCCTTGTTTGTATTTCCTTTCGTCTTGGTGGGGTTACTTGGACCTGGGGTGCTCTGTTTCTGGTTTGTAATTGTACTGGGTCCTGCTGAGCTTTCCTGAACGCCTTTCTTCTCTTGAGTTGGATTCCTTGGATTTCCTGCCTTAGTTTTTGAATTGACTTCCTTACCTTTAGGTGATTGATCCTGGGTTGAACTTGTTGACTCTGCATTGTTGCTGTCAAGTTGTGGATCATTGATTGGTTCCTCTTTGTCATCTATGACCCCTGAATCTGCATTGTGGCTGTCAAGTTGTGGATAGCTCATTGGTTCCTCATTGTCATCTATGATGTCTGAATCCATATTGTTGCTGTTGTTGAGGTATGGTTCTGGTGGATACTTTGGACGATCAGCTGGATCGAAATATGGCTTCAGACGGTTGGCATGGACCAAATGGTTTGTGCACTTTGTCGTCAGAACTTCAGCATAGTTTGTAGGTGAAATTTGGACCTAAATGAACAATGTAATAACTGCCATACCACTTTTTGGTTAACTTGTTCAGAGGCCTTTTTCTACTTTTTGACAATATAGCCAAACTCTTTGACCTGGGGAGAAATCTGGCTCTTTCGCCTTACGATTGTATTGCTCGGAATATACCTCCTTTGCTCAAGCAGTGTTTTCAGCTGCAAAAGTCCTTGTAATTTCTAGCTCCTCAAGCAAAATGATAGCTTTTGTTGTTGTGGACTAAAGTTTCCTTTGGAATTAACGACACATCTTGTGGAGCTCTCATTTCTCGGCCGAAAAGCATAACAAAGGGGGACTTTTGAGTTGATGAATTTGGGGCCATCCGATAGGCCATCATGATGCCTGGAAGAAACCGGTGCCAATCATTTTGATTTTTGTGACAGTAGGCTCTTAGTGATTGATTGATGTAGGAATTGAGCCTTTCTACACAGCTGTTTGTTTGGGGATGATATGGGCTAGTATGAGTGAATTTGATAGCCAAAAGTTCACAAATAGCTTTGATTAATTTGGACATGAAGTTCTGACCTCTGTCTGAAATTAAGGTCCTTGGAGCGCCATACCGACAAAATATTTCTCTCACGAGAACATCTGCTACCTCTGTGGCTTCTTGGGTTCTCAGGGGAAAGGCTTCACACCATCTAGATGCTGCATCGGTGATGACCAAAATGTGCTTGTACTTGTCTGGTGTTGTTGGCAAAGGACCAAGGAGGTCAAGATGCCACCTGGTGAAGACCTCTTCCACAGGTAGTGGACGTAGGGGTGCCTTCTTGCTGTGGTAATGTCTCTTGGTCTGTTGACATACTTCACATGTCTGGACATACCGTGCAATTTTGGTGTACATCTTTGGCCAGTAGTATTTTGGTCTCATTGTGTTGTGCATCCCTTCCTTTCCATGGTGACAACCACCAAACTCGGAATCGTGGTAGGATCTCAGGACCTGGTTCCTGAGAGTTCTTGGAACTGCCACCTGTTTAATGAATTTGTCCGCATGACCCTTCTGTCTCTGTGGAACAAATCTGTATAGGATTCCTTCATCTATTTCAAAGTTGCCTGCTTCAATAAGGATCTTTTGGCGGTCCTTTTCATCTTCTGGAAGGACATCATCTTCTTTGTAGTCAAAAATTTTGGTAAAATCTGGACAAATTCTTTGTAGATGACGTAAGTTGGGATGTGCATTAATATTTACCCCAACCATTGTGGCTTGTGTGACATCATCACTTGTAGCGTGTAATGCTGCAACAAAGTTTGCTGGTACTGTTTGGTAGTCCGCTTCATATTCAAAGGTGACAGACAAATGAGTTGTCTGTGATTCACTATCTAAGTGATTAATACTTGGTATGCAATCATCCTCAGTCTGAGTTGATTGGGTGACCTGTGAGGATAATTGTTGGCTTGCTGAAATGTTGGTATGGCTTCTTTGCCCAAGTGAAGTAACTGTAAAGACTGTTTTCTCAGCATCTTCTTCTGTTTGACTCTGACTGTTAATATTTTGCTCATATTCCCTGCATGAGAGCGCATCAGCATTCCCGTTGGCTTTGCCGCTTCAATGAACAATATCAAACATATAGGTAGACAGTTCTAAAGACCATCGCCCTAACCTACCTGTGGCGTCCTTGATGGATTTGAGCCATTTCAATGTGATGTGGTCTGTGTAGACAGTGAATTTGGAATTTGCAAGGTATGGACGAAATGATCTAATGGCTTCAACTAAAGCTAAACCTTCTTTTTCTGTAATGCTCCAATTCTTCTCGCTGCCGTGAAGAGCTCTGCCTCCAAAAGCTATAGGATGTTCATTATCCTTCTCATCTTTTTGACTCAAGACAAACCCAATGCTCATATCGCTGGCATCAGTTGCGAGAAAAAATTCTTTGTCAAAGTCTGGATAAGCCAGGACAGGTGTGTTACACATAGCATGTTTGAGTGTGTTGAAAGCCTGATCACACTCAAGTGACAACTGGAACTTTGGTTTCTTACCAGTTTCTGCTTCTGAATGCTTTTTTAACAATGCATTCAATGGCAGTGCTATTTTAGCATAATCTTTCTCATACTTTCTGTAAAAGTTTGTGAGGCCTAAAAATGAGCGAACCTGTTTTTGTGATTTAGGTATTGGGAAGGTTTTAATTGCTTCAACCTTTTTGTAATCAACTTGAACACCTCCACATGATAAAACATGACCCAGAAATGAATCCTTGTCTGTTGCAAAATTGCATTTTGATGGCTTTAGTGTTAATTTGCCTGTTTGAGATAGTAGAAGACTTGTTCCAAATGTTGGAGATGTTCTTCAAAGTTTTTGCTATAGATTATCAAATCATCAATGTAAATCAACGCAACTTTGAAAAACAATTTTCTTAGCACTTTGCTCATGAGTTGCTGAAAACAAAGTGGAGATATAGATAAGCCCTGGGGCAAACGATTGAATTGATAATGACATTTAGCATTATTTGCTAAATGGGTTTATAGGCAGCATTTACAATTCAATTGCGCAGTTCTGACACTTCCCTGGCGAGTGTAATACACTCGTGTATGTAATTACAATTCTAATTATGTCATTTCTAATCAACTTCGTTTGGCACTGCAGCTAACATGGTATGCAGTGTATTTCATTAAGCATCTGTCTCAACTTCGGGTAAGAAGGCAGCATATTTCACTAATTTGGTTGTGGGCAGCATTTACAATTACTTATACACTTAGCCTACAGTAAGTGTAGCAACGCACATGGCAGTGTATTATTTCCGCATTCCAGAATAGCAGCTACGCCACTTCGAGAGTGATGTCACATCCGCCAGTCATACGTCACGTCCGTTTCCTTTCTATTCTGCATGCTCTCCTGGCAGGTTATCCATTTTGCTTCATCGCTTAAAATAATTTCTTGTTCTCAGCGTAATTTTCGGTATCTTGAAAAATGCTGAATTAACTTAACATTTAATTTGCGTCTGCTTTCGCTTTCCGTCATTTCTTTCTGTATTCACTTAAACTACTGGGAGTATCGAGGTTTCAAAATAACATATTCATGATCACTGATAGCAGTTTGGCATTGAGTCGCTGGTGACAATTCTGAAACGCGTTGCCGATGAATCTAGAATCGGTAGGGATGTTTTCAAGAACACACTTACACGGCGCCCGAGAGCGCTATCCGCCATGTTGGATGGTGTTTGCAAGGACACGCGTTTCCGCGTAGGCCGGTATTGAGACGCCTATTACATCGCGTGTGTTTCATATTCAGCCGAAAAATGCATCACTGAATTCCCTATGCAATTGAGTATCAAATTGCAACCGGTCTTTGTCACCAATACCAACTGTCTAGAAAAAATGAAACGAAACATTTTGGGCGTGAAAACGAGCGCAGTGCTCGAAAGACTGAGCGTTTGAAATGTAAACAAAGATAATTTCCGATTCACACGCAGCAGTAGCATTTTCTGAATTCTTCCAACATTCATCTATTCATTGCTTGCAATGGCTCAATGCCTTTGGAATAGGTATGGAAAGAGTATTGTAGAAAGAAATGGGAAATTAGGAATAGATACAATGCAATGATTCGTTAATTCATAAGAAATTGTCAAAGTTGGTGCAGCGTGAAGCTATGACTTGCGCAGATTCACCCAGAACGACAACTGTAATTATCAGCATTTTTGGCGTCTTCTCTTACTTACAGTGAAAATGATAAAAAACATATAACATACAGATAGTCAGAGTCATTCTGATTACTTACATGTCATATTTATATACAAACAATCCCTGAATCAGTGGAAGGGTCCTCGCAGAATCCTCGGTATCCTTGTCAGCAAGGCCACCGTATTGTAAGAGATAGGTCATCTGTAGTGATGTCATATGTCCACATTGTTGTACATATTGGGAAATTTCTTCGAGGTGAAGGTCGGTTGAACAAGAGTAAACACAATCACCTTAACCGACTTCCGATTACACTGTCAGCATAGTATATTTTGCGGAAAGCTCAGATATTTTTTCATGAAACTGACTTCAGTATCTACATTTGGCCTTGTTCGGTGTCATGCGTGCATGTAGGGTTTACTGTTTTATTCCTTGAAAGTTTGGATTGTTTGGGTGATGTTTACATAGGAGGTTGGCACATTTAGTGCAGTACACCATATTCTAAATCTGTACACAAGTGTTCGAAGATGAAATGTAGCCATAGCTGCAATTACTTTAGTCCCTTATGATGTACAATGTGTAATATTGGACTAATATTGCAGTTTCATATGGACAGGTTAATGAACGGCGATTTAATTCAACCTTATAAGTAAACTGATACTAATTAATGAAAATGACTTACATATGTTATGAAATGTATATGGACATATATTTAAAGGAATTTTCTTGTTCATTGCATATTTTTGTGTCGTTTTATATACAAAACAATGACATATGTTGATTGGCCAGGTGCACGTTTGTCGGTAACATTTTATGATTCACTATCATTGTTTTTGATAATATATTCAGTTCATATTGGCATGACAGGATATCACTCTCTAACGACTTTTATAGGAAGATTGTTTGGAGATATATAAACCAAGTCATGTGTTGATTTGGACAAATCTTACATCCATATTCTAATATATAGTTCCATTTATAAAGGCTATCTTTTTGCATCTTTCATTGCATACTTTCTTAGAGAAATGGCTACATAATCAGAAAGAAAGAAAATTCTTAACCTAACAAACTATTGGGGCGTTGCGAAATATTAATTTTTCATTTCACGTTAAATTAATGTCAAACAGGTGTCGCGTGTTGCTCATAATAAGATACACAGTCAAACTGTCTAATTGTTGATATAGTCAGGACACTATTTAAAGGGAAAAATCAGTCATTTTATGTTTTATCTAAAGAGTGTTTAATTATGACATAGAAGCCGAGACCTTTTATACAATTAATGGAAATTGGGTGAGGTGTATGCTGATCAGCGTGCCAAGGTCGTCCTTTTCGACATCACTTGGGGTGCGTGAAGCAAGCAATTATGTGAACTAAAATGTGGTATTATTTTCAGCAATTTCATTACATTTGAAGATATGGCTAGTACTCTGGTAATAGCGTTGAAAAATTAGTCAAAATACATCTATACACACATGAGAATATGGGAAACTAAGAACTAACTTATATACCGGATAGGGCAATCCGGACGCTGTTACGTACTTTTCGCATGTGGTGCGTTGTCATCTTTTCTGGTAAATTGTGAAACTGCTAAAGCGTATCCGATCACATTGGGGAAATTGTAATTGGAATAGTTTGGTTCGCCATAGGCAAAGGATAAAGAAAACATAGCGGCCGTATCCACAGCAGGTTCTCTACATGTGATCTGAGTTACATTGACCTAGTGTGAAGCATAACAGAGTTATGCCCCCTTATCATTATACATGTATGACCTCTCTGTCATCGTTTGACGTCATAGAAGAGAATCCAGTTTTGCCATTTATTGCGAGTTGTTTTTGGTTGGGTGTGTTGCGTTGTGCGTAAGCACATATAAACCCAGTTGGTATGCACTTGTATATTGGGCTGTACTTTCTTAGCTCACACTTTCAGTAAAGATGCCAAATAAAAATTAAGTAGCACAGTATTTTTATCGGTAGCGATAAAAGCGGAATAATTGCTGTTTTTAATGCATAACAAAATGGTGGACAACATTTGGCGAGGTCTGTTCCTCAACCCAAAGCGCTGAGGTGGTTGCACTTATATTTATACCAACGGATAGTAAATTTAATATTCTATATTTCTGTGTAATTTTTTAAAAAACAAAATAAACAACAAACAAAACCACAGCGCAGGCGAGAGGTCCCGGTACAGATCCTGGATGAGCCCTCATATCTGGCAGTAAGCCATTGCAGGTATGGCCAGGATAGCAAGGCAGCCAGACCGCGTCAGCCCATTACAGTTGATCTGCTAACTTGTAGCGTTGTGCAACTCCTTTCCAAGGTATGCAGCTCTTCATATGAAACTTCTCTGTTTTCAGCAGCGCACCTACGAACATTCTTTCTTCAGGGTAAGCGAGGTCGTGGCCCGTTCAATCAGCAACTAACATTCTTTGTTGTTTTGTTTTGTTTTTTCAGGGTAAGGGAGGTAGTCGCCCGTTCAATAAGCGACTCGTCACAGCGGGCTGTTTTGCTGAAGGACATGTCTTTTGCTAGCGACCAATTCTACGTGGAGGTGGTCCTACAGGCCTTCAAAAACTAGACCAGCAGGGCCGCGGCACACGCATTGCCATTACGGCAGTCCCTCAGTCCATACTATGCCCTGTCAAAGCGATTTTGGCTGTGCGACCATGTACAGATGGGTATCTCTTTACTCATACTAACTCGGCTCCTCTAACAAGCTTTCAGTTTCAGGCAGTGCTGGTGAAGATGCTGACGGCAGCAAAACAACCCATCAATAGTAACTTTTATTCTTCTCATTCATTTCGGTTAGGGGCAGCAAACTCAGCAGTGTTACAGGAATTCCGGCAGTTCAGATTCAGGAATTTGGTCACTGGAGATCTAATGCCTACAGGGCGTATATTCGTATGCCTTTGTTAGGCACACAAATCTAATGTGAAATTATGGCTTACAGGGCCGTCGTGGGTGATTGGCTCCAGTTATAACACCTCGGGCTGCAGTGACGTAGCCTCGGCCTTGCCCAGTACCTCGTCGGGGTGCACTTATCCAAGCTGGGCATGGCGGCCCAACATCGGGCCATTCTGGCAGCACTGCATAGCAATTAAGTATTGGTGAAACCTTTTTTGCGCCCTCTCCCCTACTCCCCCTTTAACTATTTAACTCGTTGTGGATGGCAGCCCCGCCCGCGGGCCTGTTGGCATGGTGCCGACGGGACTTAACACCAAATCAGCTTAAAATATGGATACTTGGTTCCTACTTTTACAGTGGCAGCCCAAACCTTCCTGCCTGCTGGCTCCGCGGGAGGGAGTACAAAAGTTTCCAATGCGCTAGCAGCCTGCTTTTCCTGCCTGCTGTCTCCGCGGGAGGAAGTACAAAGCTTACAATGCCTTACCAGCTTGCTTTTCCTGCCTGCTGTCTCCGCGGGAGGAAGTACAAAGTTTGCAATGCCTTACCTGCCTGCTGTCTCCGGGGAGGAAGTACAAACTTGCCTATGCTTTGCCCGTCTGCTTTTCCACGGTGGGAGGGCCATAAAAAAGCTGAACTATGTGTCCCGTCCGTGTCGGGCCATCCACACCGGCTCATTGTCATCCACATATCTGCGTTGTGTAGTCTTTCATCTGGTATCGCGTGCCATGCTAAAGGCTAGCCTCATCAGCTTCATCTTATCTCTATTACAAGCTAAAGGTCTGCATATAATGACATTTAGCATTATTTGCTAAATGGGTTTATAGGCAGCATTCACGATTCAATTCGCGCCAGTTCTGACACTTCCCTGGCGAGTGTAATACACTTTCGTGTATGTAATTACAATTCTAATTATGTCATTTCTAATCAACCGTTTGGCACTGCAGCTAACATGGTATGCAGTGTATTTCATTAAGCATCTGTCTCAACCCGGGTAAGAAGGCAGCATATTTCACTAATTTGGTTGTGGGCAGCATTTACAATTACTTATACACTTAGCCTACAGTAAGTGTAGCAACGCCGCGTGGCAGTGTATTATTTCCGCATTCAGAATAGCAGCTACGTCACTTCGGGTGATGTCACATCCGCAGTCATACGTCCGTCCGTTTCCTTTCTATTCTGCATGCTCCTGGCAGGTTATCCATTTTGCTTCATCGCAAATAATTTCCCACCACCCTTCCCTTCTACAGCTCAGTATCCTGGTGGGGTGCTGAGGTTGTTAAATGTGCGACTTATATTAAGTCTTCACTGTACAGTGCACAGTAAGTATAACCTGTACCATAACCTTTGTATTTTGCACCTTTCTTAATAAAAGGGCGCGGTGGGCATGGTGCCGACGGGACTTAACACCAAATCAGCTTAAAATATGGATACTTGGTTCCTACTTTTACAGTGGCAGCCCAAACCTTCCTGCCTGCTGGCTCCGAGGGAGGGAGTACAAAAGTTTCCAATGCGCTAGCAGCCTGCTTTTCCTGCCTGCTGTCTCCGCGGGAGGAAGTACAAACTTGCCTATGCTTTGCCCGTCTGCTTTTCCACGGCGGAGGGCCGCACAAAAGCTGAACTATGTGTCCCGTCCCGTCGGCGCCATCCACACCGGGCTCATTGTCATCCACACATCTGCGTTGTGTAGTCTTTCATCTGGTATGCGTACCATGCTAAGGCTAGCCTCATCAGCTTCATCTTATCTCTATTACAAGCTAAAGGTCTGCATATAAAGGCCTTGATTGGTGACAAAAGCAGTTTTATGCTTTGAGTCTTCGTGTAATGGCACTTGGAAGAAGCCATTGGCAAGATCTAACGTGGAAAAAATTGTAGCTTGGCCATTGCCAATGTGATCAACAACAACGTCAAAAAACAGGGAGTTGCCATGACATGGGTAATGTGACTGAATTTAATTTTCTGTAGTCACAAACAAATCTATATGAGCCGTCACGTTTCTTAACTAAGATGATGGAGGCTGAATACATTGAAGTGGACTCCTCAATTAAATCATATTTGAAAAAGTCTTCTACAAGTTCTTCAGTGACTCTTTGGAGATGAGGAGACTGACGATAAGGCCTACACTTAACAGGGGGATGGTTGCCCGTGTCAATGACATGCTCGTGCATGCCAGTTTTCCCTAAATCTGCAAGGCTTGATGAAAACATGTCTCTATTTTGTCCTAAGAATCTAAGTAGTCTTTGTTGTTGGTCTGGCGTCAGTTGTGTGTTGGTCAAGTCAAATCCTAAATCTTGAGCAATTTTGACGTAATCCCTAGTGTCATTGTCAGTCTTCTTATTGGCAGTGTTAACTGTACTTACAAATGGCTGGTCAGTCAATTTCAAAGATAGAGTGGCTGTCAATGTAACTAAATTTTCCTACAACTGTACCCTACAACTGTCTTAAACTTTTTCTTCTTGGGAAGGATTCATAAGCCTAAATGAAACAGTTTTCCTATGCGCTTTTGAGAGGGTCCTACCACCTGCTACTTCAGAATGAGCAGTAAGGGAGGCAATTGGTTCAATGAGGATGAGGGAATCATCTTTTGCCTCAGGCAATTTTACCTTGAAATGAATTTCGCTCCGAGGGGGCATATAAATTTGATCTATTGTTTTTGCTAATACACAAATTTCTTGAACTGAAGTGGCAATGAAATTGATGTATTGCCTGAGGTGCTGTTGCCTATTATGAGGGAATGGCAGCTATAATCTAAGACTGCATCGTTGTCATTGGGGAAGTTTTCACCTAGTAGGACTGACTGTGGTAATGAGGGCAGGACAGAGAATTGTTGTGAAAATTCCTGATCTTTAATGACAAAATCTAACTCAACTGAACCCAACACTTTGTGCAATTCGCCACCAACACCTTGAATGTGTGGAAGGGGTGAGTTTCCAAGTACAGGGTTGTTGAAAGCTTTGTTTAGAAAAGCAAACGAAATGCAGCAAATGGATGCCCCTGAATCTATTAAACAAGTTGTTGTTTCAGTACCAAATTTTACCTGAATTACACTTTTGGCAAGGGGCGTAACTAAGGACACAGTTGAAATTTCACTTGCAAAGTAACTTTCCATACCAGACTCCATATTGGCCATGACACCTTATAGTATGTACCGTACTATAAATTATAATTAAGAAAGACAAGAAATCAAACAATGTAAAGTAGTACTTACAATTTTTGAAGACTTCTTCCTTGGTTGGTGACTTTAAGAGTTGGTGGTCCTTAATCCAGTGCTGAGATCAGAGGTGGATGCAGTCGCTTGTTATTCCATATGTTCTTGTAGCTGGTTGTAGTTAGTTCCTGGGCTCCGAGGTTCCGAAAATCGTTGATTCTCCGCCAACTATTATGATAAGGGTCTTGGGTCCAAGTGATGGTTCCGGTGAAACACCTTATCTAACTGGCGTGCTGGTTTGCTTGGGGGAATTAACTCAGCAAAGAGTCCGAAGTCACAAGAAGCTAATCACAATTTTGTTTACAAGAACAGAGTAACATGGGGTGGCCACAGAGAGTCAGTACAACCCTCTGGGCTGAGGGCTAGAGGAGCTGACCTGTGTTGGGAGTCTAAACCCTACTGACAAATGAATGGAGATAGTGACTATTTATCTAAAATTGAAACAAGGAAGAGATTATGATTCGTTGACTGCTACAAAAACGGGTGTAACCTACAATAACCAATGAAATACAGAATATAACAAAATGGGGTGTGTCCTACAAAAACAACTTCATTGACCAGACAGCGGGACTTAATCCTGCTAATCCTATTTCAACTGGCACTAATCTTGATTGCCCTATATCACGGGCCAGAAACGGTGGGTGTTGTTGTTTAAACGTCGCGTGGACGACGACTATACACAATCCATTGACATGTTGCACACCGACGTGAAGCTGGTTCCCAGGGCCAACTGGTGGTATCCTCAGAAGTGACCTGTCTTTAACGGGTTCGAAGCCGGGGCGCTTTTAAGCCCGATTTGACCCGATTTACGGCAGTATTTCACACTGCAGATGCTTGTTATGTTTCGTACATCGACCACAGGGTTTTGTCGTTACTATGGATCGAAAGCCCCGTGTCCTAGCTTTCCGTCATGTGCGCGTGCGTCGCGGGTCTCGTCACGTTTTCCCACCCTTAAAGCCCCCAAAGCCAAGCCCGTGCGTGTGGACGGGAGCCAAAACAGCTCAGATTTCATATCAAAGGGGTTTGATCTCTGCATCCCGCTTGCACTAATCGTCTAGCACCGGAGAAAGAAACATATGCACGCATATCATATATGAAAATGTTGCCGCGTGGACAAGGCACCTGGGATCGTCCGCGGGGTCGGCGTTGGAGCACCTGGTTGGGCGTCCACGTCCATTTGGCCATGTGATATAGACATGTCTTTTTACCAAGAAAGGAGCCTTGCTCTGCGATCATCTTTTATACGTCGCGTGGGCGACAAATATCCACATAACCCATTGACATGTTGCACATCGACGTGAAACTGGTTCCCAGGGCCAACTGGTGGTATCGTCAGAAGTGACCCGTCTTTAGCGGGTTCGAAGCAGGGCGCTTTTAAGCCCGATTAGACCCGATTTACGGCAGTATTTCACGCTGCAGATGCTTGTTATGTTTCGTACATCGACCACAGGCTTTTATTGGTTACTATGGATCGAGAAAGCCCGTGTCTTAGCTTTCACGTCATGTGCGACACGTCGCGGATGTCGTCTCGTTTTCCCACCCTTAAAGCCATCCCAAGCTAAGCCCGTGCGCTCAGATTTGACTGATCTGTGCGTCCCGTTTGCACTGATTGTCTCACGCAGCGGATCCCCTTTTGCCACTGCTTTATATAAACACAATGGGCGAAAGCGACAATTATAGAGTTTTGGAATTACGATAAAATGATGATCTACCGGACAGGGCATGTGCGTTTAAAGCGTACCTACACATACACATTTACGAATGGAAAGCCAGAACTGGGCATTGGCTTTTGGCGTCAAGTGGACGCCATCCTTGCCTAACAGTGCAGGTCCCATCCTCATGTGCTGGCTGTGGTCCCAAAGGTGGCATCCAGGCGGCGTCGCAACATCCTCTTCAAAGCGCCGATTCGTCTCCTCCACCTTCCGCTTGTAGGCAGAGACCGTCATGTTCCTTGGTTTTACCCTCGGGAACAGACTTCCTATCACTGCTCTGGAGCCCGGCCGTTTCCACCGAAGGTAGTCCAGAAGATCCAGCAAGTCCTCAACCAGGTTCTGAGGATCAGTTGACGCCGACACGTCGTTCTCTCCCACTTGAAAGAAAACAATGCCCTGGAAACCTGCATCAAGGGCATCCACCACTGCTTTCATCCGGCGACAGTCGCCCCTCCTATCCACGCACGGAAGTGATGATGCCGCGTGGAGGGGACAGACTTGATCAAGTCGCCGCACGAAGCTATGTCCCAGGATGGCAAAGTGGACGGGCTTTGAAACAGGACCTTTAAAAGTGTGTAGGCCATGGCTTGAATGAAGTCTTCAACAATGAGTTGTGTCAAACAATGTTAGCACAAGTGCCGTGATGCTTGTATCTGACTGCTAGGTATATATAGCCCGGCGCGATTGAAAAGTGTTTGTATTAAGCTCTGCATTGAGGTCACAGAGTCAATCAATCATTCATGGATTAAGGCCGGTTGGTAGCTTAAACCTGACCACGACTCACTCATCCCATTCACTTATGCGATTAAACAACCGATCAACGATTGGCTTTCAGTCGTAATTCCGCCACTTGGTTGGCTTCCATGTCTCACTCAGAAACTCTCGGATTAGGCATTACAATCAAAACATCAGAGCAGAGCCTGTGTGCCCCACCACAACAAGTGCCTCTGCAAGCGTGACGCCAATCAAGGCTCGTTTGAAGACAATGAGGTGAGTAAGAACTCACTATGAAGCTACTTTAGGAATGTAATTGCGTGAAGGTGACCTTGAGTAACAAGCGAATTAAATATCACAAAAAGCGTGTCTCCGTTTTCTCTTCACATGGAAATAAAGACAATACCAAGGCTAAGCGTAGCAAAGAAATCATTTTATTCATCCTTCCAGACAACATCAAACCAAGTGCAAACATAGCAAAAATTCAGTTAGCCATCACACCAGGTGGAATTGAAGACAATACCACGGCTAAGCGCCGCAGCAATGAAAACGTTTTATTCATCCTTCCAGACAACATCAAACCAAGTGCAAACATAGCAAAATTCAGTTAAGCCATCACACCAGGTGGAATTGAAGACAATACCACGGCTAAAGCGCAGCAATGAAAACGTTTTATTCATCCTTCCAGACAACATCAAACCAAGTGCAAACATAGCAAAAATTCAGTTAAGCCATCACACCAGGTGGAATTGAAGACAAATATCCGGGCTGGTTCGTAGACATTGAAAGCATGTTCCCCTCACCTGGAAACAATACTATCAATGCCTCGGCCGACCTACCGACTCAAGTCATAGAACTTGAGCCAAGTGTAGAAAATCACTTGAGCCAAGGATTATATTTCAGTTTCACATGCCCGACTTTACCTCGATGTTTTTCCGTTTAATTTACTGGTATTATTAGTTCTTTGTTGTTATTGTTTTAAGTTTATGTCATTGCGGTTTGGGTTAGGGATTCAGCTTAAAGAAGGCCGTAGGCTTTTAGTTTTAATTTATGGTTTTTTCGGTTTTGGTTTACGTTTTAACCTTCTTTGTTTTAAGTTTATGTCATTGCGGTTTTGGTTAGTGATTCAGCTGAAAAGAAGGTCCGTAGGCTTTTAGTTTTAATTTATGTTTTTAGGTTTTTTAGGTTAGCGTTTTAGATTAGAGAGAAGGACTTATTGCCTTTTCACGCTAGTTTTTATGTTACATCGGTTTGTGGTTAGTGTTAGTTTAGAGCGAGACAGTGTTAACTTGTACTTTTATTTTTGCATTCCCCATTTGTAAGGCCGAACATGATCATGACGAAGCATTTGTGCATCACAGTCATATACCCAGATGGATAACCATAGCTCACGCATTCAATACTCTAACAATTGCATAATGGACAAATGATTCAAACATGTCAGCACAAATATATAATCTGAAACATTAAACCTGGAAGGATACAACTTTGATTTCAAAGTCCGATTGCTGTGATGGCGCAGTTGAGTCTACGCAGGAAGGAAGGTCGTCGTGGTAGATCAGATCTCTGTGAATTCTTCAGGTACTGTTGACAATGGCAGTGGAGCTGCTACACGTGATGAACAATACATACTACAATTTACATCAACATGCATAACAAACGTCAGAAAGCGTCAATGTCCGTCTGGCGTGTAGTGCCATTGCGCCTACCATCAATTGGGTGACTCGCATACATAGCTGTAGACACTACAGCAATATACCTCTCCTTTCCCATATGCCACACCTTAGGGAATTGCAAAGATTTGACACGGCAAATCATGCACAGTTACCACCAAATCGCCTCTGAAGCCTGCGGGACTTCGAACTGGTTGGCCTGCGCCAGCCAGCGGCCGCCACCATCGCCTCTCCTCTATGGGGCGACCCTTCACTCCCATGCAACACCAGCATTTCGTCCTGCTTCCAGGAGAAATCAACCACCGTTCGCGCTTGCTTACTGTCAAAGTCGCCTCTGAGCCCCTGCCGGGATTCGACCTGGTTTGCCTCGCCAGCCAGCGCTTCGCCACCATCGCCTCTCCTCTATGGGGCGACCCTTCACTCCCATGCAACACCAGCATTTAGTCCTGCTTCCAGGAGAAATCAACCACCGTTCGCGCTTGCTTACTGTCAAGTAAGCCTCTGGCGCCTGCCTGGATTCGAACTGGTTTGCCTCGCCAGCTACCGTTCCGCCGCTAATGCCTCTCCTCTAAGGGTCGCCCCTTCACTCCCATGCAACACCATCATTTCGTCCCTGCTTCCAGGAGAAATCAACCACCGTTGCGCTTGCTTACTGCCAAGTCGCCTCTGAGCGCCTGCGGGATTCGACCTGGTTTGCCTGCGCCAGCCAACGCTTCGCCACCATCGCCTCTCCTCTATGGGGCGACCCTTCACTCCCATGCAACACCAGCATTTCGTCCTGCTTCCAGGAGAAATCAACCACCGTTCGCGCTTGCTTACTGCCAAAGTAAGCCTCTGAGCCCCTGCGGGATTCGACCTGGTTTGCCTGCGCCAGCTAAGCTTCGCCACCATCGCCTCTCCTCTAAGGGTCGCCCCTTCACTCCCATGCAACACCATCATTTCGTCCTGCTTCCAGGAGAAATCAACCACCGTTCGCGGCTTGCTTACTGCCAAAGTCAGCCTCTGAGCACCTGCGGGATTCGACCTGGTTTGCCTCGCCAGCCAGCCAACGCCACCATCGCCTCTCCTCTATGGGGCGACCCTTCACTCCCATACAACACCAGCATTTCGTCCTGCTTCCAGGAGAAATCAACCACCGTTCGCGGCTTGCTTACTGTCAAGTCGCCTCTGGCGCCTGCCTGGATTCGAACTGGTTTGCCTGCGCCAGCTACCGTTTTCGCCCGCTAATGCCTCTCCTCTAAGGGTCGCCCCTTCACTCCCATGCAACACCATCATTTCGTCCTGCTTCCAGGAGAAATCAAACACCGTTCGCGCTTGCTTACTGCCAAGTCGCCTCTGGCGCCTGCCGGGATTCGACCTGGTTTGCCTGCGCCAGCCAGCGCTTCGCCACCATCGCCTCTCCTCTAAGGGTCGCCCTTCACTCCCATGCAACACCATCATTTTGTCCTGCTTCCAGGAGAAATCAACCACCGTTCGCGGCTTGCTTACTGCCAAAGTCGCCTCTGGCGCCTGCCGGGATTCGACCTGGTTTGCCTGCGCCAATAACGCTTCGCCACCATCGCCTCTCCTCTATGGGGCGACCCTTCACTCCCATGCAACACCAGCATTTTTCGTCCTGCTTCCAGGAGAAATCAACCACCGTTTGCGCTTGCTTACTGTCAAGTCGCCTCTGAGCGCCTGCCTGGATTCGAACTGGTTTGCCTGCGCCAGCTACCGTTCCGCCGCTAATGCCTCTCCTCTAAGGGTCGCCCCTTCACTCCCATGCAACACCATCATTTTGTCCTGCTTCCAGGAGAAATCAACCACCGTTTGCGCTTGCTTACTGCCAAGTCGCCTCTGAGCGCCTGCCGGGATTCGACCTGGTTTGCCTGCACCAGCCAACGCTTCGCCACCATCGCCTCTCCTCTATGGGGCGACCCTTCACTCCCATGCAACACCAGCATTTCGTCCTGCTTCCAGGAGAAATCAACCACCGTTCGCGCGCTTGCTTACTGTCAAGTCGCCTCTGAGCCCCTGTCGGGACTCAATGTGTTTCAGTTCTGCTACACCGTGGCCGCATCGAGCATCTTCGGGAGAACCAATGACGAATAGCATGAGCAACGTCGCGCGCCGTTACACAAGCTAAACACCAAGGCAACGAAAAGCTTGATCATGGTGGAGGTCGGAATTATCCCGCTATGCACTACCTCGGGTCCCCCATCTTTCCAACCTCCGTCGGCAGACGTGGACGGCAGCGTCGCAATTTTCACATCGCCGTACCCGTCGCATCGTCTTGCCCGGGAACATAGGCAAATTTCTGAGCCAGTGGCCAGCCTGGCTCTTGTCCCCATATAAAGAATACCCCGTAAATACGTTGGATAGTTAGACTTTCGCCTGAGAGTACTATGCATTTTTAAAAGTTAATAAATACTTTATTTGAAGGGTTAGAAAAACGCCCTTTTGCATGCACCTCCGCCATTGAATGGGCTTTTTGGCAATATAAGCAATTTGATTTCTGTCTTTGGACAGAAAAGTTATATAGGATTTCCTGCGGAAATATAGCAAAACATGACGATTTTTACAAACAAATTGTTCAATATATATTTTAATTTTCAGGATAGATCCAATTTGTGTTCACCACCGTCACCGACGTCAAAAGAGCTTTCTAATGATACCAATACAGGTTTGTTGCAGATAGGTATAACGGAGTTAGAAGCAAACAAAGACGCGATAAGGCAAAGACTGAACAAGGGCGCATTTGAAAGGCCGACCACACAAGAAGCGGCGGTATAAACCGGCGTGCGTAACGTCTCAGCAGAACATCGCACATGTCTGAGTTATACGTCTCCCAGATTGTATCACCTATTTCAGCACGGCTCCCTTGGGGGCTGCATAAATCGCCTTACACGCGCATGCCGCGCGTCGTTGGATAGATGTGTCCTGTGGCTACACGGAGAATGTTTCCATTTGTTTTTACGCAACTTTATAGCCGAGCAATTAAGGTTTCTGTGATTTTAAGCTGTGCGTTTTTCTTCCACGTAGGCCCCGGTGGAAGAAACTTGTTCCACCCAGCCTCCGGTGGAAGTCGCCTGCGCCATGGCATTTTTCAAGCCTTCTACTTTGTCATATCTATGCATGTTATACGTTCTTGGAAACCTTGGGAAACGCTCTCTCCAAATATGCAAACGTGAATATTATTGCTGCCCCTGGTAACCAGTCCAGATTGAAACTCCGACGTGATGTTTTGTGTAATTTTACTGAAGTTCAATTCTTCTGTGATATAGCAATTTTCGCCAACATCGCGCAGTCGTGATATAACGGCTACTATTCTTACACATCACCTCAGAATATACATTTCTATAGCGCGTTTGAAAGCCTATTGAGGCGTGTTTTTAGACAATGTATAATACGCACATGTTGCACATTCAGTGGGGAGCTATATGAGTATTAATGTGCGAACTGCAAAATATAAGGGACGTGAAATAGATTGGCGGAATATACATGAATTTGTACACCGCCTATACCGGCGGTGTTAATATTTACATCTATAGTGCATTTGCAAGATCATTCATGTGGGATTCTGGGAATATGTAATATGTTGTTGTGCGACATTAGATAGTTGAGCAATACAGGAATGAACATGCTTGACATAACTAAAAAAGGACAAGCGTTTGGAATCTAACCATAACAGCAATACCTGTAGTGTTATTATTTATAATGTTAGTGTATCAGAAAGCCCTTGAAAATGCGGTTCTGCCAAGGTATAATGTGCATTCGAGTCACACCTGATAGTCGGGCACTGCGCGCCGTTATATTTTGCTGAAACCGGATCAAATCTATGATCTGGCGTGCATGCTCCGTCGGCCCGTCGGCGTTATGACAGCTATACTTTATCACAAAAGCCGCCGCTATTGTCACTTAATTAGCTTTATATCACACTCTATATATCACATCTACGTATCATCATTGTTTTATAACGTCTGTTTGACCTGTCCTCGTGGATTCGTTGTATATACATGCACATCTCTAGCTTCCTGTAAATCTAATTATCACTTCATTAGCTGTCCATCACTCTGCTGTGTTTACTGTTTAGTCTGAGGCGTGGCAGGTAATTTCCGGAGATGTACCACTAATCAGCAAATTTAATTTCGTCACCGTGAAGATATCCTTCTTTTGATAAGCAGCTTTGTGATTTTATAATCTTGTCGCCCGACTGATTTCGGCCATGTGCACAGAATGCTTGGTTTTCATTGGGATGGGCAATTCACACCTTTTGGCGTGCCCTTGCCCCTCCAAATGGACGTCATGCATAGAATGGAGATGGGCAATTCACAATTTCCTCCTCTCCTTAAAACATCCGACTTGGTCACATGACAGTGACCTTCATCTAAACCATTCCATTGGCTATCTGTCTGGGACGTGGTAATATAAGTGAATGCTCACAATATCATCATCACAGACCGAGTGTCTTAGTGGACGAATACCAGTCGGCGTTGACGATCCCTATTGGCAAGTGAACTTTACTTTTATTACCTTTTGCTTGTTTTTAATAAGTCATCTACGCTGCTCAATATATCAAACTGATACATAGCATAAATAGGGTTCTTAAAATATCCAAGTACAAAACTGTGACATCAAGGCCCTTTTCTGTAGCTCCCAGAAACATAGTACAGTGAATCTTTTGCCAGTATGCCTTCCACAAATGTATCAGTGGTTTGTCAAAGTGCAAAACATATTACAAAGGCGTTGCGCATTTAAAAAATGTTATCCTAACAGTTCACTGCTGCTATAAACGCCATTCATGCCCAAAATCGCCGCCAAAGCGAGTCTTATACAGCTACTCAGCTTGTGTCCATGTCGGCTCTATTGGCATTTTGTGGCACATTCACAATAAACAAAAACCAAATCCCTGAGTACATCAGGGTACTAAAACACTTTGGCCACACAATACAAGGAGAGGACGCACCTGTAGCCTCTCCTTCAAATAATAATCAATGCCGAGTACCAGTACTGGTTTAACTGGGTCGACCAGAAATGGTACTCGGTATAATTACCAACACAACTCAGTCAGGGCTAATCTAACTAACTCTGGCTTATATGATAGGTTCCCTGAAAGTGAACCCACACTTTCAGGGTTTAAGCAATATTTAACCAATATTCTTAAAAAGCAGGGCGTAATGCTGGGGACACATGTCGCCGCGTTTCTAAGTTTTTCTATTTTATCCAAAACAGGTATTCCCAAATAGTAATATGGCTTGTATCAATTTTGATATATTTGAGCACGTAGATGAAATACATCATTTCAACATGGTATTTTCGCAAAACGGGGTTTCTGCAGGTGCCATTAAAAATTACATGGCAGCAGTCAAATCCTTTCTCACCTACTGTCAAACATATGTTAAAATGTCACCCAGGGTTTGCGATAATTTGCGTAGGTTTACAAGTGCTACAAATTGTTCATATACAGGTGTAAGTAAACAATATAAACGCGAGGAAGCCCATAAATCTGTTGCAGAATTCAGAGATGAAACCAGGCAACCGCCATCCATTTCCGTTGCTCAAAGGGATACACAGATCCTGCAACCAGACAGGAGGTGAGGGACATCCTGGATCGGGCCAAGGCAGATCGACAATCCGATGACGATCAGCGCCTGGTGATGCGGTACCTGTCCTGTGGGATAATTCAACTTGGTCATGCCCAAAGACCTTCGGTGGCATCCTGTATGAAGTTGGCTGACTTTGATAAGGCACGATCCGTTGGCGGCAGGTACCAAATTTCGTTCATGGACCACAAGACGTCCACGAGCTTCCTGGTCAGCATAACCTTGTGCAAAGAGGAGTACAACATGTTCAGGGATTACCGCCGGTATATACGTGGTGACATGCCTGAAGATGTCCAGCCGGAAAAGTCGCCTTTCTTCAGAAAGGTGGACAATGGTACCGAAGTGGGTAACATGTCCCTCGAGTTGGCCCGCTTCCAGGGCGAAAGAGGTTTCTTTAAACCCAACGAGGGAAATAAACGTAAAGACATTTACAGCCACGGATGTTCGAAAGCTTTGGAGACTGAAGTGGCAAGGCAGCATCCGATGATGATGCAAAACGTAAGATGGCCAGTGACTATCTTGCACATGGCCCAAAAACAGTAGATAAATATTATGTGAAAAAAAAACACCCTTACAGGCTGCTAGTGAGTGTGCATTTGTAGCCGGTGTCATCAAACAAGCAGCTAGTGCATCAAACGACGGTGAGGAACCTGCCTCGGCGTCCATTCCAACAGCGCCCCAGCCCCAGCCCCCAAACCCCAAAGGTTGGGGAAGGGAAAAGGCAAAAGTAAAGGCAAAGGCAAACTCATCAAGCCCAAAGGTAATAAATTAGGTGGATAGTGGAAGGTAGGGGAAGGGAAGGTAACAGAAACAGGGAAAGATGATCAAACCATAATCAACTATAGGCTAGAAGTAATAGGATATAACCTGTAATTCCATAACCTAATGTCAGTATTGACGCATTAGGTTTATACAACAGTAGTAAAGGGGTTCGCTGTTCGAACTTGCTGTTGTGGGAATGGTGCAGGAAAATGAAAATGGCACTCTTAAAGAGCAACCTCCACGTGGTGAGTGCTGGTTAATACGAATAGCTCTTAAAGTTTCTTTGGGGTGGTTCCGACGAGCTATAAATCACCATTGTGCAACTTATTTGATACGTAGACGTACGTGTATTTCGCAATGTTTATCATTCATTTATATGACAATGTATATATATATATAAGGTCTCTTTTTTCAGCTATAATGTCTATATGCAAATTCGTGTCTAACGACCTATGTCGCTTTTTCGTCCTTCATCCGTTGTGCGATCCATAATATCTATAATGCATATGGGCCCTTTCAAATTTGTTTCTAAAAACGAATAACACGTACATCTGCGACATTTCCCATCTGGTGTGCCGACGCTATCAGCGAAAATCAGTGCTTGTTTCGTTTGGTAATTATTTCTATATCTGATGTTGGTCCTTGACAGCTATAATATTCATTATGCAATGTTGGATTTTTAATATCTATGACGCATTTGAAAGGCCTTTCCAGTGCGCTTTTAACGATGTATAACTTGCACATTTACGCCGCTGCGCAAAGGTACTTTAGATGTCCGTATATAATGGTAATTTCCGTCTCCAATGCGCTATGGGCCATGTGCTATGGGCGGAAGATGTTTTCCACATAAATTCATTATGCAATGTTGGATTCTTAATATCTATAACGCATTTGAAAGGCCTTTCCAGTGCGCTTCTAACGATGTATAACATGCACATTTGCGCCGCTGTGCAAAGGACTTGTTCGCGTATAATGATAATTTCCGTGTGCCATGTGCTATCGGCGGAAGATGTTTTCCGCATAAATTCATTATGCAATGTTGGATTCTTAATATCTATAACGCATTTGAAAGGCCTTTCCAGTGCGCTTCTAACGATGTATAACATGCACATTTGCGCCGCTGTGCAAAGGACTTGTTCGCGTATAATGATAATTTCCGTGTGCCATGTGCTATCGGCGGAAGATGTTTTCCGCATAAATTCATTATGCAATGTTGGATTCTTAATATCAATAACGCATTTGAAAGGCCTTTCCAGTGCGCTTCTAACGATGTATAACATGCACATTTACGCCGCTGCGCAAAGGTACCAGTGTTGTTCGTGTATAATGGTCATTTCCGTGTCCCATGTGCTATCGGCGGAAGATGTTTTTTGTGCATAAATTCATTATGCAATGTTCGATTCTTAATATCTATAACGCATTTGAAAGGCCTTTTCAGTGCGCTTCTAACGATGTATAACATGCACATTTACGCCGCTGCGCAAAGGTACTTTAGATGTCCGTATATATTGGTCATTTCCGTCTCCAATGTGCTATCGGCGGAAGATGTTTTCCGCATAAATTCATTATGCAATGTTGGATTCTTAACATCTATAGCGCATTTGAAAGGTCTTTCTAGTGCGCTTCTAACGATGTATAACATGCACATTTACGCCGCTGCGCAAAGGTACCAGTGTTGTTCGTGTATAATGGTCATTTCCGTCTCCAACGTGCTGTGGGCGGAAGATGTTTTCCGCATAAATTCATTATGCAAAGGTGGATTCTTAATATCTATAACGCATTTGAAAGGCCTTTCCAGTGCGCTTCTAACGATGTATAACATGCACATTTACGCCGCTGCGCAAAGGTACCAGTGTTGTTCGTGTATAATGGTCATTTCCGTGTCCCATGTGCTATCGGCGGAAGATGTTTTTTGTGCATAAATTCATTATGCAATGTTCGATTCTTAATATCTATAACGCATTTGAAAGGCCTTTTCAGTGCGCTTCTGACGATGTATAACATGCACATTTACGCCGCTGCGCAAAGGTACTTTAGATGTCCGTATATATTGGTCATTTCCGTCTCCAATGTGCTATCGGCGGAAGATGTTTTCCGCATAAATTCATTATGCAATGTTGGATTCTTAACATCTATAGCGCATTTGAAAGGTCTTTCTAGTGCGCTTCTAAGGATGTATAACAAGCGCATTTGCGCCGCTGTGCAAAGGTCTTGTTCGCGTATAATGGTCATTTCCGTGTCCCATGTGCTATCGGCGGAAGATGTTTTGTGCATAAATTCATTATGCAATGTTCGATTCTTAATATCTATAACGCATTGGAAAGGCCTTTCCAGTGCGCTTCTAACGATGTATAACATGCACATTTACGCCGCTGCGCAAAGGTCTTGTTCGCGTATAATGATAATTTCCGTCTCCAATGCGCTTTGGGCGGAAGATGTTTTCCGCACAAATTCATTATGCAATGTTGGATTCTTAATATCTATAGCGCATTTGAAAGGCCTTTCCAGTGCGCTTCTAACGATGTATAACATGCACATTTGCGCCGCTGTGCAAAGGACTTGTTCGCGTATAATGATAATTTCCGTGTGCCATGTGCTATCGGCGGAAGATGTTTTCCGCATAAATTCATTATGCAATGTTGGATTCTTAATATCTATAGCGCATTTGAAAGGTCTTTCTAGTGCGCTTCTAACGATGTATAACATGCACATTTACGCCGCTGCGCAAAGGTACCAGTGTTGTTCGTGTATAATGGTCATTTCCGTCTCCAACGTGCTGTTGGCGGAAGATGTTTTCCGCATAAATTCATTATGCAAAGGTGGATTCTTAATATCTATAACGCATTTGAAAGGCCTTTCCAGTGCGCTTCTAACGATGTATAACATGCACATTTACGCCGCTGCGCAAAGGTACCAGTGTTGTTCGTGTATAATGGTCATTTCCGTGTCCCATGTGCTATCGGCGGAAGATGTTTTGTGCATAAATTCATTATGCAATGTTCGATTCTTAATATCTATAACGCATTTGAAAGGCCTTTTCAGTGCGCTTCTGACGATGTATAACATGCACATTTACGCCGCTGCGCAAAGGTACTTTAGATGTCCGTATATATTGGTCATTTCCGTCTCCAATGTGCTATCGGCGGAAGATGTTTTCCGCATAAATTCATTATGCAATGTTGGATTCTTAACATCTATAGCGCATTTGAAAGGTCTTTCTAGTGCGCTTCTAAGGATGTATAACAAGCGCATTTGCGCCGCTGTGCAAAGGTCTTGTTCGCGTATAATGGTCATTTCCGTGTCCCATGTGCTATCGGCGGAAGATGTTTTTTGTGCATAAATTCATTATGCAATGTTCGATTCTTAATATCTATAACGCATTGGAAAGGCCTTTCCAGTGCGCTTCTAACGATGTATAACATGCACATTTACGCCGCTGCGCAAAGGTCTTGTTCGCGTATAATGATAATTTCCGTCTCCAATGCGCTTTGGGCGGAAGATGTTTTCCGCACAAATTCATTATGCAATGTTGGATTCTTAATATCTATAGCGCATTTGAAAGGCCTTTCCAGTGCGCTTCTAACGATGTATAACATGCACATTTGCGCCGCTGCGCAAAGGACTTGTTCGCGTATAATGATAATTTCCGTGTGCCATGTGCTATCGGCGGAAGATGTTTTCCGCATAAATTCATTATGCAAAGTTGGATTCTTAATATCAATAACGTATTTGAAAGGCCTTTCCAGTGCGCTTCTAACGATGTATAACATGCACATTTACGCCGCTGCGCAAAGGTACCAGTGTTGTTCGTGTATAATGGTCATTTCCGTCTCCAACGTGCTGTTGGCGGAAGATGTTTTCCGCATAAATTCATTATGCAAAGGTGGATTCTTAATATCTATAACGCATTTGAAAGGCCTTTCCAGTGCGCTTCTAACGATGTATAACATGCACATTTACGCCGCTGCGCAAAGGTACCAGTGTTGTTCGTGTATAATGGTCATTTCCGTGTCCCATGTGCTATCGGCGGAAGATGTTTTTGTGCATAAATTCATTATGCAATGTTCGATTCTTAATATCTATAACGCATTTGAAAGGCCTTTTCAGTGCGCTTCTGACGATGTATAACATGCACATTTACGCCGCTGCGCAAAGGTACTTTAGATGTCCGTATATATTGGTCATTTCCGTCTCCAATGTGCTATCGGCGGAAGATGTTTTCCGCATAAATTCATTATGCAATGTTGGATTCTTAACATCTATAGCGCATTTGAAAGGTCTTTCTAGTGCGCTTCTAAGGATGTATAACAAGCGCATTTGCGCCGCTGTGCAAAGGTCTTGTTCGCGTATAATGGTCATTTCCGTGTCCCATGTGCTATCGGCGGAAGATGTTTTTTGTGCATAAATTCATTATGCAATGTTGGATTCTTAATATCTATAACGCATTTGAAAGGCCTTTCCAGTGCGCTTCTAACGATGTATAACATGCACATTTACGCCGCTGCGCAAAGGTCTTGTTCGCGTATAATGATAATTTCCGTCTCCAATGCGCTTTGGGCGGAAGATGTTTTCCGCACAAATTCATTATGCAATGTTGGATTCTTAATATCTATAGCGCATTTGAAAGGCCTTTCCAGTGCGCTTCTAACGATGTATAACATGCACATTTGCGCCGCTGTGCAAAGGACTTGTTCGCGTATAATGATAATTTCCGTGTGCCATGTGCTATCGGCGGAAGATGTTTTCCGCATAAATTCATTATGCAAAGTTGGATTCTTAATATCAATAACGTATTTGAAAGGCCTTTCCAGTGCGCTTCTAACGATGTATAACATGCACATTTACGCCGCTGCGCAAAGGTACCAGTGTTGTTCGTGTATAATGGTCATTTCCGTCTCCAACGTGCTGTTGGCGGAAGATGTTTTCCGCATAAATTCATTATGCAAAGGTGGATTCTTAATATCTATAACGCATTTGAAAGGCCTTTCCAGTGCGCTTCTAACGATGTATAACATGCACATTTGCGCCGCTGCGCAAAGGTACCAGTGTTGTTCGTGTATAATGGTCATTTCCGTGTCCCATGTGCTATCGGCGGAAGATGTTTTTTGTGCATAAATTCATTATGCAATGTTGGATTCTTAATATCTATAGCGCATTTGAAAGGTCTTTCTAGTGCGCTTCTATCGATGTATAACAAGCGCATTTGCGCCGCTGTGCAAAGGTCTTGTTCACGTATAATGATAAGTTCCGTGTGCCATGTGCTATGGGCGGAAGATGTTTTCCACATAAATTCATTATGCAATGTTGGATTCTTAATATCTATAGCGCATTTGAAAGGCCTTTCCAGTGCGCTTCTAACGATGTATAACATGCACATTTGCGCCGCTGCGCAAAGGTACTTTAGATGTCCGTATATAATCGTAATTTCCGTCTCCAATGCGCTTTGGGCGGAAGATGTTTTCCGCACAAATTCATTATGCAATGTTGGATTCTTAATATCTATAGCGCATTTGAAAGGCCTTTCCAGTGCGCTTCTAACGATGTATAACATGCACATGTGGAGTATTTTGCAACGGTGCTCCACACATCTGAAATTGCCGCCGTCTGTGGTGTTCGTGTCACCTGCGCCATCAGCAGATGTAGTGTTCGGCTATAATTTATATGTCCATGGTCCGATTTTCACTATGTCTAATGCAGTCAAAAGCCTCGAAAGTACGCTCCTAACGCACTTTTACTGGATGCTTACCCTGGGCAAGATCTTAACGAGCCTAAGTTGATGTGTCAACTATAGGTGCTTGGATTACAATAGATTTGTTTACTCTGGGCCATGTCTTAATGACCCTAATTTGGTGTTTGCTTAATGTTATTGTAATATAGGGTGATGACATGTTTTCTTTATCAAAGCAGTGTATTAAAATGTCTAGACATAACTTTGTGTTACTAACAGTTGAGTCCTTGATACCTTAGGCTAGGATTTTATCTTGAACATCTGTGAAATTGTGCAGCCGTAATTTACACCTTTTTCAATAGTATGTCTGTGAGATGAGTTTTACTACTTTTGACTGGGGTCTTTCTCTAAACTATTGCTGATACATAATGAAACTAATATTCTATATATTTTCCTAATGTCTTAATCCTATATATATTGCTTGTAGTGGTACTAATTAATAATGAATTTTGTATGAATAATTATTCCATGATATCACACTCCAACCTTAATTCTGATGTCATGGAATGTCAGGGGAATAATGTCCAGTGTACCTTACCTAGACTAGTGTCTACAAAAATGACTTTCAAAACAACAATTTGAACCTAGATATTGACTGTGATAGGAAAACTGGTATCAAGCTTTTCTGTAACCAACATCAGTCTCTCTATATCCTCACTGTGTATCTCCAACCATCAAATCGATCTGATGAACTTTAAACTACTACGTTGATTATTTGACAGACATATGCCTTGGATACTTGCAGAATGGTAGTGTCATTGTCATGGGTGACCTGACCACTTCCCTGAGTGGCCAAAGATTCCAAGCATCGATCACAAGAAGATCACAGGAAGATAGAGAAGTTCACCAGTGACCTAAAGCTAGTACCCGTTAATGCCCAGACCAACTACCACATTTCAAGCAAATGCTGGGGCACCTTCTTTGGTAGTGGACTATATCCTCCAATCCAATGACATAGCAAGGAGATCGTAGTACGGGAGACTTCAGTAGCCGAGTTGGGTGATGATAGGTGTTGTGTATGTGAATACGAACTAACACTTATAGCTTGTAACGAGTTATCTCCCTTAGTCTGCACATGTCCATACAGCGTTTCCTGTAATAAACTTGTCTCGTACCTGCCACCCGAGTGTTCGGTTGTGTTGTGATAGCTCTCGCATTTAAACTTACATTTATGTTGGGGCCCGAGCCTGGGGACACTAAAATAGGATGAACAGCCTTCTAAACTTTTTCGTTCATAGCAACCTTTACAAAGTCTACATGTTTTTTTTTTTTTATGATAACCTCTAAACATTTCTGCCAGTTTTTGTCCAGGACATATACAGGATACTTTCAAAGTATGGACCTGAAAGATTTATTATATCTGGTTCATTAATTTATGGCTAAAAAATTATGGAAAAGGAAAGTAAAGGAGACAGGCTATATGAACTAGAAGCGTAGAAGCAAAGGTTAGCTGCAGACCCAGATACACGTCATTTCCTGGACATTCACCAAAACATCACCCCTCACATGGCCTGGAAGGCTTCAAACGTGTCTCCTTCTCTGAAGACTGCTGCCAGATTCGTAGTGAACCTTTGTGCCGCGTGGAGACCTGGAACTGCTTGTGGACGATGTGAGATGTGCGGACAAATGTATGGTGACCTCCTTATCCACCAGATATGTCAGTGTACCAGTTTTGAGGTTTTCAGAAAAAATTTATGGTGCAAAATCATTTGCATCTCACCAATAGAGTGTAGTGCCAAACTACACGACAGAGCAGACTATGACCTGACCACCAGTCTGCTGTCATGTAAGCCTCCCATAGAGATAGACCCTGAGATAATCATGGACTACTCCAAAGTGATCGTCAGAGGACTGTATACCCTGAACATGACCTACAGAGACATGCAACTTAATATCGCGGTTGTCGCAATATCGCATTTGACATATTGTTGCATTTGTCACACTTCAGTGTTTACTGTAATCATCATTTAATGTAACTCCAGAAAATCTTTGAAGGGCATTGAGAAGCGGAATACATAAGAAAAGCAAGATTTATGGATGTCAACACTTCTTTATTGTGAATAACACGACGTTTCGGAGTCTATGCTTGCTCCTTCATCAGGTGAATGGTAGGGAGTATAAGCTGGAAGGACTGACTGATGATGATTCAACACCCAGCATTGAGCTGAAAACAGTTGATGAAAGAAATACGCTGTGCTTTACTGCGTTCCTGTCAAAGGGATATATTCCACTTTTCCTGAGTGACGACTGTAAATTCGCCGATGTAAGTGCTGCGCAATAAGCCTAACATGCAATCTCACAAACAGAATATCGGTCGATCCCAAATGTTGCATGTTCACGCATGAACTTCTGTCGCATGCTGTTGTAAATTTTCTCAAACGGACCAAAACATCCAATGTCCATAGGCTGCAAGACATGTGATGTGTGAGCAGGCAATACAAATAGAATTATGTGTCTCTCCCGTTCCCACTTGATCAATGACAGTGATACATGAGATTCACTAACACTTCCTGTAGTACCAGCAGAACTGCCAGTCAGCAATTCTTCACGCATTCGCTGTCCTTTAAAGACAAAACAGGGCGGTAATGCCATGCCGAGGGCGTTTCCACAGCCTATAACAGTAGTTGTATTTGATCTGGGTGTTGTCACAGCCACGGGGACATCGGTGCGTGATGAAACTACAGGAGGTGGCGAGTGATTCTGTACAATGCCCTTTTCATCAATGTTGTAGATAGACTGAGGCCTATTTTTCAAGTTGTACTTGTGCAATATAGTGTCAAGCTCATCAAAATATTTGCTGAAGGTCTCCTCTGATGTTACTTTGGCTCACATAATGGTTTCTGAGCCTTAAGTTCCAGCTTTCGCTTCAAAAAGCTGTAAAACCATTGGAGAGAGAGGGGGTTTTCATCCTTGGTTTTCTTTCTTAGGCAAACTGCAAGATCCGTAGCCAAAGCTGTAACTTCCGTACGTGTGTAGCTGTATCCTAAGGAAGACATCATCTCAATATGAGTGACCAGTTTCTGCTCTTCTTCCTGAGATAATAAGGCATCGGGTCCCGATCGTATACATTCCAAGTCAACTTTGCCCCAAATCCGATCACGCAATGTAGAAAACGGCACTGAAAATGTTCTAGATGCACTTTTGATACCTTCCCTATTCTCTACTGCCTTGTACGCATTTTCCATTGCCTCGAAGGAATATCGCCTGTAACTGGCCTTTACAGCATTGACAACAGCCTAAAAAGAAATAAACAGCCCTGGTTCCTGGTTTAGATTCACCCAAAACGTCTAGAGAACGAAAATACTGATAGAAGATATTACCCAACTGACCTTCCATAAATTTTATTTTTATCGAGAGTATCACGTGATTGTCATGTGACTTTTTGATAACCGAGAATCCTTCTTAGCAGACAAAACATTGATGACATTTTAGAAGCAAGAATACCCCTATAATTGGTATTATTCAAGTGGTAAGTTTTGCATTTGTGACCCTTGATTAAAATAGTTATGTTTCCAATATTTTTTTAATTACTTACGTTTTGTAACTTGATGTGCAGCATTTTGTCATTGGAGCGAGAGCAGGGACTGCGTTGTTGACAAACACAGCGGTGATGACGTCATATCTCGTAAACTCACATAATAATCGCAATTTAGAATGGCCAAGCAGAAACATATGACGAGCGAAAACATGTGACGGTAGGATATCTAATACTTTCCGAAGCAACAATGAAATAGTTCAGTCAATAACTGGGAAAAGAATGGTACTTAGGTTTAGGATCAACTGGAGCTAAAAATGTTGCGAGTTTGCGCAAGCCTCAAATGCAATAATTATACAATATTCCCCCTAAGATTCGAAAATGTTTGCTTAAAGATCGTAGCACTTGTTAAGTTACACTACTCACAGTCTGCAGATGTTTTAGTGAGATATGAGATATATAATGTTTGAGTAACCCCATAGCACCACCTTTATATAAGTGTGGGAAAATGGGTTTTTCTTAGGGAGTAAATGTTATTTTTCACGCTATTGGGTTTGTTCACACTAGTGGGTTTGTAATTTAGTGGGAAGTTTTATGTAGCAATTCCGGGAGTAAATGATTTCTTCAGAGGTTGCTTGTAGTGCATAACATTCTGCTTTTTACCTTTGTTTGGCTGTAAAATTCCATTGGAATTATTCCTTTCTCAGACAGTTTACATTACGGCATGCGCTTCCATGCCGTGCTCGGATTGCTGTGGCCCGGTGTGTTTTCTGTTCGCATTCCGAGTGCGGTATGGTAGAGCTGTCGTGATTGGTCGGCTGACTCCATTGCGGGCCAATGGGTGTTAAGCTAACGTCTCCCAGGTCAAAGGTTAGCGCACGGGGTATTTAAGGGCCTGCATCGCTCAGAGAAGTGGTTTACTTCAGGATACCCTGACCGTAGTAAGTAGGGAGGTCTTCCTCCTTTCCTATTAGGTATGGGGCGGTGGGGTAGCCTAGTGGTTAAAGCGTTGGCTCGTCACGCCGAAGACCCGGGTTCGATTCCCCACATGGGCACAATGTGTTAAGCCCATTTCTGGTGTCCCCTGCCGTGATATTGCTGGAATATTGCTAAAAGTGGCGTAAAACTAAACTCAGTCCTATTAGGTATTGTGTAGGGGTTTTTTTTCATGTAGAATAGGAGACTGACTAGTGGGTTGGGGGAAATGATAGGTTTAGAGTAGGTTTTTCATTTTGTAGGAATGAATTTGTTAGGGTTTTCCTTTTAGGCTCAATAGATTACTAGGGGTGAGTATGTGAGAGGAAGTCTGGTATTTGTTTTGTTAAGTTTGGTTCCTTTCAATTTTATTAACTAATAAATTGTATTTGTTTGGTGAACTTGAATTATGTTATTTTTCTGCAAGAATCATTAGTCATGACTTGAACTATCACAGAACTTGACAGAACCTAAAAGAAAGGTTATAGAGGTTCCGGTTTCAAGCCAATAAGTTAACATCCACTAAAAAAAATACACAACGCAAAGTCTGCTACTGAAACCGTTCAGAAACATCGAACCTAGAACCTTACTGTCACTGGGTGATTTGCCGCAACGGAGTCGCCTATTACATAAGAAAGAAACAGTAACATGCAGCTCGGGGAACGGTGCTTGAATTCTGTGTATGGATGAATCGATGCACATCGTTATCAGAGAGAATAATATTTGTTACTCAGGATTGCAGCAGCTGAGTGCACTTTTGCCTCATCAGCATCAAAGTCATTATTTGAGGACCAAAGAATTAGGACATTCCACATCATCACATTGTGAACCAATCTCCATGGTCTACAGCAGTGACATGTGTATGCTACAGGGATGAAATTCTCTGTGCATACATGGGAAGCTGGTGCAATCGGATCGGATATGTATGATTTCATCGTGGCAAGTAAGATGCCTAGTAAGAGGAGGAGAGTACCAAGCTGGCAACCAGAACTCATCCCTAACAAACACAGGTGTAGCAAGATGCCCTCTCATGATGCCCTACTGAGAGTTTTCTTTCTTTGTTTCAGACAGTGTATTTGCATTATGATGCTTTGACATTTCAGCAGACACCGTTGGAAAGTTAACATATCTTCAGTATCAATATTGAATTAGCCAATTTGAACAGGTGCACACATTTTGACGTCTTGCCTAAGTGGTGACCTTGGCAAACTTTGAATAACATATATACTGTAACCTTTGAAAAATCTACGCCTGTAAACAGATTATCTTTATAACTACCATTTCAGATGCGGACACTCCAAGGCTAACAGTTTCCATGCCTCAAGTTCAGGAGAATGGCACTGTATACCTGGCCTGTAGTGTGACCAGCAGTCCAACTGCACAGATGACCATCAGGCACATGGACAATGACTCATTTTTACTAACAGAGGAGACAAACAGTGCCAAGTTTGTCATACACAGAGTCCAGTGTTTACAAAATGGGACCTACCAGTGTTCAGCTGATAACTCACAGATTCCGGGGGCAAAGACAACTTCTGCATCATTGGATGTCTTGTGTAAGTGTAATCTTTAAACCATTGTCATTGTTATCTGAGGACATGCTAAAAAAGTGCAGTACTGCATTTAGCAAATGTAACAACAGGACTGGTTATATATACCTTAAAAAGATGAAAAGTAGAATATTCTTAGAATCATGCAAAGATACACGAAGTAAGTTAATGTCACATGTATCCTCTTGTAAATCATTGGCCCACCATACTTACATGTATAACTGCGTATAGCTTGAAAAGGATTACTTAATGAGCTAAAACTCTGCAATGCATTATTACCATATTATCACTGTAATTTGAAGTATACATGATTTGACCTCACCATACTGATAGTCACAAGATCTCAGAGAACACTTCCCGTGGGGAAAATGGCAATACCTTAAAGGTCACATGCAACGTAAAACACAACTTTGCAGATTCTGATACCTTTCGGTATGGACTTACCGAAACAAAGCGTCAAAAATGCAAATTCAACTTATAAAGTTGAAAAATAACGCGATGAAAAAAAACGCGCGAAATCGGAGTTCAAACGATTAACTAATTTTCCCCAGACTTTTCTGGGGAATACGGGTTTCAACAGCTGGGCTGCGCTCATAGCACGTGCGCAGTGAAATAGGTTCGCGCAACTTGGAAGCGGGCTGTCTGGTGAATACTCGGTGAAGGCTTTGGTGTGAGCTATTTTCATAATGTTTTGTTGATATCTCACAGGTGCGAGCTTTTTATAGGTTATGACAGTAAATAAACTGTTTATATAATTTCATTTGTCTATTTCACCACACGTTCTTCTTACCGAGTCACTTTCTCAGTTCGATACTTAAAAGCAATGTCATTATTTAGCGTTGACACAATTTCTAACTGTGATATAGATATGTCGCTGTCACAGACAAAACTCAATGTCTTGTTTTATTGACACCTGTGTGTCTGCCTGCCTGTCTGCTTATGACAATATTCAATACACAACTGCGATCACTGACCACATGCAATTTGAACTTAACACCAATCAGGCTATACACCATAAACAATACGCATTGATTTATGGCCCGAGTTCGGTCTCTGTCACATTATGTAATTACACAGACAGGCAGGTGTGATACTTGAACACATGACATGTTATGATGTCTGTTGATTGCAAAATGTTATACACAAAAAATGAGCATGTATTTACAAAACCCAACATCTCTATATATACACACACAATGAGCCGTGAAGGCGGCATCTGCTAATGAACCAGCCGTTACACTTGAGTGCACACCCACCCGCTCTGACTGGGTTCGGTATCCCGGCTGCTTCGTTTCGAGGGAGGTAAACCCAAGTACAAAATATTGGACTTTTGATTTGCGATTATACTCTTATAATTTTGTTTATTTGTCATGAAGAAGTGATAATTGTGTTTTAATTATGTTTGATTTTTTGGTTGCATGTGACCTTTAAGGTGTACTGATTCATATGAGAACATCAAAAGAAACAATCCTGAAAAAGCCATTTTATGTACTGGAAATGAGAATACAAAAAAACCATCTTAGGTAGCACATGAACATTGACTGTTGCTGGGGAAGAATGGATATATATTCTGTGATACTGTGAATAGGGAAGGTATGAGGAAAGTATCTTTGTGTGACAGTGAAACTGTTTTCACGTGTGGCAGTGGGAAGAAAGTAACTCTTCCTTTTAAGTTAGCAGGTGAACAGTTTATACTGTTTGAAACACTGAAGTGGAACATGTGAGAGGAACCATACAGTTACATCCAGTTAACAGTTTTTTCTCAAATAATCGTAATTAAAACACCCCATTGTAGCATAGGTTGAGGCCCATAACTGTCTGGTTAGGACTTGACTATTTACAGACGATAACCACATAACTGGAATATTGCCAACCAACCAATGAACACTTAAAATATTTTTAAGCCTACACAATACCCTTTTGAATATCAGTTGATAATGTTCGTCTGTGAACCCCATCATGGTGAAACACCTTCTGTCCTACATTGCAGCAGAAAGAGAGAAGAGAAATGTTTCCATATTAACTGTATTATAACATTTATAACCATATGGCACCTAAAACCATAAAATTTAATAATTTGTTTTGAAAGGCTGATTAGAAAAGCGAATTCAAACAGGCCGTACCATCCCATACTACTTGGCAAATAGCCATTTAACTAATGATGTTTGAGAGTGTATGTCAGTACGTTTGTGAGGGCATTTCTTTGCATGTTTGAATCTGTACGGGCTCATGTGGCATTAAAAACAACCTGATTCTGTTAGTCATCTCTTACGACATATCTTCAAAATACACGTTGCCCGTTTGTGGAATCAACCTCATTATGTTGTGAATCACCAGAGGTCGTGACCAGTGAAGATTCTTCAGCAACCCATGCTTGTTGTAAGAGGCGACTAGTCGGATCATGTGGTCAGACTCGCTGGCTTCGTTGACACATGTCATCGTATCCAAGTTGCGTAGATTGATGCTCATGCTGGTGATCACTGGATACCTAGGATCGATTATTTACAGACCGCTGAAATATTGCTGAATGCAGCAGTAAACAATTTAATTTATTAAAGTAATTTTACGACGATGTGGTATTGGCAACAGTGGGTTTACTCATGACTGTCTGCTGAACCAGACGGGGATGGACCTCCCATGGGTGTCTCTTGCGATGAAGTGTTCACCATCAAGCATATACTTCTTGACTGTGTCGACTTATCGACTGCAAGGGATTCACATTATGTGGCAACAAATCTTAAAGATCTGTTTTCCTGTATGAGCGTGCATCTCACTGTTAACTACAGAGCTCCAGATAAGAAGTAGCTCATGTGGGTACTGTACCCACTGTATTTTCTTGGAGTGGGTACTATAAATGTTGAGTGGGTATTTCATTTACATTTTCTGTTACCCACTGCTTTCAAATATGTGCGTATGTCAGTCACTTTACTCACCTAAGTATTATTACCACAATCTGAGAGTATTACAGGCCTTTTCATGGGCCCAAGACATCATACTAACAGTGCATGCTTTTGAATTTAGTGCTATGATATTTTCTGGGGTTTTTTAATAACAATGTAATGAATATATATGCTTTTATAATAATACTCGTTTGGACTTGAAATGTTTACTAAGAGACTTGATCTCGTCACTATATGGCTAAAATAATGCCGATGTGAAGTAAAATAATGTTATGTCATATGTTTGATGTTGTGAGTTGGATTAGGTTTGGTTGTATTTTGTTGTATTTGTTATGATTGTTAAGACTGGATTGTACACGATTATAAGTATATATGGGTGAGGTTTTCAAATTTTGCCAATTCGAAGAAAGACTGGTCCCGTGACATAGTATATACATTATTATCCATTACAATATATACTGAGTCAAAAAAGAAACTTCACATTCTTTCTTCAGGGCACTTTAAAAGAACAAGAGATGGTAAGATGGATAAATTGTCATTATTTCATTGCTGAGATCTGTGTGATGTTCTCGATACACTGACAGTGCCATAATCAGTTCCATTAGGCTACACCGCCGTTCAAAAACATGGGTATACAGAATGTCAAGTCACAAGAATAAAACGTGCTCTATTGGATTAAGGTCAGGGGACCTCGATGGCCACTCCATGACGTTGATTCCAGCGTTTTGAAGGAAATTTCGTGTCAACATCGCGGTATGCGGCCGAGCATTATCATGCTGGAACTGTAGACCTGGGCCATGAGCCGCCATGAAAGGAACGAGTTCAGGGGTGAGCACCTGGTTGCGGTAAGCAGCAGCTGTGAGGTTTCCACGGATGACCAGAAGTTGGGAACGGTTGTTCCCACAGGTTGTTCCAGACACTATGCCTGCCGTCTGCGAATCTGAGGGTAAACCTGGATTCATGGCTAAAGACGACTTGATTCCAGTCTCTCTGGGTCCATCGGAGGTGACGTTGGGCCCACAGCAGACGTTGACGTTGATGAAACGGTGTCAATATTGGCCCATGATATGGACATTGAGAATGGAGATTTGGGGCCCGCAACCGATTTCGAATGGTCTGTGAGGACAGTCGACCTCTAAACATCACAGCCCTGGTTCGTGTAGCCGGCAGGAATCTGTCACGTAGGTGACGTGGGACGATTTGACGACCCGACCTTGGGCGATCAGAAGTGGTGCCAGTTTGTTGTAGACGACCTCGCAAGTCATACACAGTACGACGGCTGCATCCCATTGCTCTTGCGACGTCAATAACTGATCTTCCTGCTTGCAACATGCCAACGGCACATTCAAGTTGCACATTTGACAATCGTGGCATTTCAAGTACTGTTAGAACTGTGGTTTAAAAGTGTTTTTTCAATTCTTGAGGCCAATGCAAACACGTGCATATGAAGAAAACTTCCATGCGAAGATCACGTGATCGCCTGCACGTGCAAAACCTGATTTGGCACTAACGTCATTTGCACGACGAATGGATGGGTTTGAGTGGGTTTTGCTCACGTTTTTCTAGAGTCGAAAGATAGGGATCCCATTTCGGATACATAGATGTATCATCAGAGAAAAATTATTCATTATTTTTCAAATTACATTTTGTGAAGTTTCTTTTTTGACTCAGTACAAAATATATTCATCAAGCTATTGTCAGAGCCAAGTTAATGTAAAACAGCAAATACTCATGGCAGGACAAGCATATACATGCATACACATATCATACACATGATCATGTAACACATATGCACATTCACATAATATCTTTAGTGATTTCGGGGTAAATGATATCCCCTTAGCTTGAGGAATTGACACACAAAAATATATGGATTGATGAACATTCCTTATATACAAATACACATGTACATACACATACATATACAGGCACACATGCACGCGCACACACACACACACCGCTATATAAGCTGAATGTATGTTGAGATATAATCTTATAGATAGGCACGACAGGCATGGATAACTAAGTTGGCCATGATGTTTTCAATTTACTCCAAGTTAAATTAATATCAAATGGGTACATTTAGTTCGTGTGTCTGGTGTGGTAGAGTCAAGTGTCAATACTGGCCCAATGAGTCAGGGATGGGTACAGGCACTCTCCTCCAGGCAGTGTTCGGTTCATCTGGTTGTTTGACTTCCAGCACTAAATCTATACCTTTTTCTCTCACTCGTGTATAGAGACCCTTTTCCTTTCTTAGTCCATAGGCACTTCAGGACAGCTCTTATTCTTCTCATTGAGGTTGGTAAGTCGGTTTGTATATTTTTCTCCGTGCCGTAGGACACTTTCTTAGCTCGAAACACATAGTTCCTGTCTTTCATAGGGGACGAAGGCTGCTATCATTGTTGGAGGTCGAGTGTCTTTGTCTTGATATCTTCTTCCTTAACTGGATTTGTTTGGCTTGGCCTTCAGGGAGTTTTAAATCCTTTGTCATGAACTCAAGTAGTACTTCTTCAGAGTCCTCTGGTTTTGCGTCGGATTCGGGTATGCCATTAAAGAGGAAGTCGCATGATTTTCCTATCATGCAATTCCTTTGCGATGACTTCTCGTTTCAGTAACCCGTATTGGAAATTTATGTCTGCTCTAAGAGTTGTTAAGTTTTCTTTGATGGTGCTGATATCCTCGACGTTTGTCTCAATGAGAATCTCATTCTCATCAACTCTGTGTTTGATGTTTGCAACGTCTATTTCGATTTTGTCAATGGCCGCTTGTAGTTTAGTGTCTATAGAGTCCATTTTAGCTGATAAGAATAAGTTCTTTAATGTCATCTAGGTTTGTAGCTGCTGAGCGTGTAGTGCTTGCCGGGCCTTCTCTTTGCTTATGCGATGACGGTGTTCACAGTTTTCGTGTGTGGTGGGTCGTGTGTTCGGTGTGATGACACAGCTATGTTTCTGTGCAATATTTGAGGTTTATAACCTGTTCGCAAGGGTCTTGTAAAAGGTTCTGCTTGTAATTACAGTCAAATCCCGATGAGTCGAATACCGGTGTCTCGAACATTATGCATAACTCGAAGTACCTGTCAGTCCCGACCATTCCCTGTTATAGTTGTCATCATTTGAATACCAGTTACACAAATTCGTCTATAAATACACACGATGACACGAGAAGAAAATTTGGTCCCATGAGATTCAAACAACAGCAATCTTGTATAGATAAGCCGAAGTCAGTCAATGAGAAGTTGATTGGTGTAGCAAACTGATCCAATTAACAAACCAGCGCGGCTCACACCTTTCCGCCTTTGACGGGTGAGTTCAAAAGGCAGATTAGTGATTTTACGGAAATCACTGTCTGTGCTAATCAGACTGGAACTGATAAGGTGCCCCTATTAGTGATAGGGAAATTATTAGATAAACAAATGCTTAGGCGGAGGAATTTGGACTGGATCATCTTTTTTTCTACCCTCATAGATATACCTATGTCTCGAATACATCGATAAGTCGAATTTATCACTTGGTCCCCAGAGATTCGACTCATCGGGATTTGACTGTACCTCAGTACTACATGCTGTGAGTGGGCTTGGTTGGGTTTTTCACATCACTTCTCTCTCTCTCACTTAGACACGTTTACCCAACATGGTAGACCGGAAATGCCGGTTTTAGCTGCATGACGTTGCCTTGAATAACATTCCTCATCTCAGTGAGGGCAGATAATATGTCAACTTTCATACTATCAAGGGCTACTTGAGCCACTGGACCAGGGTTATGGTAAGGTCACTACAACTCAATATCTCTTTACACCGAGCTTCCCCTCATGGTGCATTGCAGCTGGTCGTTTTTCTGTGTGGTGAACATTACCGAGGAGACATGCAACGACCAAAAGGCTCACCATTCTGTAGACATACTCAGTTGTAGAACATTGTTCGTTTTGATGTTGGTCTTGACTAACCCTGTCAGCTATGGTGAAATCCCTATATTTAGTGTTCTTTACATGGTAATTTATTAATATTTTCAGGTTACCCAAGAAGAGACTTTCGCAAAAAGTTTCGTTCCAACAGTAACATGTGAAATCAATGAAACTTCATATATGGTTTCTCATGTGATCGCAAATCCTCTGCCGAACATCACCTGGTGGAGATCCAATGAGGGCCAGCTGGAGCCTATCAGGGCATCAACTGTACACACTGTGTCCAGCACAGACCTACAGTCAACACTCAAGATCACTGTTACACATGCCAGGGACTACGGGAAGTATGCTGTAAGGGTGAAAAATTCAGTTGGAGAGAGCACCATTGTCTACTCACTGTTGCCGATTTGTAAGCTATGATCAATTCTTTTGTATACACATGATAATAGTTAATGACTGTAAATATCTGCAACCATGGTATAAAGATTTGGCTCGGACATGTTTTTAACATTATACCAGATCTCTTCTTTACATGTCAATGAAAATCATTTAATAAACACTATGCAAGTATGTTCATATCTAGTCATGGTCTACTGACCCATAGGTGTCAGCTATTATAATTTAGCATATGCAGTGCTTTCAAAGTACTGGTGAGTTTTAATCACAAAGGTGCTAATCATAGCATGTGACAAAATGATATGCCGTCATAGACTGTTCAAAGTGTCACAATGGCAAACTCTTTCACTACCTTTCTCCAAATACTTAATTTACAGCAGCCCCGCTTGCCCCAGACGAGTTCAGATTTAATGAAATTGGGTACACAAACGTGATTCTTCAATGGAATTCCAACTACAATGGAGGTTCTCTACAAACATTCCTGGTTGATTATAGAGCCGCTGAAGGTGACAGCAACTGGGATATATGGAGGACAGGGATACCAGATCCAGGAATACACAGGGCTGTGTTAAGCAACGTTACGGGATTGAAATCAAAGACAAATTATCAGTTTCAAGTTTATGCAAGAAATATTTATGGCACCAGTGAAAAAAGTTACCAGGACAGCAACAACTGATGGTGAATGTATGTGTCATTTTCCAAACTGAAACAAGCACTTAGCTCAGAACTGTTTCTGTAAAAGAACTGCAGCTGTTTGATTTCATTTGAGACCGATGAATTGCAAAACCAAATTTTGCACTGTCACATGAAATTGACAGCCCAACTCCGATGACTTGTCTCATAATTTTGGACACCCGAATGAAAAAAGTTGTTTAGCGAACGATCATTATCTTGTTGTCACTTTTCGTTATTTCTTACGAGGGGGAATCACTTGCTGGTAGAACAGCCAGGTAATCAACATGCGAGTGCAGTTCAATTTCTATGTCAACTCGAACACCTGGCGGTTCTACCAGCAAGTGGTCCCCCTCGTAAGAAATAACATCACATTACATCATATAACAATGCTTGGATCTAAGAATGAATTCAATTAGTGATGAAAGTGAAATGCTTTCCTTTCAGTTCTAGCTGATGGACAGCTAACAGAAGACCGATTTGAAAAAGGAATTGGGATAGGAATTGGGATAGGAATTGGGATAGCTCTTCCCATAGTGATACTACTTTCCATTCTTCTTGTAATTATGTCTCGGCGAAATCGAGGCAAAGGAGAAAAAGGTATGTCAAGGTCACCATCACCACAATACTTCGACCATTTTTCAAACACTTGTTAACGCGATATCTTATGCACTGTTGTACCCAGTGTCTTCAAATTTGGTGTCAGCCTGCATTGGGGTATTATGCAGACACCAGTTGATTTGTGTAACCATAACCTTATTTTCAAGGTCACCATGACACTTTGACCACTTTTCAAACTTATGTCAGCGTGATATCTCATAAAACGTTGCACCCAATGTCTTCATTTATGTCGACAACCTACACTGGGTGATTATGCAGACACCAGTCATTAAAAGGTTGTAATGTTTTTGAAGATTTAGACATAGTTTACAGTCACCTGTTTTGAATATATTACATAGTTAAGATATTGAAAAACTCGAAGCCTCAGAGCTGAAGCATATATTGGGTTTCTTACAAATTTCAAGTGAGGAATTAACATAACAGGTATCAGGGTAGGGTAGGGTAGGGTAATAGGGTATGGGTTACCCGTCCCAGCCTTAATACCTGTGTTAGGTTTTGACAAAGGATCATTTTCTTTTCAGTGCCTGGTACACAAACCGAGTAAGTAGTTTCATAATAAATATGTGCTTTTTAAAAGTATTTCTTAAATAATTCAAATGACTTGCATTTCGTTAGTAAAGCTGCTTTGTGTCTTTGCTCCTCCACCTCTGAGAACCATGCGCTTCTTAAAGATTTTAGAGACTTCATATCTCATATACCTTCCATATTCACTTGAGAATAAGATAGATCAAGCCTGAGCAACATCAAGTGGACATCAAAACGGCTTGTGTACAAGATAACTTAAGCAAGTATAATTGGAATTTGATGCTGTCTAAAGGATAATTTTGACTGTTTCAACATCAGAAATTTCAGTTACAAAACATGGCCTCCAACATCAAGAAATGTTTGATTTATTCATTGGATCGTATCAAATGTTGATGCCACTTTCACGGGTATTTGATTTTTATTCACAAAGTTTTGTGTCAGGGGAACTGGTTTCAGATGCAGTGAAGTCGGAATAGATAACGATGCAACTCTTTTTAGTTACTCTTTCTCCCATTCTGGGTAATTTGGATATGATGGGAATGGATAGCTTCAAAGTCTTAATGTTGAAAGAGTGAGTTTAGTTTTACACCGCACTGAGCAATATTCCAGCTATGTGGTGGTGGTCTGTAAATAATCGAGTCTGGACCAGACAATCCAGTGATCAACAGCAGCAGCATCGATCTGCGCAATTGGGAACCGATGACATGTGTCAACCAAGTCAGCGAGTCTGACCACCCAATCTTGTTAGTCGCCTCTTACGACAAGTACGGGTTACTGAAGGCACATTCTAACCCGGACCTTCACGGGTTAATGTTGAAAGAGTGTGCAAGATTTGATATATCTTGAATCTTGCAAGTGTTACTGCCAATTGGTATATAACAAGTACATCGAACATACTGTAAACGTATTATATTTCGCGCAGGTTTTATTTTCATGCTTTTCGCGCAAAACATTTTAGCGCGAATATTTATACACCGCGAATAAACCTGTCATTCATTCAGTCTAGCCACGCTCGCCCCTGAGTTGTTACCATAACACATCAAGTTTGAAGACAGAAATCTACGGGAATCTTAAAATGACGACTGATAGTAGCATAAAGAATCATACTTAACTGTCGCTGTAATGGATTTCCCAAAACATAATTAAATAATGAACCAAATCCCATCGCCGAATTAGCGAAAACAGCAATGTGTGTTGTGGCCGCCATGGAAATTGGTCACATGACAGATGGTTTGATACAAAACAGATTACCATGAAACGACTCTGAAAGAAATAATACAGCAGTATTTCATTTATTCATTAAGATTTTATTTACAAGTACATCATGAAGCGAATAGTCACTTAACACTCAATCATCTCATTCACAACAACCCGGCTTGTTTGAAATCACAAAGAGCTTCATATACAGTAGAAGTTAATTCGTCAGATCGTCAGAATTCGGAACATAAGACTGATGTGTTTTTCATCTCTTCCGTGAGTAAACGGATTACTGTGTACTAGTATATCGCACAGATAGGGATTTCCTGTGAGTAAGCAATAAACGCCGCCTGACAGGTTAAGCCACTCTGTTTGTTTTCACTGCTATTAGTGGCGGCCAAAGAGACAGCTGGCAGTTCCGGCAATTACTGATTGCGCGAATAATTGACCGCGCGATGTAGTCTAAACTGTCAATTCCGCGAAAATTCTAAAACATTACACAGCCACGTTGTTTTCAATAAATTAGGATGCAGATAGTAAATTCTTTACGTTTGTTGAGTTATATGCAAAGACCCTGTGAAATGGCGTGAGACGAGTTTTTACATTGAAGTGTCGAAGTGAAGGTGTTAATTATTTGTTTATATCAGGAAAGCCTGCCATTATATAACATCCCAGAGTACATTCCTCAAGCTACCCTTGTAAAGCTTATGAGGTTTCCCCAGGCTATCGCTTGAGGATATAACACATGCAGATAGTGTCTGTTGGACTACAAGCAATAAAGACAAACTCCTTCGACTTTAACTTGATTCAAATATCTGCAAAATTGTTGATGCGGTGTAAAGTAATACTCACTCACTGGACTTTAAATTTATTCAAGCTGAACCAGTTTCATACAAAAGGCAATTATGGGTTAGAGGTAGTATTCTAAGACTTATCATCATTGTATGTAGTGTGAAATAGCAACTGGAAATAACGTCACAATGAAAATTTCACACTTAGGAAATGGAATCCAACTTAACATACACGTTCTCTAACGTAGGGTGTACTTTCAGATGTACTTACCTATGTTCTTTTAATGTCTGTTGCAGGCACACACAGTCAGTTCCATGTAAGTTGTTTGAAGAAACTCAGTCACCATGTGCCATCCTTTGTCGTTTCAACAATATGCGTCATTTACATTTGCCATTTGTAAATTGGAATTGTTAAGTTTTATTCATGTGTCTCACCTTAAGATGCTGGTTCACCAGTATATGTCAAACACCTGTAAATTCTTACCTTTGCAAATGAAAACAGTGGTCTAAGCAAATACAAGTGGGCAATGTTTTTGTATTTGCTCAGCAACATTTGCTAACAGAAATATTATTTTTGTATCAGATGAGGCCACTGAACCAAGGACCTACTCCTCTCTCAATCAGCAAATATCTGAGAACAACGAATATGAAAGAATTCAACTGGAAACATGTGGCAGAGCATTTACCACTGGTGCGTACAAGTGCTTTCTCGTCATCAGTGCCTTGTATAGTGGTGAATGATGAAAAAATTAGTCAGATTATCGACCTCAGAGGAGAATGATTATTACTAGTATGAAAATATGAGGGCCAAGTGAGAGCACAAAAGAATGAAAACGTAATTTGTAGCAGTTGCATGTAATGTTGTTGTGTTTTATAACAATAATCTGCCAATGTTTTAATATGTGTCCAGTGTACAAGAATTGTTATATTTTAGAACCATTTTTGTAAAAGCTCTCTAAGAATTTGGTAGGGACTATTCTGAATGATGTTTCTCCAAACTGGACATTGAAGGTGCATACAAACTGCTTTTATTAATGAAGAAAATGAGAGCAGTATCAATCAGCTGTTCTGACAAGTCATTACCAGTTGCATTTAACCTAACCTCGTGTTGTATCTTTTAGATAGTGTAATACAGAAATACCTTTTCTCCTGAAAAATATTTAAGGCACTTGTTACTTTAATCCCCAAAAATAAAAATGTGCAAATTAAATACAACATGTCTTTTTATGATTGTTGGCTATTTCTATCAGCATCTAGACAAAGATGGATATGTTCAGAAACTATTTGGTCGATATGCAGAAACACACTGATGATAGAAATAAGTTCTAATAACTGTCAATCTGGATTGAAAAACATGTTATCCAAATGGTATAATCATAAGAAAAACACCACCTTGTAACACAACTTTTGCATTTGGTTTTGAAAAATGACGTTTCTTTTGCAGCTCAGTATATATCTATAAGCATTATTATTTGCGATTCACATTTATTAAATGTTCTTGTATTTCAGAAAGTGAACATCCATATCGGAACATGACAGTACCATACCAAAAGTGACCTAGGACATGATTGACAGTGTCAAATTTGTTTGAAATTGGAACCAAAGATATACTGACATTTAGCCCTAACGAACTAACGTCTCTCCGGTTTTAAATATACAGAGAGATGTCAGCTGCAACAAACAAGTGTTTTACTATAAAGAGATTCATGTTTGCAAAAGGCATAATAATTACAATTTCAAATTCAGTAAAAATGCTTGACATCAGTGCAAGAATCGGTATGTCCTTGAAAGAATGTTTGTCCTTGGTATTTATGCTGAAAACAATATGACTGTTTAACTGAACATCAGAGAATATCCTACACAATATTTCCATTTACCTTTGATATGTCTACAAAGTAATATTTCCTTGAGTATTCTTTCGTTTCTTGTCTTATGGAGTCAATTTCTACTTAAAACAGAATTGAAATTAAAAACATTTAGAGAATAAATTGAAATCCATAAGCATTGAATAAACAGATGTGCTGAAATCCATTAGATAAATTCATCTTCACAACAGTTTTGAAATGATTTTATGTTTCTATTATATATTCTAGATACTCTTATATGCATGCTATGTTTGTGATTCTTAAAGTGGCACCAATAAACAGAATGTGGAATAGTTCATATGGTTCTCACTCTGTTTTTTTAAAATTACTGTAACTAAAAGGAGCATTTGTTAAGGTGTCTGTTATAGTCTTGTTAATTATGTATGTGTATGAGAACACTCCCAATTTACACACTGGTATATCAGCACTTTACAAATAGACAAATAGGAAAATAGTATGCCCACCACTGTTAAATTAATGAGGCAAACCAGTATTGTAACTTAGAAAACAGACGTTCTTGGTTTGAATAAATCATTCTTACGCTGAGTGTGGCAGTGGCTGAAGTTGACCTTTCTAGGTGCGGCCCGAGCTTGTCCAGAGGGCTGGCATACTAGGATTTTGTGCCCATACAGCCTCTGGCCACTTGGTGGTGTTGCAATTTCATTTGAAATGGCATATTTGCTTAAATGTGAAGTTACCTAATTAAGTACAACTGAATCAATACTTGCTATGAGTGTGCTTTTATACCACTTTGAACAGTGTTTCAATAACGTCTCTGTTTGTTCAATTCAGTCATATTTCCAACAATGAACCGAAAGTGACGTCATCAACCGGAAATGACGTCAGAAAATATGGGGAATGACGTTAGAATAACCGAATTGAACTAAATCTATCAGAAGAGAAAGGGGATCTCTAATTCACATCATTCCTCACAGGATTCATCCTTATCTCACCAGGAAATCCCTTCTAGGTGGTGGTATTATAGCAAATAAGGCGTAAACATTCCCTCTGGATTATGGTTACCTAATTCTGTAGCTTCCACAAACACATACAGAATGAAGTGAAATTTTTAACACGAAGTCATAGCTATCCCTAGTGGTATGCCCTTCAAACTGGCAGAGTTACCTCCCCCTGACCTAGACGTCACTGTTAAGTAGTTTGAAAATCCTCACAAATTTTCTGTATGGTATACACTGTACACGTATATAGAGTGGAGTGAAAATTTGATTTCCATCAGCTTGATTTCTACACTGATTCATCCCTGTATAGGTTAGTGTTGTCGACATTAGTCCTTTGGACATCGAATTTGACATTATTATTACGTCTATACTTGCTTTATATTTTCCCGCCTTTTTCCTTTTGTCTAACTTTAGCTATGGCTAAGAGTAAGTGCGTGCAATGTCAAAAGTTTATGCCGGATTTAGACCCCCATTCTCTCTGCATTTCTTGTTTTACTGGTAATCCTTGTACTTTGCCTTTTGTGTTCAGAATTATCAGAAGTTGAGTGGTTAAATATGGAATCTGCAAGATCTCAGACTAGGAAACGTAAGAGCTCCCCGTCATCGTAGGCTAGCAAAAGTAAAAAATCTGCTTCGGGGTCCCCGCCATCTTTACAGAGATCTGAATCAAAATCCAAATCTAGATCTAGATCTAAGTCGGATGCATCTCATTTGGACATTTCTGCAATCTCGGATTTATTTGCATCGTTTAAATCAGAGTTGAAGGCCTCAGTTAGTCAGCCTATGTATGATATGGAGATGAGGAATGAGGCCAAGATAAATTCATAACAAAAACTGTTTCATGATGGCATTATGTACTGCAAGACGACCGGTGGTCGCACTGACTGGGTTGACGATGGCAAGAGCCGAGGGCAAGAGTCAGTTTCTGTGAAACTCGGGGGTGCTCTACCTGGGAAAGCCGGGTATCACCTTATGACAGGATCAGAAAGCCGTTCCCCACAGGGGGAGAAGCCAGGGGCTTCATGTGACGGGGACGGGGTCAACCTGGCTGACCCCAGGTGGGCTTTAATTGTGGTCCAGGCAAAACAAGCCGTGACACTTGTCCCTGGGAGTAAGGTGGTCACGTTTGATCCCAGTGACTAAAATTCTGCTACCTTATCCCACGCGGGGAATGTGCTGCAGTTATATCTTAGAGGGACTGACTCCATGCCCTCGGCTCGCTTCTCCCACCTTGGCTTTAATCAAAGAGCCACGGCTGCCACGGGGGTTAGCGGTATCCAGGACCAGCAGTCCAGTAGCCACGTGCCGTGGATTTCAACGGGAGCCATGGATCATTTTGACACTGATAAGCCACCGATGTTACCGCTTGTACCGGACCTCTCGGATTTGGAAGCTAATTCTGTTTATCCTCTCTCTCAACCAGAATTTGTTATGAGGGAGTTAATGTTTAACGTCACATCGGCAATATCTCAGCCATATCGTGACGAGGAATTTGTTATGAAGGGGGGGTTATTGACAGTCCAGCTTATGGATACTTCAGCCGAAGATTTTGTTCCTGGATGGTCACTTAGGGAAAAGGTGGAATTAATCCATGGACTTTATCCTAGCACAGTCCCGCCACAGCCAGAGGAGCCGGAACGGGAGTTACCAGTGGAACTGGGATCGTCGGGATGTCTGCCACCGGAAAGGGTTCCCAAGCTATCTCTTCCTCATTCATCGGCACTTAAGTCGGCGCTGGACTCTTACAATTTGAACCTCTCCAAGGCGACTTCACTAAATGTGCTACCCAAGATTGTTCAAAAGCAAGTGTATGCTATTCACAATAGACTGATTCCACTTTATGCTCCACACATGGACAAGGATTTTGCCCAGCTTCAGGGCGCTAGAGCTGCCAGGGATCCTCTATTTCCTGTTCATCCAGGGATCTCAAGGACATGGATGGGGCCGCTCGTTCATCCTTGGACATACTATCCTATACCAACTGGTTTGCTGCGGGAGTCCGGGCATTATTACCACCTTTATTCCAAGATTATGAAGGAGTAAATAAGGACACTTTGGAATCCATGTCAGCCAAAGAAGTAGCCATGGTGCACTCTTTTTTGGATGTGCTATACCAATCTATAGCCGACGCAACTCACAATCAGCTGTGTACTCTTTGACGTCTAACAGCCATGGAGAGACTTAATAAGTTAGATTCAGTGAGAAGTCTACCAGAGACAGCTAAAGACGAATTATTTCAACAACCCCTGGACTCAGAATCTCTTTTCAGTGGACAATGTGGTCAGGCTATTCAAGCTAAGGATGCCATTACATGACGTAATCTGAACCAGAGACTGGTTTCAGCTCTACTTTCACAAAACAGGAATAAACCTTAGTCCAGGCCTAGGAGTGATTCATCTGCTACTATTTCCCGCCAACCTACTCACAGACGTCAGGAGCCACTACAACGTTCAGCATTTGATAGGGCAGGAGACTCTAGGTCGCGTAATACCTCCTCGTCGACATCATCAGCTACTCGTGGCTATGCCTCCTCTAGGGGCAGGGGTAGTGGCACCAGTTTTTTTCATGGCGCCAGAGTGGGAGCTAGGAAGTTTTGACTCCAATCAAACAATCCAGTTTACTCAGCCTTACGATTTGGAAATGTCCCTCGACTTGGAAACGGACTTCGAATTCATTCTACCGGTATCCCAATCTCCTATAGGGGGTCTGCTAGCACAATATGTGGAGAATTGGAGACAGATCACCTCGGACAGCTGGATTTTATCATTCATAGAGAAAGGTTCCATGCTACCATGGGAGAACCTACCTCGAGTAACCTACCAGCCGGTAGGGAGACGTTTTTTCTTGCAAGGGGATCGTCTAGCGGGAGCAGTAACAGCCATTCAACAACTGTTAGACAAGCGGGCCATAGTGGAGATTCCGCCGTCAGACCAGTCATGAGGGTTCTCCTCCCCGGTATTTCTAGTTCCCAAGAAAGACACGGAGGAGATGAGGATGATTATAGACTTGAAAGTGTTAAACAAGGAATATTTAAAGAAACCTCCCAAATTCATGATGGAATCCCTGGCCAATTTGAGAACACTTATTCAACAAAATTCCAAATTCATCAGCATATACCTGAAGGATGCTTATCTTCATGTACCAATACATCCTCGTTGTCAGAAGTACCTTCACATTGGGTAAACGGACGGAGGTTATAGTTCTGTGTTCTACATTTCGGAATTTCTCTAGCTCCTTGGCTATTTACGGTGATCATCAATCCCATACTAGCGTTCCTACATCATTGTCAGATAGCTATCTACAGGTACTTGGACGATTTCCTGGCAAGGAATATAATTACTCAGACTCTTTTAAAACAAACCAAGTTTATACATCTAGGTCTTATTGTACACCCGGTCAAGTCAGAACTAGTCCCCACATCAAAGATAAAATATCTGGGAGCCATCCTGGATGCCAAGACTTCACGAATATTTACGCCTCAGGATCGTTGGTACAAGATCCGGACCAAGATTTTCAATCTGTTAGCAAGCAAGACCATATCGATTCGGACATGGATGTCTCTACTGGGATCTCTTACATCCAGGATTTCACGATGAGGGGCAGGATTCATCTTCGCGAACCGCAAATATGGATCAATGGGTTCAGGGATCTGGACTTAGAAACTATGGTATCCCCTCCCTTCATGATTTGTCAGGAATTTTTGTGGTGGACGGTGGACAGCAACGTGCTTCCAGTACAACTTTTCTTCTTCCACCTCCAGACGTCACTCTGTATGCGGATGCCTCAAACTCGGGATGGGGCGCTCATGTCAACGAACAGCAAGTTCAGGGTCTGTGGTCTCAGCAAGAAAGCAATCTTCATATCAACTGTCTAGAGACAGCTAGCGCTGGTAAAAGCTCTTTCTCATTGGTTTTGGAGCCTGGATAAGAAGAACATTATGTTAGTGACAGACAAAAGCACGGTAGTAGCCTATATAAACAACAAGGGCGGAACTACAGATTATGAAGGAACTATTCAAAGTAGTGGATACCATGAAACGTCTTATAAAAGCTCGTCACATTCCGGGAAAGATGAATATTTTGGCAGACTCCCTTTCCAGACAGGACAGAGTGATATCAACAGAATGGACCTTGAATATGGAGGCTTTCAAACTCATCACGGAGAAATGGGAAACACCATCCATAGATCTCTTTGCGACATCAAGGAAAAAAATCGTCTACCTACATTTGTGAGTCCTGTTCCGGATCCGACAGCCTCGGCAGTGGGTGCCCTGTCAATCTCATGGGAAAATCTGATAGCTTATGCCTTTCCTCCATTCAAAGTGATACCTGAAAGTACTTGCCAAGATCGCTTAACACAACTGCGTAGTCTATATGGCCGACCAGAACATGGTTCACGGACCTTCTTCACTTGTTGACGGACAAACCCTTACGACTGCCTTGTTGGGAAAATCTTCTCAGTCAGCCCAAGTCGGACAGATACCACAAGAATGTAGACCTACTAGCTCTTCACGTGTGGAGACTATCTATAGTTCCCTCAAGAAACAGGGATTTAATGAACAAGCAATTTCAGCTATCTCCGAGTTTATCAGACTTTCAACGGCAGCACTGTATGACACTAAGTGGAATGTCTTCATCCAGTGGAGAAGAGAGTGACAACTACTCAATATTCCAGTCACCATACCTATCATAGCTGACTTTCTTATGTATCTCAGGATGGTTAAAAACTTAAAACACAATACTATTGAAGGTTATAGATCAGCGATTGTTTCAGTCATGGACTTGAAAAAACTATCTGTAGGATCTGATCATTCCTTACACAGGATTATCAGATCTTTCCAGGTCAAGGATGTGTCATCGCCGTCAATATTTCCTAAGTGGGATCTATGTTTAGTGCTACAGGCTCTACAGAGGTCTCCGTTTGAACACATGCAAGACACTTCCTTAAAATACTTTGAGTTTTAGAATGCTTTTCTACTGGCCTTTGCTACGGCTTCAAGAGTGTCAGAACTGCACGCTATTGACTTTAAATCTATTGCATTCTCGGGAGGGTATAAGATGATGACTTGTAGGACGGTGCCTGAATTTACAGCCAAGAACCAGTCAACGTCTGATGGGCTGTTAGGACACAGAGTCTACAGAATACCAGCTCTGCCTGCCCCTGCCTCTAGATCTGACAGATCAAAACTACTTTGTCTGATCCGAGCTCTCAGATGGTATATACAGTGCACATCCAGTTTTAGACGGAATCATCGTCATCTCTTTCTCTCGTGTAAAACAATTGTTAATATGGACATATCAAAGAATACAATTTCTTCATGGCTCAGGAAGACAATCGCCTATGCTTACCGAGACTTGCATCAAGAATCAGTTAATGTTAGGTTCTCACCACATGAGATTAGGGCATTAGGATCATCAGTAGCGGCATGGGGTTCAGTTTCAGTTGAACGAGTGGTGGCTAGTTGTCAATGGAAGTCCTAAAAAAAACATTTATAAACTTTTCAATGGAGGGCCTTTTAAAGTCCCTGGGTCCGTTAGTAGCGACACAACATCTCTCCTCCGCCTTTGGGGGTGTGTAGTAGTATCAGGGATTGGATCATGTGTCAAGCATGTATACACTTGGATTCTCCGATTATGGAGATAAAGAGACAGAAGTATTTATCAGGTAGGTCACAGTTACGATTATCCCTATTATAGATACTAACCGAACTCAGGTGGTGGTTGAGTATTAAGGGGAGTAGTCTCTAAATTATTACGAAATTACTCTTAAGAATTTTGAAATCAACTGAAAGTGACGTCATAGACCGGAAGTGGCGTCATAGACGAGTAATGACGGTTTTAACCGGAAGTGACGTCATAGACAGGAAATTACATCATAACCGGAAATGACGTCATAATCCGGAAGTGACGTCACAAATTATCAATATTAATTCATCTTAAGAGTAGATAACAATAATTCGGTTGACAAATAGTATAAATACAAACTACTCAATATTTGGGCGCAAGTTATCTTCCAGCAGACAATGATCCAATCTTATATTTCACCAGTGAATTATTTACTACTAAGTCATAGTTATCCTTAAAGGTTTTCGACCATGGAAAATAACTCACTAGTGGTATGCTTAAAGACTATTTCTTCTAGGGATAGCCCTCCATCCGTATTTGGGATTCAGGCAACCATAATCCAGAGGGAATGTTTACGCCTTAATTAGAAACAATAACATTTATTGTTAGTAATTGTTAGTAAACTTACCTCTGGATTATGGGGCCTTTCCTCTAGAAGATAAGTGTTTTTCATAAAATTTGCGAGGATTTTCAAACTACTATACAGTGAGGTCTGGGTCAGGGGGGAGGTAACTCTGTCAGTTGGAAGGGCATACCACAAGGGATAGCTATGACTTAGTGTTAAAAATTTCACTTCATTCTGTATGTGTCTGTGGAAACCACAGAATTAGGCAACCATAATCCAGAGGTAAATTTACTAACAATAAATGAAATTGTTCCTACTTAGGCAATGATGATTTAAATACAATAATTAATTACCTAGTGTTTGTAATATGAGAATTACCTTATTCCACATTACCTACCTTTGATAAGGGATTTGGTCATTATCATTGAGGTGTAAACATTCTGTCTGAGGGTATAACTTCAGGAGTACCCACCAACCTTATGTGGGATTCTGGCTAACACAACCCAGAGGGAATGTTTACGCCTATAACTATGAACAATCAAATATATTGTATGTAATTCTTAGTAAACTTCTTCTGGGTTGTGCACTGTACACGACCCAGAAATGCTATTTCTCACCTCCCCACTGTATGTATTCAAAGAATCTACACCAGTGAAAATATGAAGGCTTATTAGGAAGCACCATGGGAAGGCCAATTCAGGGGGAGGTAGCCACTGAGGATTGGATCCTATCCAGGTAAGGATTACTTCTCCTTGATTTCTTTTAAAATATTAATCTAAGGGGATCTGTAACACGTCACCAAGTGAAGAGGAAATGGCTAACACAATCCAGAGGTAAGTTTACTAGTAATTACAAACAATAAATTTGATTGTTCGTAACTCTCCTTCAGCAGAAGCCAGCTGATAGACACAATGAATTCCCCCAGAGGTCTTGTCTTACACCTACTAAGAAAGGATGTAGAGGTCGTCAACAGAAATAAAAAGCATTCAGGCCTGTTGGTGAAACTTGAGTGAAAGGGGGGAGAGTAATAGATAATCAGGGGAATAGGTGATTGTCCAATGAAAAAAAAAAAGAGAAGGGTGTTATCTGTGACGTTCCTATGTGGTTTTAGGTGAAGCTAAGCTCAGAGTGGTCAGTCTGGTGCGCACCCACTCTTGATGTTTTGATCACTAGGACTAGGAAATCATCTTGAGGCGTCAACATTTTGGCTTAAGACTGAAGCTTTGCGGCTGAAGTCTTAAATAGTGACCATGGAGTGGGTTCACCAGCAACACGGTTTTGAATAAGATCCGATGAACGAAGATCATCATCTTGTGGTTGCTGGAGGAAGGATTTGTACTTTTAAGTAAATGGTTGTTGTACTTAGCAAAGTGAACAGGACATTAAAGTCTGCAATGGTCTGTATAGACCCCTGCCCTGAAAAGCTAATAACCTGAAAAACTCAGATTTTCAAACAGAGCTTTCATCACTGCGTGATTACAAATCTGGAACTTGCAATGGCAAAAGACGTGTGTGCAGTTCTTGACTCTCATGCCCTTGACTGGCTAGTGTCTAGAGGTGACATCATTATTCTTGCAGTTTCAGTCAAGGATCGACAGATGTCAGATTGCTTATCATCTTAACATTTGCAGATCTTCCATTTTTAAGAAAGACACTCAAATCCGGAATCTAAAAAGCATTGATATTTCATCAATGATCCGATGACATCAGCACTCCTTTGTACCTCTCCTGATGATGCCAACGACTTGGCAGCATTGATTGATAAACCATTGGTAGACCTGCTGAATGCACCAATCAACTTCAAGCTAATCAATCCTCAAGATACTGAACCTTGTAATTATCAGATGACAAATGGAAAGAAAATGGGGCATGGCCATTGGCATAAGTCGACTGCCAGATGTGCAACTCCGCATGAAATGAAGTAAACACATATATCAGAAAGGTCGCAACATACTGATACTACTGATAAACTTTAGTTCGTATTTCTCCAAGATGATCTCCAAGATACAACATAGTTTGTGGTCCGCATGTGATACTGTTTCTTGTATAGAATGAACTAAATTTGCTTCATTCACACCAGCCAGAAACCTGAACAAAACAAGTGTTTGCCACTAATATGGCAATGGACCCCGCCTCTAAAGAATGGAATATTAATAATATATTTACTACTTTATATACTAGCCACATAAAGAAACTGTGCATTGTCAAAATATTATCCCAGTTGATAAGTACAATAACAATGTCAAAGGTACATCTAAACTTTAATGGAGGGATCATGAGACCATAACAAGTCGGGAGAATTTCAATTGAAAAGTCAATCACAATGACGTCACGAGTCCACAAGCGGGACAGGGGTCAAACGACCATGTCACAAGCTCAGTAACGGGTATGTCCACCATCGGCATTGAGAACAGCAGTGCATCGACGACGCATAGAGCCTATCAAACGTGCAAGGAAGGCTTGTGGGATGTCACGCCAGATTCTCTCAAGTTTTGTTGCAAGGTCAAGGACGTTATCTGGCGGATGAGGAAGACGGCATAGACGTCGATCCATCTCGTCCCAAACATGCTCTATCGGGGAGAGATCCGGTGAATTTGCAGGCCAAGGCAGTAAGTCAACGTTGTGGTGTTGCAAGATACAGCGAAGTCCTTGGATGGGTCGGGCAGACATCACTGCAGTCTGAAACCTGTGGCGAAGATGGGTCACCCTTATCCATCTGTCCTGTCTTGGCGTTGTTACACGTGGACGTCCAGAACGTGGCCGATCGATGACGTCACTTGTGTTCTGGTAGCGTCCGGTGGCAGTGGAAATGTGCAGCCACTTGTCGTTGAGACATTCCCCCACGGACCATCCCAATGGCCTCATGACGTTGTGCAGACGTGAGCCTTGGCATGCTATGCGTTTCAATAGCCGTTTAATTTTTTGAACGATCGCAAGGGCAGGGGTTGAGCTTTCCAAAGTGACAGTATTGTGTGGCATTCATTTGTTCTGTTTCTCTTTCTCTACACAGGTTTGATAAATTTAGATTTAAAATTTTTGTATGCACAGTTTCTTTATGTGCCTCCTATTTCAACATCTTCAAGTCTGATGTCTCAATAATATTGAAAGTATGACTTGAGTAACCTCTATGAGAAGAGAAAGCATTAAGTTTTTCATGTCGGATAGTGGTATACAACGTTGAAAAAGGAACAATTACATTTATTGTTAGTAATTGTTAGTAAACTTACCTCTGGATTATGGTTGCCTTATTCTGTGGTTTCCACAGACACATACAGAATGAAGTGAAAATTTTAACACTAAGTCATAGCTATCCCTTGTGGTATGCCCTTCCAACTGACAGAGTTACCTCCCCCTGACCTAGATGTCACTGTATAGTAGTTTGAAAATCCTCACAAATTTTATGAATACAGTTTACAAAACACTTATCTTCTAGAGGAAAGGTGGGGAGGAAGGGCGGGACCTATACCCCATAATCCAGAGGTAAGTTTACTAACAATTACTAACAATAAATGTAATTGTTCCTAATTAAGGCGTAAACATTCCCTCTGGATTATGGTTGCCTGAATCCACATCACGGATGGAGGGCCATCCCTAGAAGAATAGTCCTGAAGCATACCATACCACTAGTGAGTTATTCTCCATGATCAAAATCCTCTAAGGATAACTATGACTTAGTAGTAAATAATTCACTGGTTAAATATAATATTGGATCATTGTCCACTGGACTTCCGTCCAAATATTGAGTAGTCTCTAATTATCAATCGAATTATACTACTCTTCAGATGAATTAATATTGATAATTTCCAATTGACAACTTCCCGAATTCTGTCATCTCATGGCGTAACTTCCCATTTATGACGTCACTTCCGGTCAATATTCGGTCTATGACGTCACTTCCGGTCTATGACGTCACTTCCGGTTTATGACGTCACTTCCGGTTGATTCTCCCAATCCTTAAGATTAATTCCGTAATAATTAGAGACTACTCCCTTTCAATACTCAACCACCACCTGAGTTCGGTTAGTATCTATAATAGGGATAATCGTAACTATGACCTACCTGATAATACTTCTGTCTCTATATCTTCTCTCCATCATCGTATAATCCAGGTGTGTAACATGCTTGACACATGATCCAATCCCTGCTACCCCCCCCTTTTAATAGGTACTAGGCGGAGGAAAGGTGTTGTGCCGCTACTAACGGACCCAGGGACTTAAGGCCTTCCATTGAAGAGGCTACATCTCTTAAATAAAAATTTATAAATGTGTTTGAGGACTTCCATTGACAACTAGCCACCACTCGTTCAACTGAAACTGAACCCCATGCTGCTACTGATGATGCTAATGCCCTAATCTCATGTGGTGAGAACCTAACATTAACTGATTCTTGATGCAAGTCTCCGTAAGCATAGGCGATTGTCTTCCTGAGCCATGAAGAAATTGTATTCTTAGATATGTCTGTATTAACATTTGTTTTACAGGAGAGGAAGAGATGACGACGATTCTGTCTAAAACTAGATGTGCGGTGTATATACCATCTGAGAGCTCGGATCGGACAAAGTAGTCTTGATCTGTCAGATCTAGAGGCAGGGGCAGGCAGAGCTGGTATTCTGTAGACTCTGTGTCCTAACAAACCATCAGACGTCGACTGATTCTTGGCTGTAAATTCAGGCACCGTCCTACAAGTCATCATCTTATACCCTTCCGAGAATGCAATAGATTTAAAGTCAATAGCGTGCAGTTCTGACACTCTTGAAGCCGTAGCAAAGCCAGTAGAAAAGCAGTTTTAAAACTCAAGTATTTTAAGGAAGTGTCTTGCATAGGTTCAAACGGAGACTTCTGTAGAGCCTGTAGTACCAAACATAGATCCCACTTAGGAAATAATGACGGCGATGACACATCCTTGATCTGGAAAGATCTAATAATCCTGTGTAAAGAATGATCAGATCCTACAGATAGTCCCTGTAAGTCCATGACTGAAGCAATCGCTGATCTATAGCCTTCAATAGTATTGTGTTTTAATTTTTTAACCATCCTGAGATATATAAGAAAATCTGCTATGATAGGTATGGTGACTGGAATATTGAGTAGTCGTTGCTCTCTTCTCCACTGGATGAAGACATTCCACTTGGTGTCACACAGTGCTGCTGTTGAAGGTCTGATAGACTCGGAGATAGCCGAAATTGCTTGTTCATTAAATCCCTGCTCCTTGAGGGAACTATAGATAGTCTCCATACGTGAAGAGCTAGTAGGTTTACATTTTTGTGGTATCTGTCCGACTTGGGCTGACTGATAAGATTTTCCCAACAAGGCAGTCGTAAGGGTTTGTCGTCAATAATTGAAGAAGGTCCGTGAACCATGTTCTGGTCGGCCATGCTGGAGCTACCAGATAAACTACACAGTTGTGTTGGGCGATCTTGGCTAGTACTTCCGGTACCAATTTGAACGGAGGAAAAGCATATGCTATCAGATTTTCCCATGAGATTGACAGGGCATCCACTGCCCAGGCTGTCGGATCCGGAACAGGACTCACAAATGTATGTAGACGATTGTTCCTTGCTGTCGCGAAGAGATCTATGGATGGTGTTTCCCATTTCTGCGTGATGAGTTTGAAAGCCTCCATATTCAAAGTCCATTCTGTTGATATATCACTCTGTCCTGTCTGGAGAGAGAGTCTGCCAAAATATTCACCTTTCCCGGGATGTGACGAGCTTTTATATGACTTTTCATGGAATCTGCTATTTTGAAAAGTTCCTTAAGTAATCTGTAGTAGACGATGAGATTTGGTTCCGCCCTGTTTGTTTATATAGGCTACTACTGTGCTGTTGTCTGTCACTAACATAATGTTCTTCTGATGCAGGTTCCAAGACCAATGAGACAGAGCTTTTACCAGCGCTAACATCTCCAGACAGTTGATATGGAGATTGCTTTCCTGTTGAGACCACAGCCCCTGAACTTGATGTTCGTTGACATGGCCCCATCCCGAGTTTGAGGCGTCCGCATATAGAGTGGCGTCTGGAGGAGGAAGACGAAAATGTACTCCTGGAAGCACGTTGCTGTCCACCGTCCACCACAAAAATTCCTGACGAATCATGAAGGGAGGGATACCATAGTTTCTAAGTCCAGATCCCTGAACCCATTGATCCATATTTGCGGTTCGCGAAGATGAATCCTGCCCCTCATCGTGAAATCTTGGATAGGCGTAAGAGATCCCAGCAGGGACATCCATGTCGAATTGATGCGGCCTTGCTTGCTAACAGATTGAAAATCTTGGTCGGATCTTGTACCAACAATCCTGAGGTGTAAAAATTTGTGCCGTCTTGGCATCTAGGATGGCTCCCAGATACTTGATTTTTGATGTGGGGACTAGTTCTGACTTGACGGGTGTACAACAAGGCCTAGATGTGTGAACACGTGGAGTATAAACTTGGTCTGTTTTAAAAGAGTCTGAGTAATTATATTCCATGCCAGGAAATCGTCCAAGTAACCGTGGATAGCTATCTGACGATGATGTAGGAGCAGCTAAAATGGGATTGATGATCACCGTGAACAGCCAAGGAGCTAGAGAAATTCCGAAAGGTAGAACACGGAATTGAAATCTCCGTCCGTTTACCGCGAAACGAAGGACCGAGACCGAGGATGTATTGGTACATGAAGATAAGCGTCCTTCAGGTCTATGCTGATGAATTTGGAATTTGGTTGGATAAGAGTTCTCAAATTGGTCAGGGATTCCATCTTGAATTTGGGAGGTTTCCTTAAATATTCCTTGTTTAACACTTTCAAGTCTATGATCATCCTCATCTCCTCCGTGTCTTTCTTGGGAACTAGAAATACCGGGGAGTAGAACCCGCATGACTGGTCTGATGGTGGAATCTCCACTATGGCCTGCTTGTCTAACAGTTGTTGAATGGCCGTTACTGCTCCCGCTAGACGATCCCCTTGCAAGGAAAAACGTCTCCCTACCGGCTGGTAGGTTACTGGAGGTAGACTCTCCCATGGTAGCATGTAACCTTGTATGACTGATAGAATCCAGCTGTCCGAGGTGATCTGTCTCCAATTCTCCACATATTGTGCTAGTCGACCCCCTACGGGAGATTGGGATACCGGTAGAATAAATTCGAAGTCTGTTTCCAAATCGAGGGGCATTTCCAAATCGTAAGGCTGAGTAAACTGGACTATTTGATTGGAGTCAAAACTTCCTAGATCCCGCTCTGGTACCACGAAAAAACCTGGTGCCTCTACCCCTGCCCCTAGAGGATGAGTAGCCCCGAGTTGAAGATGGTGCTGACGAGGAGAAATTACGCGACCTAGAGTCTCCTGCCCTGTCAAATGCTGAACGTTGCAGTGGCTCCTGACGCCTGTGAGAAGGTTGGCGGGAAATAGTAGCAGATACATCCCTCCTCGGTCTGGACTGAGGTTTATTCCTGCTTTGTGACAGTAAAGCTGAAGCCAATCTCTGATTCAGATTACGTGATGTAAAAGCATCCTTAACTTGAATAGCCTGACCACATTGTCCATGAAAAAGAGATTCTGAGTCCAAGGGCTGTTGAAATAAAACATCTTTAGCTGTCTCTGGTAGACTTCTAATTGAATCTAACTTGTGAAGTCTCTCCATGGCTGTTAAACGTCCAAGTGTACACAACTGATTGTGAGTTGCGTCGGCTATAGATTGATATACCACATCTAGGAATGAGTGCGCCATGGCTACTTCTTCGGCTGACATGGATACTAATGTGTCCTTCTTTACTCCTTCATAATCTTGGAATAATGGTGGTAATAATGCCCGGACTCCCGCAGCAAACCAGTTGGTATAGGATAGTATGTCCAAGGATGAACGGGCGGCCCCATCCATGTCCTTGAGATCCTTGGATGAACAGGAAAAAGGAAAATCCCTGGCAGCTCTAGCATCCTGTAGCTGTGCGAAATCCTTGTCCATATGCGGAGCATAAAGTGGAATCAGTCTATTGTGAATAGCATACACTGGCTTTTGAATAATCTTGGGTAATGCATTAAGTGAAGTCGCCTTGGAGAGGTTCAAATTGTAAGAATCAACGCCGACTTAAGTGCCGATGAATGAGGAAGAGATAGCTTGGGAACCCTTTCGGCGGCAGACTTCCTGGCGATCCCAGCTCCACTGGTAACTCCCGTTCCGGCTCCTCAGGCTGTGGCGGGACTGTGCTTGGATAAAGTCCATGGATTAATTCAACCTTTTCCCTAAGAGACCATCCAGGAACAAAATCTTCGGCCGAAGTATCCATAGGCTGGACTGTCAATAATCCCTCCTTCATAACGAATTCTGGTTGAGAGAGGATAAATAGAAGTAGCTTCGAATCCGAGAGGTCCGGTACAAGCGGTAAAACGGTGGCTTATCAATGTCAAAATTATCCATGGCTCCCGTGGAAATCCCGCTTGGTGCGTGGCTACTGGACTGCTGGTCCTGGATACCGCTAACCCCGTGGCAGCCGTGGCTCGTTGATTAAACCCAAGGTGGGAGGCGCAAGCCGAGGGCATGGAGTCAGTCCCGCTAGGATATGACTGCAGCACATTCCCAGCGTGGGATAAGGTAGCAGGCTTTGAGTGACTGGGATCAAGCGTGACCGCCTTTACTCCCAGGGACAAGGGACACGGCTTGTTTTGCCTGGGCGCAATTAAAGCCTGCCTGGGGTCAGCCAGGTTGACCCGTCCCTGTCACATGAAGCCCCTGGCTTCTCCCCTGTGGGGAACGGCCTTCTGATCCGGTCGTAAGGTGATACCCGGCTTTCCCAGGTAGAGCACCCCCGAGTTTCACAGAAACTGACTCTTGCCCCCGGCTCTTGCCATCGTCAACCCAGTCAGTGCGACCACCGGTCGTCTTGCCGTACATAATGCCATCATGAAACAGATTTTGTAATGAATTCATCTTGGTCTCATTTCTCATTTCCATATCATACATGGACTGACTAACTGAGGCTTGCAACTCTGATTTAAACGATGCAAATAAATCCGAGATAGCAGAAATGTCCAAATGGGATGCATCCGATTTAGATCTAGATCTAGATTTGGATTTTGATTCAGATCTCTGTGAAGATGGCGGGGATCGAAGCGGATTTTTACTTTTGCTAGCCTCCGACGACGGGGAGCATTTACGTTTCTTAGTCTGAGATCTTGCAGAATCCATACTTAACCACTCAACCTCTGATAACTCTGAACACAGAAGGCAGCGATCTTGCAGGGTACAATGATTACCAGTAAAACAAGAAATGCAGAGAGAATGGGGTCTAAATCCGACATGAACTTCTGACATTGCACGCACTTATTCTTAGCCATAGCTTAAAGTTAGACAAAGGGAAAAGGGCGGGAAAATATATATCAAGTACAAACGTAAAAATAATATAAAATACGATGTCCAAAGGACTAATGTCGACAACACTAACCTATATAGGGATGGATCAGTGTAGAAAACAAGCTGATAAAGTCAATTTCTCACTCCACTCTATACACGTGTACAGTGTATACCATACAGAAAATTTTGAGGATTTTCAAACTACTATACAGTGACATCTAGGTCAGGGGAAGTAACTCTGTCAGTTGGAAGGGCATACCACAAGGGATAGCTATGACTTAGTGTTAAAATTTTCACTTCATTCTGTATGTGTCTGTGGAAACCACTGAGGCTTGCAACTCTGATTTAAACGATGCAAATAAATCCGAGATAGCAGAAATGTCCAAATGGGATGCATCCGATTTAGATCTAGATCTAGATTTGGATTTTGATTCAGATCTCTGTGAAGATGGCGGGGATCCCGAAGCGGATTTTTACTTTGCTAGCCTCCGACGACGGGGAGCATTTACGTTTCTTAGTCTGAGATCTTGCAGAATCCATACTTAACCACTCAACCTCTGATAACTCTGAACACAGAAGGCAGCGATCTTGCAGGGTACAATGATTACCAGTAAAACAAGAAATGCAGAGAATGGGGTCTAAATCCGACATGAACTTCTGACATTGCACGCACTTATTCTTAGCCATAGCTTAAAGTTAGACAAAGGAAAAAGGGCGGGAAAATATATATCAAGTACAAACGTAAAAATAATATAAAATACGATGTCCAAAGGACTAATGTCGACAACACTAACCTATATAGGGATGGATCAGTGTAGAAAACAAGCTGATAAAGTCAATTTCTCACTCCACTCTATACACGTGTACAGTGTATACCATACAGAAAATTTTTGAGGATTTTCAAACTACTATACAGTGACATCTAGGTCAGGGGGAAGTAACTCTGTCAGTTGGAAGGGCATACCACAAGGGATAGCTATGACTTAGTGTTAAAATTTTCACTTCATTCTGTATGTGTCTGTGGAAACCACTGAGGCTTGCAACTCTGATTTAAACGATGCAAATAAATCCGAGATAGCAGAAATGTCCAAATGGGATGCATCCGATTTAGATCTAGATCTAGATTTGGATTTTGATTCAGATCTCTGTGAAGATGGCGGGGATCCCGAAGCGGATTTTTTACTTTTGCTAGCCTCCGACGACGGGGAGCATTTACGTTTCTTAGTCTGAGATCTTGCAGAATCCATACTTAACCACTCAACCTCTGATAACTCTGAACACAGAAGGCAGCGATCTTGCAGGGTACAATGATTACCAGTAAAACAAGAAATGCAGAGAGAATGGGGGTCTAAATCCGACATGAACTTCTGACATTGCACGCACTTATTCTTAGCCATAGCTTAAAGTTAGACAAAGGAAAAAGGGCGGGAAAATATATATCAAGTACAAACGTAAAAATAATATAAAATACGATGTCCAAAGGACTAATGTCGACAACACTAACCTATATAGGGATGGATCAGTGTAGAAAACAAGCTGATAAAGTCAATTTCTCACTCCACTCTATACACGTGTACAGTGTATACCATACAGAAAATTTTTGAGGATTTTCAAACTACTATACAGTGACATCTAGGTCAGGGGGAGGTAACTCTGTCAGTTGGAAGGGCATACCACAAGGGATAGCTATGACTTAGTGTTAAAATTTTCACTTCATTCTGTATGTGTCTGTGGAAACCACAGAATAAGGCAACCATAATCCAGAGGGAATGTTTACGCCTCAATTATCAAATGGTTTGGGGCTGCTGCACACATTGTGCCCATGCAGAGAGTTGAACCTGGGTCTTCAGTGTGACAAGCGAACGCTTTTAAAATCACGTTGTTAAAAAGAAAGCAAATCCTTTGAGTTTTTGAGAATCCACATGGTGTTGATTCCGCTTATCTCAAATACTTTCTGTGAATATTGAGAAAGTGCTTCCTTGATAGTAATAAGCATTATGGTGGGAGTGTCTCAGAAAGAGGTCGCCCGCTGAAGCAGTTATGTGAATTTACATTTGTAAGTGAGTGTGATTTTCATTGTAAAATACTGTATATTTGTGAAAATGTTATTGGCAATAAATCAATATTAGAATATATTTGCATTGGTTGTGGAGTCTTTGAATGCTCTCATCGTTTGACCGCCTCTGTGGTGGAGTGGTTTGAGCATCCGCCCGGACAGCAGAAGGTCACGGGTTCGATCCCCGGCCACGTTTAACCGTAAAAAAATATAGTACTACTTGGTCCCTGTCTGGCGCTCGGCATTTATGGGTACAACAAGAACTGGTGGACTCGGAGGTCAGTATAATGTGTCTGAGTGGGGTATTCATACTTAACTGGAGCATGGTATCTCAGTGAGCTAGTACTATAAATCAGCTTAAGTCTGGGCTAATACAAGAAGCCACACATACACATGCATGCACATCGTCATATGAGCGAAATATTCTTAAGAGTGACGTTAACCCCAATCCACCTCACCTCATCTCTTATCATTTGGAGTCATATCTCCAGCATGTTTTATGGTCCGACCATCTTAGGAGCTATGCTGGAACAAAGATGTTATACCAAGCTGTGAAAGCTAAAGGTCAGTTAAAGGGCCACTGATGCAGAGCGATTAATTAAGGTTTCTCGCCAACAGTCTAGTTATGAAACCTAGCTGCAAACTGGTCAGCCCCTGCTCCCTCGACCGTGACGAACACGGGCACTAGGCTACTGTCCACCCTGGCAGAATTTCTTCAACCTAATCAGTGGGACATTAGGTGAGGTGAGGTGAAATTGGGTTTAACGTCGTTGGGACATTAGGAAGGGTGGATGCCCATCAGATGCCGTTATTTGAAAATATCCCCGGTAGTTCATGTCTGATTGTAATAAAGTATCCCAGCAGTGTAGGCATTTTCAGATTTACAAATGTTTGGATGGTAAAGTGTCTGATCCAATTTGATCCTATTTCTGTGTTTTTATTTCGATATTTAATCATGTAAAAATGTGATGTCTATTACGTATGCTATGATATCAAAAACACACATTTGATATATTTGAATCCATAAACTAAACAACCCCACTTTGCCATTGCTAAAAAAATATATCTGAAATTGTACTTAGGTACATAGGTATATACAGTTTCTAACTAAGTACACATCAAATGTTTTTATATATTTCCTGTGTAACAATGAAGTTCGATCTGTTCGTATCCTCAAAACAGTGTCGGCCCATAAGGGTTTTTTCAGACAATCAAACTTGCATGCAATATAGCAATTACTTCTCTCCTGCTGTAACCCTTGTTGGTGGTAAATCTACACGTTATTTGTCATCATTCACTTGATGGTCAGTTAATAAATTTATAACAGGTATAATTAGTGATAACACCACTCAGATTAACCAACAAAGGTTCCCATTTGGCATTTCTTGTGTCAGAGGTAAATTCTCATCATTATAAATTAAGGTCTGATGTGGCAAATGTATTACATCTTATGTAATGTGCGTATGGAAGTGCAGCAAGAGGAATTATCAGCTGAGTTTCAAAACAAACATCGATCAAAGGATTAACCGATAACACGCTGATTGATTAATTGCTTTTATCCTGCACAGCGGATTTGTCAAAAGGTAGTGTTTATGTATGTAGCTTCACTAATCTATACTGAATACACCCTGTCGTAAAGTTTCTTTGTAAAAACATCGTCCTTCCTTCAACGGATTAACCGCCCAAACCTTGATTGGTAGCTCATTACTGGCTAACTAATGGCGGACATCATGCAATTCCTTGCCAGGTGTGCTATCTTGGGTGACCAATGGGATACACCAATGTGAAAAACCTGAAACGGTAGATCACTTTTTCGCATGTTAGACCGATAAAAGACACATGACATGGAACAGGATTCTTTGTCAGCTGCAGATGAATGGCATCTCATTACTTTATGTGGATATTGATGGATACATTCCCCTAACAAGGTAATAGCCGGATATTGTTGCTATAACTTTAGTCTGTTTTAATTTTAATATTTGCATTTTGTTTTAATCTATTTGTTATGGCATTCAACAGAATCATTTTTTTTGCCGTGAAAGGTAATGAGACAGACAACATACACTAGATCGCACTTAGGGCGTGTGTGTGAAATATGATACACGTCTACATATTACAGTCATGTCATAAATTCACCAAGTATAAGCAGATCGTGTGCATTTTATTAAGTTTCAAAATGCAAGGTCAAACTATTTCTTAAATCAAATTCTACATCCATTTACGTTAACATTATTATAAAGTCAAGATTACTATCAAATCAAAATTTTACATCAAAATCAGCATTTTTATCAAAGTGAATACTTTTTTTTATAAGAAACCAAATTATTCATCACACTCTACATAATTTTACAACAACATCAAGATTATTGAGTAAAAAAGATTGGACATTTTGGAACTTTACAACGACCTCTCTACTAGCCAATGTGACATCGTCCTCTGCTGGTTGCCGGGTCACGTCGGCATAGCAGGTAACACAAAAGCCGATGCTGCAGCAAAAGCAGCTCTTGACAGGCCCTTATCTCCACTGTTGATCCCGTACAGCGATTTCAAACCCACTATCAAAAGCTATACTCGGGACCTCATGCAAAAACGATGGGACACTCAAGTAGGAAGAAATAAACTGTATGAATTGAAACCAACAATTGGTTATACCTACTTGGGTTGTCAGTCAAGACGTGATGAGGTAATTTTACGACGATGTCGTATTGGCCACAGTCGATTTACTCATGACTATCTGCTGAAAACGGATGGGGATGGACCTCCCATGTGTGTCTCTTGCGATGAGGTTTTCACCATCAAGCATATTCTGCTTGAATGCGTGGACTTATCGTCTGCAAGGGACTCACATTATGATGCAAGAAACCTAAAAGATCTGTTCTCCCGCGTGAGCGCTCATCTGATACTGAACTACCTGAGGGAAGTTGATCTGTATCATAAATTGTAACTGTGAAATGTCACTAACAAATTGCCTGCCTTTAATTTGATGCTATTACTTTTTCTGCTTTTAAATGACAATGTAATGAATATATGTTTTTTTGAAATAAAACTCATACCGAGTATGTACTTACAATGTTTATTAATGCAAACTTGTTCTCGCCCGAATAATGCCGATGTGACGCAAAACCCAACTCAACTCAACTATACGTTTTCTATCACATTGCGCATGGTGGTGGCGCAGCAGAGGTAACGAACCAGTCATAAATTCTGGGATATCATCCGGGTACTCACGGGAGAAAAATAATAACAAAAGCAACAACCAGTCCACGGAAATTGCTCTGCATCAGTGGCCCTTTAAGACTGTGGATATCTATACTAGAGGCCACGAGGGCAATCCAGTTTTTGTCCTTGGACCAGTGACAGTGACACTTCACCTGAAGCCGTTCCCAATTTGGTCTTTGTTTGCATTTTCTAAAATTAACATTTAAAGGAACCTCGCTTTACTGTGGCAGCTGAGTGGGCAAGTATGATTGAGGTGAGGCTCACTTAAGCTTTAATTGGAGAAAGTTAAGTCTTGTGCTCGATTAAAAGGAAAACAAAAAGAAAAATAAATTACACAAATAAATCTTTATTGTAAAATATACTTTTGAAGCAAACAATTGTAAGGCACTTGGGTATAATCTGTGATACAAAAATATACAGTTAGAGTGATAAAAGCACTGTAGTTGATTCCTTTCAGCTGCTTGAAGAGACCAGAAAAGCTTCATTTCAAGATATTTGCATCAATATAGGAATCTAAGAAATAGCTAATTTACTCTGTTTTACGTATTCATGGTTGAAATTGTTTATGTTCATCTTTCTCATTTTTAAAGTCCAAATTACATTCTTGTCTCGAAAACAAAACTAGCAAGGCATTCAGAAATAATTTAGATTTCATTCTTCATGGCATAAAATTTAGAAGACATAACAATAGCACCAAGGCAGAGTTGCTCATCAAGTCAATGGTGTTGGCCTCCTCTGTTGAATGGTGTTGAAATTCTCTGCAATCAAGTAAGAAGAGTGGGGCATTTGTCTGTTTCATGTGAAAAGACATCACTGCATATGATTAACAGTTTGTATTCTGAGGCACAAGATCTCCTATTAAAGGTCACATGCAACCAAAAAATCAAACATAATTAAAACACAATTATCACTTATTCATGACATATAATATATATTGCTGTTTATGAACAAACATAAAAACAAAATTATAAGCCTACAATCGCAAATCAAAAGTTTAATATTTTGTACTTGGGTTTACTCCCAAGAAACGAAGCAGCCGGGATACCGAACCCAGTCAGAGCGGGTGGGTGTGCACTCAAGTGTAACGGCTGGTTCATTTGCAGATGCCCTCATGGCTCATTGTGTGTGTATATATAGAGATGTTGGGTTTTGTAAATACATGCTCATTTTCATAACATGTCATGTGTGCAAGTATCACACCTGCCTGTCTGTGTAATTACATAACATGACAGAGACCGAACTCGGGCCATAAATCAATGCATTTTGTTTATGGTGTGTAGCCTGATAGGTGTTAAGTTCGAATTGCATGTGGTCAGTAATTGAAATTGTGTATTGAATATTGTCATTAGCAGACAGGCAGGCAGACACATAGGTGCCAATAAAACAGACATTGAGTTTTGTCTGTGACGACATATCTACATGTATATCACAGTTAGAAATTCTGTCGATGCTAAATAATGACATTGCTTTTAAGTATCGAACTGAGAAAGTGACTCGGTAAGACTGAGTTTGGTTTTATGCCGCTTTTAGCAATATTCCAGCAACATCACGGCGGGGACACCAGAAATGGGCTTCACACATTGTGCCCATGTGGGGATTCGAACCTGGGTCTTCGGCGTGACGAGCCAACGCTTTAACCATTAGGCTACCCCACCGCCCCGACTCGGTAAGAAGGACGTGTGGTGAAATAGACAAATGAAATTATATAAACAGTTAAATCGGTAATCTACTGTAATAACATATAAAAAGGTCGCGCCTGTGAAATATCAACAAAACAGTAGAAAAATAGCTCACACCAAAGCCTTCATCGAATATTCACCGGACAACCCGCTTCCAAGCTCCGCGAACCTATTTCACTGCGCATGTGCTATGAGTGCAGCCCAGCTGTTGAAACCACTTCAATTCCCCCAAGCACTGGGGGAAGTTAGTGAATCGTTAGAACTACGATTTCGCGCGGTTGTTTTCATCGCGTTATTTTTCAACTTTATAAGTTGAATTTGCATTTTTCATGATTTGTAAGTCAGAAACAAAGGTATCAGAATCTGCAAAGTTGTGTTTTACGTTGCATGTGACCTTTAACAAAATTTCGTGGCAAGGTAGCACACCCGATTATGTTCTCAAAATATTAAAATGTCAGGACAGACAATCAACAAATAGAATTGGGGAGTCAAGGATTAAGAAACTAATAGCAAAATCATTTGAACAAAGTATGATGGAACATGTTGAAAAGGTTCCAAGTCTAGAGAGCATTTTGAGAGAAACAAGACAAGACATTTGATGTCAATACACATATGAAACATTTGCCATGCACACACAAAATGTAAATGTTGCAAAAGTCCAAAACTGTTCACTTGAAACAATTCACCACTTGACCTATCAGTGTACCAAGATTGGTGAAGGAACAGCAAATTGTTTTCAACATCTTTGGTAAAGAGCACTAGCCAAGTTAATGTGGTCCATGGGACTAAACAAAATTTGTTAGCCTATAAAATTGCAGTCAAATGAAAAATGTTCATTATTATCAGAGGATATATCTTAATTCAGTAAATAATAAGAACTGGTTATTTTCAAACAATACATATACATGTGCTAGATATATAAACAGATGTACACAATTAAGTTTTGGGATAAACTATACATATTAAGTATCATTACATATTACCATCACATTTCATTTGGGCTACTGAGAAAGCCAGAAAACATAATGCTTTCACCTAGCAAAATAATAGGTCTGTGAAAATAGATGTGTCCTATGGGCAACCATTCGGCCCAAAACTACATCCAACATAGAGGTCACAAATGTGCAATAATAGACAAATACAAAGTATGATATATCACATGTCACTGATGAAGTCGAAATAGAAAACAAATAGATGCTATGTTTAAAATAGGCAACAAGAAGTCCAATGAGGAATGTGCTTACAGCTTGCTGTGACCAATTGAAGTAAAATAATGGTGTATGTATGTATTTCCTTTCCATCAAAAAGTACTAGTCAGCTGACAGTTGGTCGACAGTCAGCTGTGGAAGACAATTCACAGATACTTTCTAACTTAACTGTGGAAGTGATATATTTCATTTATGCAAAAAGGTTGTATTCCAAAGAAAATAGACTGTTACATAACTTGATGTAAAAATAATAACACGTATGCAAATAGTTTGCCTATAACTCTCTATAAAATATTTAAAAAATTCACACACACACACACCCGTAGGTAGTATTTTGTTGATTGTGTGATTTTATCAAAGGATTGATTGGTTGGTTGGCTTGTTTCATATTGCGCTCAGCAATATGCATGCATATGAATGATTCCATTGTTAAAACTATATTCTACTTCATGTAAAATATACCTACAATACAATATTAGTTAGATACATTACAAAAGATGTACATAGTCACTGAAATATTGGTAAACCACAAAACATCTTTACCAAGGTTTGCTAGATGTTTCCAGACTGAAATTCTGGCATGTTGCCACTGCTTGTTGAATATCTTTGCAATGTTTTTGAGTCAGATACAAGTTGTTTTTCTTTGGGTCTGTCAAAACTTCTGACAAACTCGTACCTACAATTCATTGATACTTTATTGGGCTGATATGTACCAAAAACTGTCCCATTATGCCTTAGAGTATAATATCCAGAACGAGACAGCTATAACTGGTATAGACCTTATGAACGCAGCCCTACTCTAAGCAATGTGAGTTGTACATTGTGTTCACATTGGTGGATGGACAGTATATCTTTTACCTTATACCATGATATATCTAGCATAATGGCTTGTAATATTTGTTCCACAATTCCAGAAAACATCAGGGATGACCGTGATTGAATATATTGTAATCATGAATCACCTGATGGCTGTTTGAAGTGAAGCAGTGGGATCACGTGATCGTTCCATTTCAGATTGTGTTCTGTTGACATTTTGCAATTCATTATTTAAGTCTTGTACTAGGTGTTTGAATATCATACTTCAAAACCTGAAGCTTATTGCCATAACATGTGAAGGTCTTGTATGTAGAATGTAAATTTCCCATAGATATTGGGATTCTTAACAACATACAAATGTAGCAGGTATATAACTGAGAGCGGTGAGAAACAATGTTCGTGAAATTGTACAATAAACAGCCACAGATGAATTATGTACACATAATACACTGTTCAAAAAAACAATTTCAGCACAAGAGTGAAAATCACAGAAACCCTGTTTGGGTATGAGTAAGGGTTTATGATGCATGGAGCATAAAATGACTGTATGCATAAATGGTGGATATCCCTTGCAAATGTCTGCAGTGAAAGCTCATTTATGTTTCCTTGCTGTAAACTGCTTTCTCAAATTCTCACACAAACAAATCAGTACTGTCAATCTAGTTTTTCTCTTCACTGCATTGTACAATGTTATGTTGATATTATTTAATTCTGGTGCATGTGTACTTTAATATTACAATACACATGCATGAAGTTTTAGCAGTCATCATACACAAGTATAATCTGTTAAACATAAACATATAAATATATACATAAAACATATCAACAAGAATTAAATAGGAGGTTAAATTTGAATTTATGTCATCATAACAATATTTGATTTTAAACAAATTTTCTATAAAAATTGCTAATTGCTTAAACACAGACATAAGTTGTCTTTGCTCTATTGAATGAAACTCAGACATAAAGCTACAGTTCAGTTGTCTTGAACAAGGGCTCTATTGAATGAAACTCAGGACTTAAGAGCTGTAATTTACAGTTAGATGAAATGGATCAATAATTACATATATTACTGATAGAATATCATGATGTAAATCTTCTATTACAAACTTTGATGACTGGTATCTCTGCTGTAAGGGACTAACTGCTTAGATGATAGAGGCATGGCACACTAAGTATATTTCAGAATCATATGTCAGACTTTAAAAAAAATTAAATCATGTGTAAATGAGGAACTGTTGATCAAAACGTTACATGTTTATAATCAAACAGTAAATTCTTGCATTATCTATAAAGTCTGGGATAAAGTAACTTGGCATTATTTGATGTTATGCCATTTTTTAATGCAAATAGAAACTAGCATGATTTGTGGTGTTTTCCTTCATGACTGTTTAACTGTTGACAGGATAATATAAAAATCTGCATGATTTGAAACAAGACATCGAGACACGCCCTTGAAGAGATCTGGTGTCAAATTTCAGTATCATGTGCGTCCACCATTGGTGATTTATGCAGTGTTGACAACTAGTGCTGCAACAGTATACAGCAGTTCTCAATATACTGCAGTATTTACTCTCGGCTAAATTTTTGGTTCAGATTGTGCTAATTTTGGTTCAGTCCCGAAAAAGCATGATACATGACTAAATAATGCAACGAGGCATGATTCAATTCGTCGTGGCAAGCCAATCGCTTGATAAGCAACTGCTTATGATAAAAATAACGACCCGTCTGATTTGCTCCATTCAGCCAATCACTATCACTGTCACTGACAAGTGTGAGATTTGGGGAGATAATGAGAAAGCCACCATTAAAAAACGGTATATTGTCACGGCATTTTCTACGTCAGAACATGTACTGTATGCTGGAATAAATTTAAAACACGTTTCACTTTCAATTAAAAGTGAGAGAGTAATGCCTGATGCACCTCGACTTATCTTGTGATGGAATAGATGGTATGTCACACATATCCAGGGTAAGTTGTAAAGTAGATTATATCAAAAGCATAAAAAGTGACGAGAATCACTTAAATTTTAACCCACAAATATGAAAATCACTACGCTGCAAAATACAGATTTTATACATATCACAGTTGAGAGAAGGGGTTAATTGCATCGTGTAACAGGTTAATCAAATCCTGTGATTATGCACAAATGTCAGAGAGTTGGTTTAAACTAATCGTGTAACAAAAGCATATCATTCAAGAGCAACAATGAATTTTCACTCTCTATACTGAGCAAATACAGCACTAATAAAAATACACTTTTGATCATAACTGCTGTTTTCAAAGATCATCATTATAAAGAAAGGCATATAAAGCTTTCTCTGAGAAATATATGTGAGAAAAGATAACGTGGAGTGATGCCCAGTCCATACTTGCAATGCACATTTTGAAGTTGTACATGAAATTGTTTAATATGTTTCTTGTCATACAGTATTGTACATTTTATGCTTTTTAGCAAGTGGGCTCCACACATTGCACCCATATGGGGAATCAAACACAGGTCTTCTGGAGCTTTTAAACACATGGTTAACCAACCACCCCCATTATGATACTGAGCAGACTCTGGTATTGAAAACCATTTTGAGAGTAACAAGCAAACAAACAGAAACTCAAACAACAGAAAGGAACGTCATTCATGATACATCTATTTATCTTCTTCTTTCTTTTCCTCCTCTGTGGGTGGTGGTCCAACAACTCCAATCTGGATGCCAGCATACTCAGTTGATTCCTCCTCTCTGTGGACATGCTGGCGTGGGTTGTGGTTGCTGAAGTCTATCCCAACATACAGCAGGCCATCGTCATCCCGCCCTGCCTTTGCTCCCTGCAGGAAATTTGACAGTATATGCCACAGCTGATTATGTGCTAAGTTTGAAAGTATCTAGGCTTTTGTGGAAGAAAAATGCTCCAATACTGAATTACTGGGAATCACTTTTTGTCCAAATATTGCTGTAGCACAGTATCTCACCTAGATGTACCATCAACAGTTTCAAATGTAAATCATAATATGTCACAGCCCTGAATCTCACCTTCACATGTAATCAACATTTTAAACTGTCTGTAATCACAAATACTTCAAACAAGAGTCATCAGAAGATGACAAATCCCCTGGCCCCAACAAATTTGAAAGAACAAATCTCTATGGAAATGATAAAAAACATAAAGATGCAAGAAATCTGCAAATTGCATAAGGCACCACTTCATGATCTCTTTCATATATCAGCCAAGTCTGGTAGAAAGATACTGAACGGTTTTCGAGTTGTGCTCTGGAAACTAAGCCCACCCTCCTTTTGCGACTTAGTCCAAATCGTTTCCATGGAAACCGATAAAAATAAAAATGCTCAAAATCCCCAAATAGCAAAGGCACAACTTTTGGATCTGTCTTATATATCTGCCAAATTTTGTTGAAAGATATTAAAAGTCTTTTGAGTTGTGGTGCCAGAAATGAAGCCCATACCCTTATTTCTTGCTTATTGGTGGATATTGAAGTCCAAATTGTTTCAATGCAAATCCAGAAAAGAAAAAATTGCTCAAATTCTGTTAATAGCAAAAGGCACCACTTTAGGTTCTGTTTGATACATACCGGTATACCAATTTTTGTTAAAAATATTGAAAGTTTTTTCAGTTATGCTCCATACAACAATGAATGACATACCATTCTAGAGATGTCCAGACGACCAAAATGTTGTTTCAGATTAAATTCGACAAAACATTATCTCAAAAACATAAGGCTGCTCGAACTAATAGTTTTCAAGACTTTAAGGCATTGATGATTATAACCAGAATAGACATTAAACATCCTACAACAATTGTCATTTAGGGGAGACATTTTGGCTTTCTAAATTTGACAGTTTATGAGAAAGAATGAAAGCTTCCATATTTGACTGTAAATGTTTTGAGCACAAGGCATTCTGAATCTCATACTCACCGGTGGAACAGCTGCTTGGCCAGCAACATCTTCAGGTTCACCAGCAAAGGCATGATTGATGTACGGGTTTCCTTCATCTCCAATGCCTGTGTTTTCATAAGCTTCACCTTAAACATCAAGATAATTGTTTTAGTTCGAAATGGTACACAAACATGAACAAACAGGGAGAATGGTTTGGGGCAAATAGAGTATGAATCAGGATAAGTATAGAATGAAATATTTGCACTTGAAAAAAATTTTTTTTTACCTTATCCAGACTCATACTAATTACTTGAATCCGTTGGTAGGTGGTGGGATCTAATTCGTAATCTATTTCTGTTACATCTTGATGTATGGCATACAGCCTTCTCTTTAGAGAAAAAGAAGTAAATCTTACGAATTTGTGGAATTGCTTCTATTTATATTCCTGGTTTTCTAGCATGATCAATATATTTAAAATGGGTCATAAATGTAATTTACCATATCACTTACGCTCTGAATTACACTATAATTGACTTTCAGTCATTGGCTATCAGAGGTGAGGTGAGGTGAAATTGGGTTTAACGTCGTGCTTGAGAATATTTCGCTCATATGACGACGTGCATGCGTCTGTATGTGTATGTGCGGCTGCTTGTACTAGTCCAGACTTAAGCTGGTTTTATAGTGCTAGCCCACTGAGATACCATTGGCTATCAGACAGTAACCTGACATCTTTGAGTTTACATGATTTTATCTTCTTGAAGGAACTGTCAATTGTTGTGCTACGACCAAAGAACCAAATTGGTTGATTCCAGTAGTAATATCTCTGAGGTAATGGTTGGTAAAGACAGTATAAATAGACTTCATTGATGGGTGTAATGGAGTAGTTGTTATGGTGCTATGGCTCACTTTGTGAGGGTTATAAGCCATAGGAGGATCTAGTCCTGTGTTCGTGTAAGCTCCGAGGATCACTGCTCTTGTACAGAGGGAAATATTTGTTCTAGAGACCTCTGTAGATGTGTTGCCAGATAGTGGTTTAAAAACCCCTTCAGGAGGTGTAGCCTTTCCATGCTGTGAAACCTTGGATCTTGCTAACTGGTCAAAACTCTTCCATTTGTGATCATACAAACATCTTGCAGATCATCTGAGTGCTAGGGAAAAAACCTTATTGGCCAGTTTGGAAGTGTCAGACTTGGTTTTTACCACTATTATCACTAGACATACCAAAGTCAGTTTCAGGTTCTTTGTTTGCGATGTCTTCTAAATTGAATAGTGTTGGATGAATGCATACGTATGAAGTTAATGCATGTGTTGGGCCTGGAACTGGAATACTAAGTGTGAGTGAGTGAGTGAGTTTGGTTTTATGCCGCTTTTAGCAATATTCCAGCAATATCACGGGGGGGACACCAGATATGAGCTTCACACAATGTACCCACGTGGGGATTCGAACCCAGGTCTTCGGCGTGACGAGCGAATGCTTTAACCACTACGCTACCCCACCACCCCAAGGAAATACTAAGAGTGCTATCTATTTCTTGAATCTTGTTGAGGGCAGATCTGTCAGCTGGCAACCTTGTTCTTGTAATCTGGTTCTTTCAAATAAGTTCCTCAGTAAAGATTTGACTCGACCATCCACCAAGGAAGTACCTTTTCAGACTTGGTGAAAGACAAATCTTCAAATCTGGGAATGGCCTCATTAATGTTTGAACAGGTCTTCGATGCAGTCTTCCTTTTGTTCTAAGCATACCTGCCATTGGTTGATTGATATTTGATCACTGAGACCTAACAGACCATATTTCTGAATCTTTACCCACTGATCTTCTGGTACTTGAATTTAGTTGTCTGCAGTAAGGAATCTGATTCCAAGAAAGAAGAGATATTGTTAAGGTAAATAATCTGGGTTAATAACAGTATAGTTGATGTTTGAATTGCTTTCTTAGTAGATGGGCCCAGTATAATGCGGACAGGATCCCCAAATTAGTTGAAACTTTTCGCTTGAGTTCTTCTTTGGTACCATAATTATTGGGGAATAAAACCCTGGAGTTAGAACTTCTAATTAAATTATATCTAATGTTCTTTGAGTAGAAGTGAGTCTACTGGTTCTGACAACTTTTGTGGAAGAATTTCTGGATAAACTATCTGGAGGATACCCAGGATAAACTGTCTGGAGGTTCCTTAATTGGTCAGATAACTTGTATGAGCGCAGATGGGACTGGAGTTCAGGCACAATGGAAATCTTATTTCCAGTAGCCATAGCTACTGTTGATGGCTGCTAAATAGGTGACAAGGGGAGATGTTTCCTTGATGTATGCAGATGGTGTAGGTATTAAGCAACAACCTGGGCAGCTACTGTAGTGGGCATGGTATGCCCTTGAACCTGTAGTAGTCTTCAAATTTCTTCCACATGTTATCGTATAGAGACAGTGTTTAAGTACCATGTGCCGACGTAATTGAAGCAGAAATTCTTCTGGAGTACCCATTGGCAATTAAAGATTTCTGATGATGCGCCAGACATGAAGATGTAGCATCTGTGGGGACCAGTGCAGTCGGTCAGAGTGTGAATAGTAATTGGGAGACAGGCTATCTGGAAGATCAGTTGGTTTAACTGCCACTCTGTCGGGGATGATCTATCAGACCGGGACAGAGAGTCGGCAATGACATCCTTTTTCACTCCTGGTATTAGGGCTCTGTAATTTTTTGAGTAAAATTGATATTTTATACTTATCCTGACTCATGCTCTTTTGCTTGTCTCCTTCCTCTTGCGAACATAGTGGAACACTTGTATCTCCCTAATTGAAGTTCCCTTCAATGTAAAATCACTAATTAGTACACCACGAGTTACCTCCCTTCCACAAGCGCGGGAACGAGGGCGCCACCTCTACCCATGTGCCTCACTCTCTCCTCATATACTGAGCCCAACATTTGAATTTACAGGGAAATCCAAAGTGTTATTTGGGGAGGATGGGAGGGCTGACCTCATGAGTCAGGATAAGTATAAAATATCAATTTTACTCAAAAAATTACATATTTTTCCTTATCCTGACTCATGCTCTTTTGCTTGTAGAATCCAACGGATTGGAGGTGGGAATATATAATACTTTGGATTTTAATAATTAGTGATTTGAACTGTGATGATTGTAATAACCCTATGGGAACTTCATAAAGGCACTGAACTGATGAATTCCTGCTGCTAACTTATCAGCTGCCATATAAAGGTTATTACAATGTACTTATTATGATAAAGTATATATAACATTAATACAATGCTTAAGACTAATAGACTTAAGCTTGTTAATATGCTAGTATAAACTCCTTAGAGTTTGTTAGCTAAATTACTTTAAATTATAAACATAGTACTAAGCTTAAGATATGATTAAACTTAAGCTAATTATATAATAGCAAAACTCTTTTAGAGTTTGTTAGTTAATGTACTTATATGATATAGACATAGTGCTGAGCTTAAGATATGAATAAGCTTTAGCTACCTATATAATAGCAAAACTCTGTAGAGTTTGTTAGCTAATATATTTTTACAATATGAGTATAGTACTGTGCTTAAGATATAATTAACTTAAGCTACATATATAATAGCCAAAACTCTGTAGAGTTTATTAGCTTATAGATTTATAATGTAACCATAGTACTAAGCTTAAGATAAGATTAGACTTAAGCTAAATGTATATAGCAAAAAACTCCTTAGAGTTTATTAACTAATATACTTTTATGTTATAACCATAGTACTGAGCTTAAGATATAATTAAACTTAAGCTATATATATAATAGCAAAACTCCGTAGAGTTTTGTTAGCTAATACATTTCATAATGTAACCATACTGCTTAAGATATGATGAAACTTAAGCTAATTGTATAATAGCAAAAAACCCTTTAGAGTTTGTTAGCTAAAATACTTATATGATATAAACCTAGTATTGAGTTTATGAAGGAAACCTAAAGCTACATATATAATAGCAAACACTCCGTAGAGTTTGTTAGCTAATATACTTATATGATATAAACATAGTATTGAGCTTTGAAGGAAACCTTAAGCTACATATATAATAGCAAAAACTCCGTAGAGTTTGTTAGCTAATATACTTATATGATATAAACATAGTATTGAGCTTAAGATTTGAAGGAAAACTTAAGCTACATATATAATAGCAAAAACTCTGTAGAGTTTGTTAGCTAATACAAGTTATAATGTAACCATAAAGCTTAAATTATGATGAAACTTAAGCCAAATATATAATAGCAAAAAAACTCTTTTAGAGTTTTGATAGCTAATATACCTATATGATATAAACATAGTATTGCGCTTAAGATATGAATAAGCTTAAGTTACATATATAATAGCAAAAAACTCCGTAGAGTTTGTTAGCTAATACATGTTATAATGTAACCATATTGCTTAAGATATGATGAGACTTAAGCCAATTAGCAAAAACTCTTTAGAGTTTGTTAGCTAATATACTGATATGATATAAACCCCAAACTCTGTAGAGTTTGTTAGCTTATATATTTTTACAATCTGAGTATAGTACTATGCTGAAGATATAATTAAGTTAAGGTAAATATATAATAACCAACTCTGTAGAGTTGTTAACTTATATATTGTATGATGTAATAATCATAGTACTGTGATGATAAAAAGAACTTAAGCAAATTATATATAGCATGTAGCTATTTAGTACTGTTATAAGATAAGTAAAAATCTGTAAGATTGACTTATCTTCTCCGAGGAACTGTCAACTGTTGTGCGAGGACCATGGGATCGAATTGGTGGATACCTGAGACGTCCTCGGTGATGATATCTCTCAGATAATGGTTGGCAACCACCATATCGGATCTCCAGAAAATAAAGCCTCCATTATTTCAAATAATATTGTGTAGATCAATTGTAGAAGTTAGCGCTCTAATATCATGAGTATTAAAAGCTCATGGAGGGTCGGATTGGGTCCATCCGTCTTGTATGCACGTAGTATGACAGTTCTGATCCAAACGGAGATATAGTACGTGAGATTTCATTTTGCGTAAGTTGATGATAGAGGAAATAATCTGTTGTATTATTCCCTTCTGTTTGGTTCGGTGGAGATAAATTTACAGTGTTCTTGCTGGCCATCGTGATAGAATCATCGTATCATGGAGTCCAAGTATGTCATCCAGGCGTGTTCATAAACCTCACTTGTGAGGTGTTGGAGCACTATATTCAGATCCCCAAGTTGGAGGGTGAAACTTCCGTTTTAATTCTCCAATCAGAAAGTTTAAGTAGGTTTACTAACCATCTAGTTGTGTTAGTAGCTTGATTATGAAATTCAGCTGTAGTCTGAGACGCTGTGGATTTAGATCCACTTGTATCCCGTCGTCTAGGTTATTCGCTGCGAAGTCCTTGACGATGTAGGTGCACAACCAGGTGTGTCTGTCCTCGTTGAACTTTATGTAAAATCGCCTGACTGCCGTGCCCTCGTCCTAACTTGACAGGGGAGGTCTCTAACCTGAAGAAAGCAGCCCAATCATGAAGGTTCAGATTAACTGGACTGTAAGGAGGCTTGCTCGTTCACTGATATATAGTTGTCACTTGTAACGTAAGTCTTGAACTGTGAACTAAGATCGACCTCTGCGTAGGTCGTTGTCCAACGCGGTCCAATCAGAACAAGGCATTTTGATTCTGTAGAATACCCGCGCTGTGATGTCACCGGTGTAGCAGGAAAAAACCTTGTATAAAATCTTGCCGTCGTTGATATTAGCATAATCGTCGGTCTTCACCGTAGCTTCCCGAAGTTACCCGAGTGACCACGTGTTTCGAGGGTTAAGGTAAACGCGCGAAACCTCCGGCGCGAAATACCTCGCTCTGTAATATTAATGCTGGGTAGGTTATTTTCCTGGCTGTCGTGAATGTAACTTCAGTTTTGAATATAATTCCGACTTCCTTATATAAAGGTACAATAAACTTGCAAGTTGTCAGCTTGTAGACTGTATACATGAATGTATCGTCATAATTGTAGAATTAAAGCTGAACCTGTACATATTTCTTCTCAGAAACTTTGACGATTATGAGTTATACTCGCTGTAACAAGGCTGCTGTTCAATTTCGATATTGAATTGTCTGCAGATCTGCGTAATGGTCACGCATGTAGATAATCGTATCGTAGTCCGGGATTGCATATTCTAGCAATCTATACGGAAAGGTTGATTTCTGTGAAGATCTATGCAACGTCGTTGATTAATTAATATAGCGACGTTTTGTGTTGTAAATAGCCTGTGCAATTGTCTTCGCGTAGGCTTATAGACGGCATATGGCATACAGTTGATAGACAACTTATGCGATGTCTTGAACGGACTGACGAGTAGCTATATATGACGAGTGGCTAATATATGGAGACCTTGGAGGAGAATTCCTCGGTGGACGCCGGAGACTTCGCGAAGCTCTCGAAGTATCCATTCTAGATTTCCTGTGTGAGGTAGACTTGGAGCCACTTAGCCTTCGCGACCTTCGCGAAGGTATCGAGTCAGAGCCCGATCAGTATATATATAATATATGAGCGCTTGCTTCGCAAACGACCTCTGTGTTCAACAGGAGTGAGTGAGTGTTTTGTTTTACGCCGCACTCAGCAATATGTGGGGTCGGTGAAGCGCTACTCCTCCGTGACGTCCCTTGTAACTGGTGAGGCTCTAGCTCCTTCGCGGAGGTGGCCTGGGACTTCCTTAGCGAAGTGTCTAGAATCCGATCAATATATGAGCGTTAGCTTCATACAGGGTGTGGTTCTTGCTGGTTCTGCATAAGTAGAGCCGAGTAGATCATCCTATCATCTTCAGAAGTCGTGTCACGAAATCTGGTGATAAGAATCTCATTGATCGTTCTAGATCTATTAATGCCAAGAACATCGCGCCTTTGGCGTTTGAACTGTTATGGCTTTATGGTAGGCTGTGTCCACATACTGTGGCACCGCAGCAATCGAGTCGATCGGAGGTAAGGTGATGGCGTCTGCCTCGTCTTCCTTTATCAGGTATGTCTGCGCCGAGTTGCCACTCTTGGAAGGTGAAGAGAGATCTAGGTTGTTTACCATCCAATATCGTATCTCAGCGTCTGAGAAAATGATGTCTCCATCATTTTCTATCCCAGCATCGCTTATGAGATGTTGATGCTCTTCTGATGGTGGACTGTGTATTTCTATCTCTATGTCGGGTGACGCTCGGGGAGAGCTGACTGTAGACTTGTGTGCAGACTTGTGTGGTGACCTGTGAGACGATCGACGTGGTGATGTACGAGAAGATCGGCGCGGTTAACGGCGCGGAGATCGTGTTGGTGATCTGCGTCTATGGGTTGACCTTCTCGGAGACCTGTGAGGAGAATGTTGATAGCTTCACGAAGCTCTTGTGTAGTCAGGTGTCCTTCGCGAAGGCCTTCGCGAAGGCCTTCGCGAAGCTTCCTCTGCGTCCGGTCCTGGGGAACGGCGATTTGACCTTCGCGAAGGCTTCCGTGAGGTCTGATGGTCTGAGTCCGCATCTAAGGATGAAGCCGAGGAAGGTGATGATCTATCCCGCCTTCGCGAAGGCCTTCGCGAAGGCTGTACATCTGGGTCCTTCGTGGAGGTGGTCTGCGACTTCCTTCGCGAAGGTGGCTTCGTCGTGGCTGTTACGCTGATGGGGGTGCCTCTGGGGTGTCGTCTGCGTTGGAACCTTCGCGAAGGCTCAGGCCTTGGGCTGGCTGCTTCCCAGTCTGTAGTGGCCCTCCATCATGATCATGATTTGCCGCAAAAGTTCATCTGGGATGGTCTGCGACGAATTAGTCGGTGCCCTCTCTGCGATGTTAGCGGCGGGGCCCTCAGGGAAGTCGTCTGACGTCAGTGTATAGACCTCAGGCTGCATGGCGATCTCTGCTGATGTCACTGTAGCTGTCTCCGGTCGCTTCTTGTGGCGTACGTCGGGGATGATGATCGGCTGATCATCGTAGAGGCCCAGTTCAGCGGCTGGAACAATCTCGGTTGAGAAAGTCCTAATAGACTTCGTTGATTTCCCCTCAGAGGTCGACGCTGCCCTGGGGGTGCGAAGTCTGCGTTGCCTGTTGTCGACATCGGTCATTCTTTTGATGTACATCAGGTATGATGATCGGCTGATCATCATACAGGCCCAAATCTGCGACGGGAACAATCTCGGCTGAGAAAGTTCAAGTAGACTTCGTTGATTTCCCCTCAGAGGTCGCGTTGAGATGCAGTAGAAACCCTCTAGTCTTCGGCTGCGACGATGGGATGTCTGGGGAAGCAGGACGCTTCTTAGAGGCGGCGGACTACGTCCCACGCCTCTCCACCACTCTAGCGGAACACCAGACGGGAGGGGGTCGACCAACAGCAGTAGACTGGCGAGGGGTTCAGGTGTATCAGTCATGGCTAGACTCTGCATACGCGACCTATCTGCTGCGCGTCTCAAACGCAAAGTAATTATTTATTAAAGGTAGAATTGGATAAATTAGTATCGCAACTGCAACGTGAATCACATGAAACATGGCGCAGTACAGCTAGGGCATATTAAATGCGGATCAGCAGCAGAATAAAAAACGTAATGTGCAACAGTACAGAATTTTTATCAACGTAATCCACTGAAACAGCACGGCGTCCCGTGCATAAACAGTAGAAACACGACTAAATATCAATATATAATTGTTGAAAGATACTAGCTAAACCTCTATAGATCTCTATACGAGGTAACTAACTAAATATAATCAAAGGATATAGTGTGTCGGGAGACACAGGCGCTCTCACGTCCAGCTCACTGGGCGAAGAAGGAGAGAGTGAGGCACATGGGTAGAGGTGGCGCCCTCGTTCCCGCGCTTGTGGAAGGGAGGTAACTCGTGGTGTACTAATTAGTGATTTTACATTGAAGGGAACTTCAATTAGGGAGATACAAGTGTTCCACTATGTTCGCAAGAGGAAGGAGACAAGCAAAAGAGCATGAGTCAGGATAAGGAAAAATTTTTCATGTAAGATAAGATTAATACCAATCAGTGTTCTAATTTTAACAATACCTTCTAAAGATTTAACAGTTTATGTCTTTGAATAGTATACAATTGCCTTCAAGGAAGTAATGAAAAACATTGTCATATCTATGGCCACATTGACATGATTCGTCATTATTTAAATATAAATTCTAAATGAATCATAATTAAGTGTACTCGTCTTATATCTTCCATGAGTAATATTTAGGTTCACATTTGTTTTTCACGTGGATATAACATTTTAACGATACTGCAGAGTCACAATTTCTAATAGCTAAGGGAATGCTATTCCACATTTTAACTGTTGATGGATTAAAAGATGATGTTGAGTATCTCAGTCTTGTACATGGTTGGCTAAAATTATCAGTTTCTTAACTCATAGCTTGTGTTGCCTCCTACAGTGGGAGTAAATCCTGAAGAAAAACTGGTGTTGTTTTATTTAGTAAGAAACGCTCCAATCATTTGAGATATCTTTTTGAAAATGTTTTCAATATGTTGATGCCAACTCCTGTTAGACAAGAAGGTTAAACTGAAATGTTTATGAAAATCAATTGTTTTTATACAGCAGCAATAAAAATTCAAAGTAAATAATACAGCATCATTTTTTTCCTGTGTTTTATTTGGACGATTCCATTATAATGTGTAGGTAACAGGTAGTAGATAATCTGTTCATTGAACCGTAATGGTGTTGTTTTAAGGTGTCTGCATAATGGGAGGACACCTCGTACCATGTCAAAAGACCCTCCATAATTACCTTATAAAGGAATATGCCGACAACAAAACTCAGCTTAAGGATATTCTAAAGCAGTCGCCTGGCGCATCTTTGACAACAGATATGTGGACCAGCTGTGCCACCTACGGTTACATCACCATCACTGGGCATTACTTCACAGACGAGTGGGATCTAAAAATCATGCATTCTTGCCACTAGACGCGTGGAGGATCGCCATACAGGTGAGAATATCGCTGATGCCTTGGTATCCAAGTAAGTCAATGATATTAGGTTTCTGTTCAATCAAATTGATAACCATGCATTTTAAGGAAAGATTTCATTTAAGTTTTCAATTCAATACAAATGTTATAACTTATAAGTGAGGCATTTCTTGTGTGAAATTCAACTGAAAAGTACTTAAAACACACGCACATAGCTCTCACTAAAATTTATACTATAATCAATTGGTACTCGAGCCCGGGTGGGGTTTTATCCCCCGATTCCGAGTTTTGCTACCCATCAGAGCCCTACCTGGTATGTGACTTGCTTTGAAATTGCCAGGGAGCTTATTAGTTGAAAGAATTCCATTGTCCGCTCTAACAGGCGCCATGATACTGTTGAACCAAGATGATTGATGTACCATTGAATTGTCTGAACATATGAAAAGACTGGTCAATTGTAGATCCTTTTCCCAATGTATTATGGCTAGGATGACTGCCGTAACTCCTGTAGGTTAATGTGGAGGAACTGTTCATCGGGTGACCACAGTCCTGCCACTAGTTGATCGTGAAGATGAGGTGATGCCACTACGAATAGGTGATAAGTGGGAGTGAACGGCGTCAAGTAAACTCCCCCTAAACATTCCATTTGTTGAGCCATCAATGCAGATGATGATGGAGTGAAAAGGGGATCGTTGAGTTTCAGGAACGGATGTAGAATGGAACTCTTCCATAAAAGTTAACTCACTGAGCCACCATTGAAAGTACTGATGACGAAGGTGGTAGATCTAGGGCTGTGCAATATTACCAGTAAACTGGTATATACCTTTACAGTACGGTATATACCGGTACGATTATCGCGATATGGTTCAGATTCTGCAATATATTGGGTCACCCAGAGTTAGACCCTTTGAATTATATGCCCTTGACTTCCATGGCTAAAATATGTCTTCTAAAAGAGCCAAATATACTTTTATTTCTGTGGGTTTCATGTAACATTTTACAAGTAGAAGTGTCTTTGTAAGTAGCTCCAAAAGAGCCAAATATTCTACCACATTTTGTGTGTTTGAATGGCTTTATATGTGACATTTTGGAGGAATTAAGTGAATTTATTTGGACTTATCAGTAGAGCCTCTGGCTCTGAGTAACAATTTTACAATTCAAATTATTTCATTATTTTTGTTTGTTTCATAATGGGACATATGTTATCAATTTATCTTAAAGGTCTAAGTCTTATAAAGTTTGTAGGACTGTATAATGACATTCTAGTCAAGGATCTTAGTCATTGGAGGTCACATGAGTTTGTAAGCTCTAGTATTTCACCTAAATCATGTTTTTGTTTCATTTTGCAATTGGGAGTTGAATCTGAATGAAAAACTGACATACAGTAAGAATAATTACATCCTGTATTGAAGAGCACTCTGTTGAAGCAAACAACACTGACCATGAAAATCCTGTTGGTTTATCCTCACTGTGCAGGCAGCCTGTAGAGGACAAGTGACATTACAAGGAAAGGGATCGTCTCATTAACTAAACTCATGGCCCAGGGAGAGATTCCAAACTGATACATTGTCAGACTGATATGAACTCACCAATTACCCATGTTCAATTAATGTAACTGAATAAAACTCATGTTGTTAGCAGCTATATACTACACAGGAAAATGAGTTCATGAGTTCATGAGTTCATTCCTAACACGCAAGGTGGTCGTAATCTTGTCTATCAAGGGTATTAGAGACGTTGCAAGGCAGGCTGTAATGCAATCATCAACCGGGTGCCAGGACCACAAATCGTATCGAAGGCCATTCTCTTCCCACAGAGGTTACTCCTGTCATATCTTCCTACTTAACCTCTGTTCTAATACGGCCCTTTCATGGTGTGAGCGTTCAAGACTCGTGATTGGAGGCAATCAGATTTAGTTGTGCAATCAGCGACGTTGTTTCAAAAGTGATCATTCGCAAGGCCTCGGTAATTTCCGTATGCTTCGAGAAAACTAAACCTTTTCCCCTGCGCGATGCGCAAACGTTTCTTCTAGACAGAACTCAGTCATGTTATGGCGGATCAGTGGCGTCTCCATCGCCCTCGTTGACAACGGACAAGCTAGCCATTAAACGTCTTGTGTGTAATATCAACACAAGTCCCCGGCAGATGGGGGATATTTGTGGCCCCACATTTGCTTGTGTTTGTCAAGTTGAATCTAAGTCGATGTAACACGTGTTCTGATTGGATAGAAAGAAGGGAGATAATTCGTGTTGCGATCTTTTGCCGCTAGGGGATTTTACGAGAAACGGGAAATATGGCCGTATTAGAACAGAGGTTCGTAGGAAGATATGACAAGTAACCTCTGTGGGAAGAGAATGATCGAAGGCTGGCATGCCAGACTTAGCAAAATTGGCCAGAACCATCCGAATATATATAGAATCATTGATCTTATCCGGAAAGAGCAGAGCCACACCGAGATGACAATAGTTCAGATTCTACATGGTGCTAAGCAGGCCCCAAACAAGAAGAAGTATCGACACATCGATGATGAAATCCTGCATCAGAAGACTCTACTTGCAAACAGTGTGAAAACTTCACTAACATAAAATGTAGTTCATGCAGTGCTATGAAGTCCAATGCTTTTTTTATTGTAAAGTTTTGATACTTGTGTATGAGTATATATAGTCAATATATATTGTATACTTTATAAAACAAGTACTATTGAGTATGTTATTGTATTGAAAAATAAAAGTTATAACTTTGTGGCACATGTTTATACTGATACGGTCCCCCAGTAATCCCTTTGTTTTGCTATTTAACATGCCTGATTATGAAATACACAATGCCATTTTAGAAAGTGGTCAAATGTTACATATGTTATTTTTGGGATTGCACTTTCTCAGTAAAGTACAGATTCTAGTACTTTTTGGGGGGTTGAGTCCCATCCGAGAATCAAACCCACACCCTCAGAGTCAGACACCTAATCGCCAGCACACAAAGTTCACCGTCTTTGATGTCGACCAGGTCTACGTTGTACGTTTTCATGGACCATATCGGATCGGTGTCGCGTTTTCTGCTGTCTCCCTTGTATTCTCCCGGCTGGTACAAGTACCTAACACTGACCCGGTTCGGTAATGTTTTCTCTGTTTTATTGCGACGTGCTGATGCCGCCGCCGATTCGACAGATTTCATTTTGATGGCTTCGACGGGTCTCTGCTAAGAGCCGTGCCGGTGATAACGGAAAAGTACAATGACGGCAGAACCAAATCGTTTTCATTGCGGCATTACAAGAAATGACGGAGTCTCATGGTCCAGGAACAAGCGTTAGAAAATGCACCAACATAGCGAACCCGGAGTCGACGGCAAACTGTATGCCTTGCAACTGAAAAACAGCATTTAGAAACGCGTCGAACTGCCGCCCTCTACTGCCGCTGGTGGTGGTGGCAACGACCTAGGCGATTTTGTAGATACCGAAGGAGCGGTCAACAACACTTGGTACGACCTGATACGCACCAACGAGGACGAATGGATGATAACCCCAGGGTTCTGCGGCAGGCTGTTCCACCTGGACGACGTCGAGACCATCCCAGATAGCAAAGGTGTGTTGGGCCAATGTTGGTATATGGTTGGTTGGTTGGCCAACAGTTTGACAACATTGGCCCAACGTTTTCTTAATGACTTAAAAGTAACGGTGGCTTTTGACACGTTGGTCCAACAGTGGGCCAACATTTGAAAAACTCTGCCTATTTTTCCTGATCTTACATCTATTTCAAAAAGTTGGGCCACCGTTGGCCCAACATTGTGAATAAAAGAGTGAGCACACGGCCATTTTTAGCAATGTTTTCTTATAAAGATTTTGATGAAAGTTGAAATAATTACACAGACAAAAAGAAAGAATCCATTTCCCTGTCTTTCAACTATGATGCAGTGAATTTTACAGCGTTGTTTTCTCCAAATTGAATACCAAACTTGTCATCATTGATAGCTTTACCTGATATTCAAAGAGCAGACGACACTACATTTCTGGAGGCCTTCAACTGGTAAATATGCATTGTTATTTCTGTGATACTGAATTGCGAATATATTGTGAAATAATTGGTTTAAATCATCATTTAGGCTAAAGAAACTGACACATACTGTATTGAAAGGCAATTGCTTGAGTAGATAAAAGATTTAATTGACTCTTTTCTATAGGTAGCCTGTTTTAACCACTTTGATAAATCTCATTTCATTTTAAATTATTTAAATTTATTGTGTTTACTTTATTAACATAATGTGTTTGTCAGTTACACTCCTGTTTCCATATACAATTCTCTCTATTATTCATCATTACAACCAATAATTGCTAAACATCATCATATCAGATATATGTGTCACAGTTATAGTAGTTACACGTCATATCCGAATAAAACATTGTTTGAACAGCATTCTAGAAGTTGGTGAGTCCAAAATGAAACATACAACTCTATGGATGACAACTTCTTCTTTATTGTATAGAGTGACGTTTCGATGTAAATTCTTACACCGTTATCAAGCTAAAAGTGACTACAACCAAATGATGAGAAGTATATATACATGTACAGAGTATGTTTTGTCAAATAAACATAATTGGGAGCGGCCAGTTGGGGACTAAGAACAACAAATGGATCTAGTGATGAAACCAATTAACAAGGAAGGGAGGGGGGTGGGGTGTTAGGTTGTAACAACCTGATAGGGTGATTTGATAGAGTCTATAGTTTGATTAGTTCTTCATAGGCCGATGGTATGTAGTATCCTTGATCTCTATTGATCAAAGGTTTGTGGCGGCTGATTTCGATGGCTTCCAAAAGTTTTCTTTTTGTGAAGTCCTGATTCTTGGTGGATAAGATTTCAAATTTGTCAAACCAACCCCCTAAAACTAAGTTTGGCGTCATCTCAACCCTGATCAAGCACGCTAAGAACATTCCTCCAGCAGCCATGACCTAGAACATGAGCAGAACCACCTACAACATGTCTTCACGAGCCTCAACCAGTAACCCACCAACTCATAGTCTGTTTGATTTCATTTGAGACCAATGAATTGCTCACTAACACAAAATCTAATACTAGTAATTGCAACAAAACCAAATTTTGCAGTCACATGAAAATGACAGACCAATGAAGAACTAATCAAACTATAGACTCTATCAAAGCACTATATCAGCTTGTTGTTACAACTGAATCCCCCCTTGTTTATTGGCTCCATCGCCATTCCATTTGTTGTTCTTAGTCCCCATCTGGCCTCTCCCAATAATGTACCAGTTGTTATTCAATTACATGTTGTTAATGTCAAACTGCTGATTGTCAAAACATACTACTCATATATACTTCTCATCATTTGGTTTTAGCTTGATAACAGTGTAAGAATCTACATCCGAACGTCACTCTGTGCAATAAACAAGAAGTTTTCAATCATTAAGTTGTATGTTTCAAATAAAACATAAGGTCAAATACTATGTCCTTTTACGATAGTTCTCATGTTTAAAATTATGATATCTGACATTTTCATGAAAGTTTTGGGTTGTTTTTTTTCAGGAGCAGTTCGAAAAACCTGTCAGCGGCGACAGCAAAAAGACCTAAGACAAGAATATTTTCAAGAAATACAATAATGTTCAAATAACAATGAAAAAAAAAGAATTAAATAGTTCACTTGATTAACTTGTTGTGTTGTTTATATATGTTTCTGATTGCAGAGGTCAGGAAAGAGCTAAATGTTGAAATACAGTTGTGCCAACATAAGGCCAACTGAATCACATCGTTGGGCCAAGTATGGGCCATGGTTTAGTACAAAGGTCAAGAAAGAGCTAAATGTTGAAACACAGTGGTGCCAACATAAGGCCAACAAAATCACTACGTTGGGCCAACTATGGGCCATGGTTTTGTGTGAATTTTCATTAGTTGGCCCAACAATCAGCCAACATGATGGGCCAACGTGGACCCGATGAGCATATCCAAGTGGGCCCATCATCAGTTTGCCAATAATGGGCGAACCAAACTGGTGATTATGGGCCAACTATGGGCCAACATACCAATGCTATCTGGGATGGTGTCTCCAGAAACACGCTGTACACTCTCATCTTCAACGACGACATCAAATGCGTATTAGTGCCATCCCAAATCAACTGGAATCTTAACATCACGCTCGACTATCCCCAAGTTTTCACGGACAACAATGATCACTACCTGACGAAAGTCGTGAACAACGGAACACTTCTCGTGGCTTACGTCCCTACGCAAAGACGCAGCGTGATCATCAGCACGTTGAGGCAAAGAGTAGCCATTATGCTGTCGAGCAAACCCGGGATGCAAAACGTGGGATTGCAGATGGTGTCGGACGCTGTACATCTAAGTCTACCTTGGCGAACCTCCATCGGCGCGTGATGTCGAAATCGTGAAAGGGATCAAACTCTGCTGGGCCAAACAACAACAATACCAAGTTTTCTCCGTTTACATGCGGGTGAACGATAACGCCTACACCAGTCTGCAGGGAGTGACCGTAACCGTTGAAGACACGATATCGCTCACCAAAATTTTCCTACTCAACAACATACATCTCATGGGTTTAAAGTGCACGTACGAGTAATTATCCAATAACCAATTGAAAACCATTTCGTTTTGTATAAAACAACCGATGAACAACCATCATGCCAACGTAACACTATAGTTTGGCATGAAATGCATGTGGACCCGTTTTTTTGTAAATATCTCTTCATCCAATGACCCAATCGATCTCAAACTGTGCAAGTGGATGTTTTGTCAGACAACCTAATCACATTGTAAATCACCGATTTTATGCATTTGTATTAAAGAATCTGTCTATGTAACTGTCAACAAAATAAACAGTAGAACGCAGAATGCTTGCAGAGGGAGGGAGCAAATGACCTGTAACAGCGGCAGTGTTGGGTCATAAAGGTCAATGCAGTTCATGATAGTTACCTGTGCACTGCACAGTGAAAGACCGTTTGGATCATTCACATTGACTACTTCTAGCTGTCATCATGAAAGCTTATTCAGATGATGCTAAACGTTTAATTAGAAATGTGTTGAATTTTGTTAAAAAAAGAGAGCAAACGTAGCAAACCGATTTATAAGGTGTCGGATTACATGAGACGTACATCTTTTGCTCTTGGCATGAAATAGAACATCGTGCTAACAATTGTGAAAAATAAACCAACAACCAATAAACAAAACCTTGTACAAAAAGGTAGGCATCCAAAATTAGATTCTTTTGACATCAGGGTCATCAGAGATGTCACTCGCCGGCTATTTGCTGGAAATGAACACCTCTTCATACCTGTCACGTGCATAGCTGACCTACATTGACGAACGCTGACCTTTATGACCCAACACTGCCGCTGTTACAGGTCATTGGCTCCCTCCCTCTGCAAGTCGTCTGCGTTCTGCTGTTTATTTTGTTGACAGTTACATAGACAGATTCTTTAATACAAATGCATAAAATCGGTGATTTACAATGTGATTAGGTTGTCTGACAAAACATCCACTTGCACAGTTTGAGATCGATTGGGTCATTGGATGAAGAGATATTTACAAAAAAACGGGTCCACATGCATTTCATGCCAAACTATAGCTGATCTTGGGGACACCTGGGGATTCGATCTGCCCGGCAAGGAAAATACCTTGTATGTCTTGCACTTAAAAGACAACGTATATGAGCGGGTGTCACTAGCAGACTTCAAACAGCCAGACTGGTTGATGAACATGACCCTCACCTTACCCCACATATCTTTTAAAAACAATGGTTAAGTCTCCAAAATTACAAACAACGGGATCCTTCTCATGTCTTTCACTCCAGACTTTGATGTACAAGTTTTATGAATTCCAGGTAACACGGGCAACATGTTAGCTTCAAACGACGTGGCCTCCTATTAACGGTTTGACATACCCGATTACCAACGGGATTTTTTCGATTCAAATTGACTATCAAATCACACACTACGCTCGTAATAGATGTCTATCTCGCTGACGCTCGTGGGAGGTCAGAACGAACACTTTTGACTGGGTTGATAATACCCTGGACAAACACAATCACCAACGGTTTTGTATCGTCATAAGACCGAGATTGACACCCTTAATAAGCCTCGATGGAGTGCGTGTTATAGAAAAAAATCGATTCATGTCTCGAATATTTACATGTACGATAATCAGCTAAACCTTATCAGCCTCAAATACATATGATCGTATATTAACGGAAAACCAATTAAATACTATTTTATGTAAAAATATATATATACACACACAGGATGGGACTGTACCCAGTCGTGGATGTAGTAGCAAAAACAGTGGAAACCGTAGACTGGTTTCGTTTGCAAAAGATATGCGAGATCAAACAACAAATAGAACGTGAACGCGTTACGTGGTCGGCATAGCAGAAAAAATATCACAGGGCCGCCAATTCCATGGACGGTGTTGACAGCGCTCTGGTTTCAGTCAGCATGGGATTAGGCGTAGCAGGTATCGGGTTATTATACACCATCATGGCCGCACCCGTGGTGCTAGGCATCAAAATAACAGCCGGAGTGGTAGGGTTGATGGGATTGACCCTTAAGTTCATATCTCGCAGACTGCAACGTAAAGCATTGAAATTAGAATTCTACCCGAAGCGAAGCTAAATACGATAGACGATCATATTTCCACCGCGCTCACCGACTTTAAAATCTCCGAAGAAGAGTTTCATTTGGTGCTATCAGAAATCGCAACATATCACAGAATGAAACAAGAGATCGGACCAAGTCTCGTAAAAACGCTGTCATCAGCGAAGACGAGAAAAAGAAATTCATAGAACAAGGGAAGCAACAGGCGCTACAAGCCTTCCTTACGAAAACCAAACAAATTATTATCGGAGAAGATTCATGATAAATTGCTTCGTGGAGTTTAACATCACAGCCGAGTAGACAGCCGAGGCTTAGTGAGCATCCTTGATGATGTTAACAGTGTGAATATATGAGTTAACACAGTTCACACAATATTATCAATGTGATCAGTGAGATGATGTACATAAGTATCAAACATCTTCATTTGCAATGGGGGATTCGATTTACCACATGGGTACATTGTGTGAAGCCCATGTCTGGTATTGCTGGAATATTGCTAAAAGCGGCTCACTCACCTAACAGTTGTGGTGGTTGTAACAATAGATAGAAAGGTAAAAATAGAAAGATAGAAAAGTTAAAAAAAAGAGTAGCAAAACATCCATGGTAGCCACAATTCCCCTAGGGTGAAGTAGAAAGATGAAGGTTGCGCAACTTCTCCCTAGGGGACTTATGTGTCGGCTACCTTTCTCTCACCATGAGAGTGCCCCAAGTCAGCTGAACGCAGTTGATGTGATCCTGATTCCTTGCTACCACCAACGAAACACACGAAAGTTACAAGGAACCCACTGAGGCAACGGTGGGATACGAACAGACAATGCATAGCTGCACGACTACACATCCTAAGTCTGCACCTCAACCGATTGCGCTACCAGGGTCTTGATAGTTACATTTCGGTTTAACAGGTCTATCCTGAGATTGTATCATCCTCCTAAGCTGGGCTCCGTCTATAGGAACGCAAAGGATGTCTTGAACCTGTTTCATAAGCTGAGCACCAGACTTGTAGAAACAGTTTATCACAAATTCTACTTCCGCTTCACAGTTTGGTGTTTTTTTAACCTCCAATAAAATACAAACACGATACTCCCAAGGAGTTTTAAACATGCTGAACACGACAAACAGGTCAATGGACGCTGAAATTTTTGTTAGAAACCACAATCTGTTATTTATTTGCATGTCTAAGCTGATAATAATAACACAAATCAGTCAGTTCACTTCTGCCTTCTCGCTTAGAAAATGTTAGAAGGCTTTTCACCTCAAATAAAGGTCTAATAAAATACAATAACGATGCTGGTTGGTAGTCTAAACACTGCTGAACATGATAAATGTATAGATGGATGCTGAAAATGTTTTTAGAAGCCGCAATCCATGATTTTAGAATCGACATTCATCTGCTTAGAAGGTGAATAAGCTATTTATGGTTTTATAACACTGACACTAGCAGAGCCAATCTGCTGGTATAGAGGATACTGCGTTCAAAACCCTCCCATTGTCATTGAAAACTTAATTTTTTTTTAAAACAAACATTTCACCCTACCAACCCCATGCTCGCTTAAAAGTCAAATATTTTAGAAACTATTCGACCGATTTTCGTCAAATTTTGCATGCACCTCAGTAATTGTATATACAATGGGGCTACGGGATTAAGGACTTCCCAAGGGCTCAATTTAAAAAAATAAATAATTAAATTGAGTCCTTGGGGGGACCTGGTCCCGTAGCCCCATTGTGTGTACTACTGCAGTCAACTCCCTCGAAGACGTCACTGATGCATTATCAAGTTGACCTCCATGATATTTGATGCACATGTATGAAGTTGAAACCAGGTGTCTCTTCTTGATGTTGAGGGGGCGGTGGGTAGCCTAGTGGTTAAAGGCTTTGCTCAACATGCCGAAGATCCCGGGTTCAATTCTCCACATGGGTATGGTGTGTGAAGCCCATTTCTGGTGTCCCCTGCCGTGATATTGCTGGAATATTGCTAAAAGCGGCGTAAAACTGAACTCACTCACTCTTGATGTTGAGAATCCATCCAAGCTGGTGATGAATTGTAGATGTCGTAGGAGGATGTGTCAGTCTCTTTGAGTTTGTATAGAATTGTCGATGTAAGCCTCAAGCACAATGCTGGGCGTGATGTGTTTCATGATGTGATTTAATAGCCATTAGCCGCAAAAGTGCCAAACGGGAGGACCATCCATTGGCAGTGGTTTATAAAAAAGAGAGGATCATCAATTTGGGCAGGATCTTCGATCTGGGTAGATCCACTGATCTGTACAGGTTTGCCGAACTTGAAAGACTGGATTGCCAAATGTCACAATCAACGAAGTCGATGAAAGAGGGTTAGTGAATGCTCTGTCTGTAGACGTAGGATCATAATTGCTAGTTGGTAGAACGGTCAATTGTCAGGAATGGCAGATCGCCAATCAATGAATTTTGCTGATGTAGACAGGATCGCGGAATGTGAAGTCTTCCAGATCACCCTATCCAAATGTACCAGATTCCGATCTTGACAGTTACAGAAGTAGGCTGATGTCCAGTAGTCGAATCATTAGTGTTTGCCAAATGTTGAGCCAGAAGTCAACAGGCTCTGTCACCCTGTTCAGGTTCTTCAGGCCTTGTCTAAGAACCCAGCCATCTGAGTTATGCAAGGACAAGGAGGTAGCCTAATCATGGAGATTTTGTAAACACTATCCAACATTACAGAAAGCGCTCTTCAGCGTAAATGTATTTTAGAAAACATCCCAACCGATTTTGGGTTCATCGGCAAAGTTAAAGAATTATCATTAGTGATTTCATGAAAACCTTATATCAGTGATCAATAATATCCTATTTTTTAAATTCAGTACTCACAGTTATTATCCGATTTTCACATTTCAAAACATACATCACTTAACGCTGTGAATCGCAATGTCGTATTGTTTAAAATTAAAAATTTACGATGAAGCCTATTTTGAAAGGTTATTTTAAGCTCTTTAACTTTGTCTGAGAAAATAGTGGATGGTATCAAGAAACAGGGAATTTCGCGCACAATTCAAAACTGTGAAGTATATTTGTGTGCATGATACATTTAGAATTTTATTGGACTTCAAAGTGGGGGTTGAAAGGGAAGGACTATATATATATGTACCTGTGGCACCCAGGGGGTTAAAGATGCTGAGGCTAGTAACAATGCCAAGCAGCCTCTGACATAAGTTCATTTGATATTCAGATGAGCTAAAACTTGTCTAATGGATGACTGGGAAAAGAAGAAAGCTGCACTTTGTTGTAGTCAGGAGCATGGAATAAAGATCATACTCATATATTCAGAATAATAATAATTCCAAATTAAGAGCCAGAGATGAGGTGAATAGTTCTTCCAAAATGGCATTACCCAGCATATCGCTTTTCAGCTCTGTAGGTAACTGATACATTGTCAAACACTTCTGTATAATGCTTAACTATTCCTAAAATCCATGCATTGCATTTGTAAGTATATTTACCTTTCCTTTCTTTCTTGTTCTTTGACTTCAGAAGGGTTTTATCATCTAAAAAATAAACATTACTGAATGAGTTTGTAAGCCTTTTTTACTGCAATGTACCCCAACACCTTCAAAAATGAATCCCATCATGCACTTCCACTCAAAACCTTATCCCTCAACAGATAAATTGTGCATCTGTTCATGATGGATCTGTTCACCTGGATATATATGCTTTTCATATGAATTCTCCAGAAATACTGATGATAAAACTAGCAATATATATGTACCAACCAACTGATTTTTAAAAACTGGTCTCTTAGAAATATATTTTTTTTAAATTCGGTTGTTTCTGAAGAGAAAGTGTTTACAGTACGAGGAAATGCATTCTAAGAGGATTTAGGAGCATGATCAAGGTCAAGAGAATGTAACATTCCTAACTATTGCTAAAAACAGAGCAACTATGTTTATTCCAGTAACAGTCATAAATAGATACCATGGTGTCTGACAGTAGATAGAATATGACCACAAGTCCATTCACAAGTTTTCATAGTTTTTATGGGTACTCATTAATCACGATAATAGATTACTCATTGATCCTGATTGGCTCGTCACGCCGAAGGCCCGGGTTCGATTCCCCACATGGGCACAATGTGTTAGGCCCATTTCTGGTGTCCCCCGCCGTGATATTGCTGGAATATTGCTAAAAGCGGCGTAAAACTAAACTCAGTCAGTCAGTCATTGATCCTGACCTGACTTGTGTGTCTGTTAATCCCTTGCAATGTGGTAGTAAAGTTAGGACAATACAGATTTGAGAATTTCCATGTAGGGACAATTTAGGCTCCTTAAAAGTCAATGACAATTCAAATTATTATAATTTGTCAAATTAGAAATAGAACTATAATACAATTCATCTATTTATTCAGTGTGGCAAAATGTTGAGTGGGGTTTAACATACTGTAAAATTTCAGTCTTAGTGTGATAAAGTCTTATGCATGTGCTGCTGCTATAATCTGTTGAAAAATACCCAACTTGTATATAATTTTGATGTTTTGAAATGTTCCTATTACTTGTGGAGACAGTAGGCTCTTGTACTTAAGAAAAAACTTATAACTGATGAATTGGTGCCTTGATATGCAACAAGAGGCTATCACCTTTAATTCAACAACATCCTTATCACTGTTTACTTCTTCAAAATGCATAGGTGGAGGCAAGATCAAAGGCAGTGTTGTCCATATTGCTTTGAACAACCACTCTGTCAAGTTGTCAGAAATGCAGAAATTGGTGTACAAGTGACTATGTCTGGTTCACCATCAGGATCAAAGAAAAAGAATGCCTTGGTAAACCTCATAAATATTTTCAATGGTCACCAAAATTCATTGTCAAATCACACAAAGTCTACACTAAAAATAACACTTTCTGAATTTGACCATTCCAAAAGACAACTTAGAAGAAAACACTGATTTATAACACTGTACTCATATTTCCAACAACTGCACAGAGGCTGTGTCCCCACTCTGATTGTGTGTTCATATCAAGATAGGGCTCAAAACCTGTATGATTAGAAAACTGTATTCAACTGTCACTTTCTCTATCGTATAAGCAACATTCTCGTCAAATGAAAAGTCGTTATGACATGACCAATAACTGAGTGTCCTGAGGTCTCTGTTCAGCAAAAACTAGAACTGAGACCTGAATTTAATCAAATGAAACTGATTTTACACACTTATTTGTTTATGATACCTGCACAAGCTACCATTTAATCATTTCAAAACCAAAATCTTACATCACTGGACTAAAGAATAGATTAACAAACAAATCTCTGATAGGCATACACTCGGAAAAGGGAATAAGGCAAAATAAAATTCATTGTGATTTTTCTGTTGAAATGCCTCTACTGTTTATAGGTTTTTCTGAGAAGAGGCTAGAAAACGTACCTTTTGGATTTGCTTTCTTAGCCTTTTCTTTCTTTGCTCCTGTAAAAACAAGAATGTTAAAAATAATGTCTACAGTCCGTTTGACTCAAAAGCAGACCAATGAATTGCAATCTAACTAAAAAACTAATAAACATATAATACTCAATGAAACGCTGATCATAATCAAAACATCAGACCAACTCTGTGTTTTTTTTGCAGAATTTATGTCTTCAAGTTCAGATTAAAAGTTGTTTAACAAACTATCATTAAAATATTGACACAGTTCACTATTTGTTACGAGGGAGGAGTGCAGAGAAAGGGACAGCCACGTGTGCGAGAAAGGATGGAGACGGCACAGCACAGGTGAATGAATCAATAACTTTGTTGGCACTTGTGCACATGCTTCTCGAACACCTGGCTGTCCCTTTCTCTGCACTCCTCCCTCGTAACAAATTCTAATAGCACAATATGCAATGGTTGCCAATGTCTAATCCATTATCCTCAAGAACAGAATGAAGGGCAGATCTGCAGCCTTCAATAACCAATTCAATTGAGCGATGTGAAGCATCAGACTGTAAATAATATCACTTTTTAAGGTACACTGTGTCAGTGGCAGGTCCAACAGTAGAGTGGGAATGCTTGCCCTTTCTTGTGAAGACCTGGTGGTGTCACTGATTTTCAGTGACCTATTCACATAATTGTAAAGCTATTCTTCCCTTTACATAACATGAAATATCTTTAAGAACAGTCCAGACTGGGTATTCTTTTGCACTAACATTTTATATCTATTCTGATGCAGATGTAGCAAGAAATCAGTAACTGTGCATGGTGACTTAGGTATATCATTGAAACCTAAAATGACATTAGCACAGAATCAGCCAAACCAGTTTTGGGCAAGAACAACATCACTGGGTAATTTCTGTCCACGGGAGTCACCACAAAAATATACTGGCCACATAAAGAAACTGTGCACACAGAAAATATAAAGATAGGCAGACAGCGTCTTTATACATAAATAAAGGTGTGAACATAGCAAGTATTGGAGACAATCAAACGCTCATGCAGGTGCCAGGCGACGTGTCGTCATTGATGGTGGCCTATGGACTTCCATTGTGTTACTGCACATGCAGCCCGTGCAGCTGCACACAACATGTGAAACTCAGAAATTGCTGTAATGTCGAATGCTTGATCTCTGGTCATTCAAACGTTCACAAATTCACATGAGAAGTCACAAGCGCATCATGCCAAGATTAACATCTGCTCAACGTCTTGAAGCCATTGGAATGGTTCGAGCTGGCATGAGCCAACAACAGATGGCAGCACATTTCCAATGCCATCGTAACACGATATCTTAGGGAAACAGTAACGACGTCGCTGACCACCCACGTTCTGGGCGTCCCCGAGTAACGACGCCAAGACAGGACAGTTGGATTCGGGTGACTCATCTCAGACACAGGTTCCAGACGGCAGTGACCACATCCCAAACCATTGCCTAGGCCTTCAATGCTCATTTGGTAGCCTCTGTGCGTTGTCGATGCACTATGTGCTTCACCCGCATGATGGTCATGCTCGTTATTAACTTTGTGACTTCGACATGTGACCCCCTCCTCAATTTTGAACTTCTGACGTCATCGTTACGGATATTGTTCATGTTCTTTTGACATGTTGCTGTGGCCCGATACTTCAGCTTATAAAGTGTCTACATCATTTTGTCTTTTCTGTGTTGTATTCCAATTCTGAAGGAATTTTCTGTGTGCCCAATTTCTTTATTCGGCTAGTTTATATCTGACATACAAACTGGCAACAACATAAGTTTACTTGAAGTGTACTTTCAACCAATATGCCAGTACTATTTGCATGAGACCTAAATTTCAGAATTACCTTGTTTTTTAGCCTTCTTATTTGCTGGTTTCTTCACTTCAGCATAGACTTCATTAGTTTTTGAAGCAGGTTTCAGCTTCTTCTTATCCACAGCAGCATACACTTCTGACCCACCCTGGGATCCACTGGTTCCAGGCTTCATGACTTCATCTGAACTGGCGTAGCAGACGTTGTCCTGCATTTCTTTATGTAGACAATCAAGAATCCTCACAGTCATATATGATATTTTAGTAAAAGTTAATCATAAATCCAAGATAATAAGTATGTGCCAAAATGAGGAATGCCTACTGCATATGCCAAATTAGTCAACAGATACTATGGGTGGGAAATTAAAGTATTATCAATCTACAACCTCTAACACTTTTTCTATCATGTTGTGTTGTCTTACTTTCTAGTGGTCTTTATAGCACTCTCTGAAGGAGTTGTCTTTCCTGACAAGCACGGGAAAAGTAATAATTGTTTCTTAGGTACCTTGTTTGAAAGTATTCTGGGATTTCAAGGGGACGATGGCTGGAGGTAAGATTCAAAGAATTATTATCATTGTTCATAACACTTCAAAATTCTTAAGAATACATCCCCTAACACTTGATAGCTGAATCCCACATAGACTTGATTGGCCCAGAGTAGTAGGCTAGGAAGACAACCATATAGTGTACAATTCTAGATGTTAACTGAAAAGAATAAGAAATATAGGTATGTCTTTGGTTGTTGTATTGGCGTGTGGTCCTGTGCATAGTGCTCAGATCACAAATCAGTTGAATGAACTGTTTGAGAGACATTCTAGGAGTTGTAAGCAATAGGAATGACAACTTCTTTATTGTATAATGGCGATGTTTCAGTATAGATACCTCAAGGGTGAAAACAGTATAAGTATGTATACGGAAATGTTGCCATAAAGAAGTTGATCATCCAAAAAGACTTGTCATTCTTAAATCAGTTGAACTTTGCAACATTGAGAGAGTGGAGACTTCTTGGATGGGTGACTGTGTTTGGCAGCTTGACTCCTGAGACTTTCAAGGACTTCAGTCCTGACCCACAACAAAGCACATGTGATACATGGTCTCATCTCAGGTAAGTGAGGACCTTCAACTTGTTCGAAATTGCCTCTGTTCACCCAGCAGGAAACGGGTACCTGGTGGGACAAGTCATGTGACTATTAACTTTTTAGTGCCTCACAGGATGCTTGGGTTATCCGGGGTGATAATAATCAGATTGTAGTGCTTTGAGAGTGCCCCTCAGTGGTGCCTTTATTATTATTATTTATGTTTTACAGATTACAGATATTATGCAGCATAGAGGGTTAGGGTGATCCTGGCACAGTCAGGCTGGTAAGGCTCATCATCAGCTCAGGGCCCTCTCCCCCTCTACACGCAGGCCAGACAGCGAATGGAACTTCTACCAGGAAACACTGCCTAGTCGGACCCACCAAGAACTTTCCAGAGAATATGTAGACTCCCCAACACTGCAGCCTTCTGCATTACCCAGAGTGTCAGAAGGGCTGTGCTCCCGGTAGAGAACCCGGGCACACACCTGATCTGCGCCAAGAGATCAGGAGGTACCAGACCAAGAGCACCGAGAACAATGGGGAGCCTGACGACAGTGTACTTGGGATGCAAGCGAGACATTTCAAAGGCGAGGTCCGCATATTTATCATGCTTTTCCTGAATCTTGTCAATCACATTGCTGTCAAAAGGGACAGAAAATTCAATGATATAAATAAATTCATTGGCTTTATCAAAAAGGACAAGATCAGGTTTGTTGGCAGGAATTCTTCTGAGGCTGTATATAGGCCTGTTCCACAAAAGTTTGAAAGCATCATTTTCCATGACGCCCTGGACATGTTCAGGGTTGTACCATGGATGGACCTCGGAATCAAAGCCCCAGGCATGGCGAAGATGGTAATAAAAGCAGCGAGCTATGCCATCATGTCGTTTAAGATATGCTGTTTGTGCCAAGGAAGGGCATCCACTGACAAGGTGTTGGACAGTCATTACACAGTCGGCATTTCCTGTTAATATTTTCTTTAAGAATCACATTTTGGCGATTACAAGTGGGAAGTGACTGGTCCTGAGCAGCAAAAAAGAAGCCCTTAGTTTCACATTTGAGACCAGCCGACTTCATCCAGGCGAAGGAGTCGGTGGGATTGCTATTCTGTTCCACACACTGCATGTACACACAAAGCAATGGCTTCTCAGAAGGCTTATCAGAAAGCTTCTCCACAAAAGACCAACTCTGGGCAGACTTGGTGAAGGACTTAACCTGGTTTACTCAAATCGCTGTACCATCTAGCAGTACATCGCCATCAGCAAAATCAACCTCAAATTTCAGATTCTGTCCAACAACCTTGGCATGCTTAAAATAGCTGTGGAATTCCTTGCTTTCATCATGAGTCTTGACATGCATCACCAGAGGATCATCCAATAAATAAATATGTGCAAAAGTACACACAAGAATTCTATCATGAAGAGCCTCCACATTAATCAAACCCCGACCTCCAGAATTGATTGGCACATAGAGAGGAACGAGGGTGGTGGGCTCTGTTATCAGACATCATCCTTCTGGTCAGGCGGTCAAGACTCTGGATGTCTTGTTTTGTCCAATCAACTACTCAAAAGGAATAGGAGAGGACTGGCACAGCAAAAGTATTGACCTTGTTTTGAGCATTTAGCTCTGACCTCCATATTTTCTTTAAACGAGATTTGTACTCAGCTCGAAGTTTGTCTTGAATCTGGGCATTCTGGAGCTTGTCTCGAACTTGCATTCCAAGATAGGTGTAGGCCTGATCTTCCACAAGATCAACTCCTCCCCCCTTGTAACTTGACCGATCCATCATTAGTTACCTTGCCACGTTTCAAATGAAGAGTATTACATTGTCGAGTCCAAATGTCATGTCAATATTGTAAGAAAGGGACTCGACAAGGAGAACCTGTTCTTTCAAATTGGTATATCCTTTGGCAAGGAGCTCGATGTTATCCATGTAAAGGAGATGAGTAAGCAGTGTTGGGGATCTGTGCTGAGGAGGTCCGGGATACTAACCCTCCTCTCTGTTGAGCAGGAAGCTCAAAGGATTTAGAGACAAACAAAAAAGCAAAGGACTGAAGGAGTCCCCCTGGAAAATTCCCCTTCTGATTGGAATAGATTCCGAAGTCTGCACCTGCCCTTGCAAGTACATCTCAAGTTGAGTTGACCAGCAACTCATTAAAGACTTAAGTAAATCAAGTAGTCGCTCAGGGAGGTCAATACACTGAAGAGACTTCAGAATCCATTTGTGAGGAAATGAACGCAGGCTTTTTTGTAGTCAATCCAGCACATGGAGAGGTTACGGTGATATGTTTTAGCCTCTTCCAAAATTATTTTCTGTACAAGAAGTTGATCCTTGCACCCCCGACATCCCTTTCTCGACCCCTTCTGCTCTCTGTAAATTATTATTATTGTGACAACTCCGGAGAACATCTCTTGTTTCTGTACTTAATGATTTGGTGGACCATGATGTAATTCTTGGTTAATGATGGTGTCACTTCCACAAATGGCACATTTGATGACGTCACTCCGTCAGTTCCGGTCTGTATTTCATCCACTCCAGGAAGACAAAGTGTTATCCCAGCTTGGATATGACTCGCTTCTAAGTTTAGAGCTGTACTGCCTCCAACACTGCAGGGCTGTCAGACACAGCTCAGGTCAACATTAACTTGCAGTGTGAGTATATCTTATGTGTGTGAGAATGAGTTATCTTAAAACCAGGAACCTCCTGTGAGTAATGATAACACAGGAGACTGCATGCTGAAATCCTGTGTGGGTTTTCATAATGTTAAAAACAAAACTTCACAATTTGACATCAGATTTGTTCAGCAATATTGCAGCAATCCTGTCTGTAAATAATCAAGAAATGACCAGACAATCCAGTGATTGACATCATGAGCGTATTAGGATATGATGAGTGCGGTCTGTACATAATCATGTCCATGATAGGTCTTACCACCCATGAAAACTTCATATGCCAGACAAGCTTTTGTTTGGATACTTTAGTACTCACAAGTGAGTGCTAAAATAAACTAAACATTTTTCAGATACTAGGATCAGCACATACAAGCAAAAAAGTGACAATTTACCCAACCGTAGCATGTGCTGATACATATGGCATGATGCTGTTATTAAAATTAGTATGACGTTAACTAATTCACAAGAGTATTGGATATAACAGGTGTAAGGCATTCTGAGAATTATGCCATCTTTAGCCATTTGGCTTCTGATTTCATCCAATTTCCTACGGAAGGATATATAGTAAAATGTAATTTTCTGAATAAAATTGATATTTTATACTTATCCTGACTCATGCTCTTTTTGCTTGTCTTCTTCTTCTTGCGAACATAGGGGAACACTTGTATCTCCCTGGGGCGGTGGGGTAGCCTAGTGGTTAAAGCGTTGGCTCGTCACGCCGAAGGCCCGGGTTCGATTCCCCACATGGGCACAATGTGTTAAGCCCATTTCTGGTGTCCCCCGCCTTGATATTGCTGGAATATTGCTAAAAGCGGCGTTAAACTAAACTCAGTCAGTCAGTCAGTTGTATCTCCCTAATTGAAGCTCCCTTCAATGTAAAATCACTAAATAGTACTCACCAAGAGTTGCCTCCCTCTAGCCAAATGCGTGGGAACGGAGGTGCCACCTCTGCCCACATGCTTCACTCTCTCTTTTATAACGAGCCCAACACTTGAATTTTCAGGGAAATCCAAAGTGTTATGTGGGGAGGATGGGAGGGCTTACCTCATGAGTCAGGATAAGTATAAAATATAAATTTTATTCAGAAAATTACATATTTTTCCTTATCCTGACTAATGCTCTTTTTGCTTGTAGAATCCTACGGAAACGTAGGTGGGAAACAGAATACTTTGGATTTTAATAATTAGTGATTTATAAATGTAATAACCCCTACGGGAACTTCATAATGGCACTGTAATTAATATAATTCCTGCTGCTAAGTTCTACCAGCTGCCATAGATGAGGTACTACATTATATAGATATTATGATAATAAAAGTAATAGTATAAGGCGACTCCAAAGTGGAGAAGCGACCCAATGTACATACAATATCAGTACTGGGCTTAAGACTAATGTAGACTTAAGATATATATATATAAAATAGCACAAAACTCCGTAGAGTTATAAGCTAGATAGTACTGTTATGATATATACAGTAATAATCTCGTGAGACTATGTCTCATCGTCTACGAGGGACTGTCAACTGCTGTACGAGGACCATGGGACCGAAATGGTGAATACCTGAGACGTCCTCGGTGGTGATATCTCTCAGATAGTGGTTGGCAAACACCATGTCGGATTTCCAAAAGCAGCCCTCCATAATGGTATTCAATGAGCAATTCCCGTGTAGAGCGAGTGTTGAAGCCAGTGCTCTAATTTCATGTGGATTAGATGCTCTTGGAGGGTCGAGTCCTGCAGCCTTGTAGGCGCGAAGTATGACAGTTCTGATCCATATCAATATCGTAGTACGCGAGACTTCGGTCTGTGTCGCTGTCGATAGAGGGATGAATAACCGCTTGAGTTGTCGTCGCCTCGTTTTGGATCGTTGTAGATAGATTTTGAGTGCTCTGACTGGGCATAATGATAGATCAAGTGTATCATGAGGTCCGAGAATTGAGGAGAGTGAAGGGACATGGAATAATCTGTCTGGTTGACCTGGCAATTGATTCTTGGCGATGAAATCCCAGCGTAGCCCCATATGCACAATGTTTTGATTGTCATCGAAACGTGTTCTCTCATAATCTAGTGCGTGAATTTCTGACATCCTGGCTGCCGTTGCTAGAGATAACAGGAACAATGTTTTCTGTGTCAGAAATTCAAATGATGTTGATTCCAGTGGTTTATATGCCTCACTTGTGAGGTGTTGGTGCACTATATTTAGATCCCATGCTGGAGCGCAAAATCTTTGTTTCTGATCCTCCAATCGGAATGAACGTAGCAAGGCCAGTAACTCTGGTGTTTTGGTTAACTTGACACCTGTTCTCATAGTTATCACAGAACTTAAAGCTGCGAGATATGTTGACAATGTTGAGCCTTTTAGACATTTAGTCTGTCGTAGGTAACATAGGTAGTCAGCCACTTGTGGATGTGTAGCGTTTCTAGCTGTAAATCCCTTTTTAGCAGCGTATGTTTCAAAACTGTGCCACTTGTCATCATACAAGTTGCGCGTAGAATTGCGTAAAGCAAGCGTGACTGCTTTCGCCGCTCTGGCTGAATAACCTCTCTTGTTTAGACACACTTTAATACAGTCCATACGTGAAGTTGGAATGCTTCTGGATTTCCGTGCGCTTGTTTGGTGTGAGGATGTACTAGTAGATTCGAGCGCTTTGGTAGTTGTAGTATTGGTTGTCCGATTTCTTGAATTAGAATTGGAAACCACGTTCTCCCTGGCCAGTAGGGCGCGACCAAAATCAGTTGGAGGCTCCGAGTTTGCTTAATTTACTGTAACACCTTTGGGATTAACGCTGGCGGCGGAAACGCGTACGCGTTGAGGCCTTCCCAGGATATGCTTAGTGCGTCCGTTGCCCATGCTTGTGGATCCGGGACTGGTGATACGAATGTTGTTAGCTGATTGTTGAAGCGAGTGGCGAATAGGTCTACTAGCGGAGCTCCTATTTCCTTGATAATTTGTGCAAATATCTCTGTATGGAGCATCCATTCTGTCGGTGACGGTAGATGTGGCCGAGAGAGTGCGTCTGCTAGAACATTCTTGGCTCCGGGAATGTGACATGCTCTGACATGTATGTTGAGATCGTCGATTAGATTGAACAGTTGAAAACATAGAGTCAATAGGTTCAATGATCTCGTTGAGCCTTGTTTGTTTACATAAAACGCCACTGTTGAGTTGTCTGTGTGAATCATTAGATGCGCATTCTGTAGAATGTTGCTCCAATGTAGTAGGGCGTAGATTACTGCTTGCATTTCTAGCATGTTTATGTGCAGTTTGCTCTCTTGCTGATTCCATAACCCTGATGCCGTCCGGTTGGAGAGATGAGCTCCCCAATCTTGGAGCGACTGCGTCTACATAGAGATGGGTTTTGAATTCCGGCTCTGTTAAATAATGCCTTCGCAGACATTCGACCTCTTGGTCCACCATAGTAGATGGGGTCTGACATACCGGTAGACTGAATGGTTGTAGGTCGTCGAGATGAGCGTTGATGAGGACCTGTAACGGACGTAACTGTAGTCTGCCTCTGACTGTCATGTCTTGAGCTGACGTGAGGAGACCCAACAGACTCTGCCATTGTCGTAGTGGTAGCGGAGAGAGTAAGGCTTGTGGGATGGTCTGTTGGATCTTGAGCCATCGGTCCTCAGGTACGACCATACGATTCTGTGTTGTGAGAAATCAAATGCCTAGAAATTGCAGATCTTGCGTAGGTTCTAGGTCGACTTGAGTAGATTTACTAACCATCCTAGCTGTGTTAGTAGCTTGATGATGAAGTTTAACTGTAGTTTGAGACTCTGTGGATCTTGATCCACTTGTATCCCGTTGTCGAGGTAAAACGCACTGCGTAGCCCTAGGCGATGTAGGTAAGTGATGATAGGTTTCGTTACTCTTGTGAACAACCAGGGGCCGATGAGATTCCAAATAGCAGTACTCTCCATTGGTAATGCAACCCGTCTAGTGTAAACCATAGGTATTTCCTCGAGTCGGGATGTATCGGGATATGTAGATAAGCGTCCTGCAGATCTATACTGGCCATGTAGTCCATGGGACGAACTAGGTGCCGTAGTTGAGGTAGATGTATCATGCGAAACGTTGGTGGTTTGCGTAGATAATCTCTGTTGAACGTGCTCATGTTGTAGATGAGTCGAAACTTTTCCTTGGAGTTTTTCTTGGGCACTAGGAAAACTGGGGAGTAGAAGCCTGGTTCGATGTTTACTTGATCCAGTACTTCTATGGCCTGCTTGGTTAGGAGTGATGACACAGCTTCTCGTAACTTTGGTAGTTGTTGAGCCTGGAAGTCGAACCTTAGAGGGTTGACTGTAAGCGGAGGCGTGGCCTGTAGTTGGATTCGATATCCATGTTGTAGGATGTTGGAGACATACGGATCCTCTAGAATTCCCCAGTTCTCCCAGTGCAGTTGAAGGCGTCCACCCACTTGTGATGGTTGTACTGGAACGGCTGGGGGTGGAAGACTCCAGTCGTTCCGAACCTGTCTTTCATCGTTTATAATTGCGGGAGCCTCTGGGTGCCCTGCCTCTTCCAGATCCTCCCCTGTAATTGCTGTATGGGCGACGAAAAGATTCTTTTCCTCCTCTTGAGCTTGCCATCTTCCTGTCCCGTGCTCTCTGTAGGCCGGTGAACTTTGATCTTCCTGAATATCTCTGCGATGTCTGCCTGATGACGCTAGCTAGCGTATCCATCGACTTTATCATAAGGACTTCCCTTGAGTCCTTAGTGACTTTCTTAGATACTTTATCTATCCCTCCATCGAAGATTGATGACGTTGACCACGGGGCTGTATAGAGTGAAGAAGTAAACTGTTCACCCCAATTACAGGAGGCGAGGAGACCTTGACGACGAGCCATAGTTATCGCTGCGGAGACTGATGTAAGATGATCCGTTAAAAACTGCTGGTCCTTCTTCTGCATGAGGAGGGCCGAGTATATCATTCTGTCGTCTTCTGATGTAGAATCTCGGAATCTGGTGATGAGAGTTTCATTAACCGTTCTTGATCTGTTAAGGCCAAAGAACATTCTTCTTGTCATGGTTTCCATCTGAACTAGCTTGCGGTCGTCTATCTTGTACATCTTAGACTTGGCATCGTTGAAGTTATCGTCGATTTCTTGTGCCTTGAAAAATGGGTGCATATTATGGGCTGAAAACTTTTTGGCGTTGAACTGAGGCAAGTGAGGCGTCTGGGCTTTAGTGGCTTTATGGAAGGCTGCATCCAGATTCTTAGGGACCACTCCTATCGGGTCGATCGGAGGCAAGGTGATTGTATCTGCATCGTCCTCTCTCATGAGATAGGTGTGGGCCGTGTTCTCGTTCTTGGAAGGTAAAGATAGGTCCAGGTTGTTAACCATCCAGTAGCGTATTTCTGCGTTGGAAAATATGATACCTCCATCATCTTCTGTAAAGGGATCGCAGATAAGATGTTGGTGCTCTTCCGATGGTGACTGAGGTGGAGTCCTGTATACTTCTACAGCTCTGCAGGGTAACGTCAACGGAGACCTGTCTGGGGATTTCCGTGAAGACTTGTGAGACGAACGACGTGGTGATCTGAGAGTAGATCGACGAGGTGAACGACGAGGAGATCGACGTGGAGACCGCGAGGAGATTGACGTGGAGAACGTCCTGACGAGCTGCATCTGTATGGTGACCTTCGCGGAGATCTATGTGGTGAACGTTGATAGCTTCGCGAAGCTCTCGGTGAATCCCTCGATGACCTTCTAGACAAAGATGACTTGGAGCCTGTAACTGGTGCCCTTCGCGAAGACCTTCGCGAAGCTTCATCTGAGTCCGGTCCTGGGGAGTGACGACTTGACCTTCGCAAAGGCCTTCGAGTCCGAGTCTGGGGATGAGAGAATCTTCCTTTCGCGAACATCCTCGCGAGCGTTGATCATCGGAGTCTGAGGTGGGTGGCGATCTAGTTGCCCTTCGCGAAGGCCTTCGCGAATCCTGAATATCTGGGTCCTTCGTGGAGGTGGGCTGTGACGACCTTCGCGAAGGTGGCTTCGTAGTAGTAGCTTCGCTGACAGGGGGTCCCTCTGATGTGCTGTCTACGTTGGAGCCTTTGATAAGCGGTCTTCCATCACCTTCATGATCTGACGCATCAGGTCGTCTGGGACCGTCTGCGATGAAGTAGTTGCTGCCCTCTCTGCGTTGGTAGCGACGGGACCCTCAGGAAGATCATCGGACATCGGCGTTGGTACATCAGGCTGCGTGCTGATCTGCGCTGATGTCACTGTTGCTGACACTGGTTGTTTCTTCCGATGTACATCAGGTATGATGATCGGTTGATCATCATACAGGCCCAATTCTGCGGCGGGACTGCGTCCCACGCCTCTCCTCCGAGGGTAACTCTAGCGGAACACCAGACGGGAGGGGGTCGTCCGACAGCAGTTGACTGGAGAGGGGTTCAGGTGTATCAGCCATGGCTAAACTCTGCTTACGTGACCTATCTGCTGCGCGTCTCAAAACGCAATGTAAATATTTATTAAAGGCAGAATTGGATAAATTAGTACAGCAACTGCAACGTGAAGAAAATGAACATGGCGCAGTACAGCTAGGGCATATTAAATGCGGATCAGCAGCAGAAAAACGTAACCTGCAAACAGTACAGATTTTCATCAACGTAATCTACTGAACAATCACGGCGTCCCTTGAATAAACAGTAGAAACACGAATAAATATCAATACATAATGTTGAAAAGATACTAGCTAAACCTCTATAGATGACTATAAGAGGTAACTAACTAAAAATAATCAAAGGATATAAAGTGTAGGGAGACACAGGCGCTCTCACATCCTGCTCACTGGGCGAAGGAGAGAGTGAAGCATGTGCTGGGGAGAGGTGGTGCCTGCGTTCCCGCGCATTTGGCTAGAGGGAGGCAACTCTTGGTGAGTACTAATTAGTGATTTTACATTGAAGGGAGCTTCAATTAGTGAGATACAAGTGTTCCACTATATTCGCAAGAAGAAGAAGAAGACAAGCAAAAAGAGCATGAGTCGGGATAAGGAAAAATTAAAAAGAGTAACTGATTGCAACATGAATCATAAGTTATTGGTACTGAAACTGCCTGCACATAGTTACCTGCCCTTTCAGCTGATTCATATATGTCATTCTCCATTTCTGCAATAAATATAGGTGTAAATGATTATAAACCATTGGTCCCTGCTTTCTCTGAAAATTAAGATTCATGTACCGGTAATTGTCTGTTACTGAGGGTAGCTCTGAGTATAAATAAAGTAGCTGGAAGTTTCTGAACAGAAGCCTAAATATACTTATCATTCAGAAGCAAGTGAATTATAATAATACACACTGTTCACAAAATGTTCCTTTCATGAACAGCTATTATTGCTTCAAATAGTGGCAAACATCAATGATATGACTTCATTGATTGACAATAATAATGGCTTCCACTATTCCGTATGGCTGTATATTGGAAAATAAATTGTACAATGCAGGCTGTCTAAACTGGCACTCGTTGGGACTGAAGAAATAATCCGGTTTAATTAACAGCGTGCCGGATTGTAGAGCTGACAAGGTGACCTATGACTAGAACTGACACATGGTTCTCTCATCTACTGCACACATTGACAATAAAAGACAAAGACTTAACATCCCTCATGAGTGACAATTTTCACTAGTTACATGTAAAAGTATACCCATATTGAACTAAGATTAAATTATCTTTGTCAGCAACCATGTAGTTTCAATGCAGGATTAATTGGTGACAATACACATCCGTCCGACTCCTCGCCATGCACCAGATAAGACAGTGCTGGGATTTTATGCTTCCAAAGCATATCGCAATATACCAGCATAGCCGTTATACCGTGCTGTCCTACAACTCGGTGACACTACATGCATTCAATGAAAGCTTTGTCTAATAGCAGCAAAAGATAACAGGGAAACATTGCATTTGTGACAATCAATAAATATGCCGAATACTTGGTAGTGACATGATATTCTGTCACATGAAGTGTCAATCCAGATCAAAATAGATCTATCGATGTTACTATTTCCTCATATCACATTACCTTTCATCATGTTGGTATTTTTACAAATGTTTCTTATATCTGGCTACACGAAGAATAAATGTACATACAACAATGGTTTCTGTTTTGATTTTGTATTTTATAAATGTGTTTACATAACATATAACACCATGTGTTAAAGGAAGCAGATAGATAAAGGAGAGTGCAATGCCAAGTGACCATCAAAAGTGCTTAATGATGAGACCCAAGACAATCTGGATTTGAATTGATCTTCTGTAACCCATGCTTGTCGTAGAGGCAACTAACAGGATCGGGTGGTCAGGCTCGCTGACTTGGATGACATGTCATCATATCCCAGCTGCGTAGATTAATGCTCATGCTATTGATCACTGGATTGTCTTTATTTACAGAGTGTTTGAGTGTAGTGTTAAACAAGCAGCCAACCAAACCAATCAAGCTTAATGATGAGTACTAAATTGCTAACTATCCAACATTTTAAAACCAGATACACACTAAAATGCTTTTTTTTTTACTGTATAGGTTTATTAACTTGCATTTTTTCACGATGTATTTACTGACAAACAATCTCAGCCCTGAGGTTTAGTTTTTACTTCTGGAAATAAAAAACCCCTGTATGTCCATACTTGTGTGCATTATCACTTGTTACTCGTCCTCGGACATAGGCGATGGATGAAATTTTTTTGTCATATGCCTAAAAGAAACAAGGAAATTAGACAACTCAAAGTTTTGCCAAGGATCACCACCATAACCTGTATCTTAGAAAGATCATTGTTTAGTCTCCTGTCAACCACTGTGCAGTCTTTGACTTTTTCACTCACAGTACAGATTTCATCCCACTATAGAGAGTGTTAATGCGGGCACTGAAATAGAATGTACAGTGGAATCTGTCTATTACGGACTGGTCTGGGACCAACCCATTTGTCCGGATAATAAAGCAGTCTGGATTAGTCATCTCCAACTTTCGTCCTTTACCGTAGACACTGCCATGATGAGTTACAAGAGAGTCCAGAATAGAGAGCAAGATTAAATGATAAATTGAGAACAATTTTGCTGGGACTCAGAGAGTAGTCCGGATTATGGTTTCATCCCAAAGTATTGCAAGATGGGTGACAAACCTTATGAGTGACAGCCGTGCAGAAAAAAGTCCTCGAAAAAAAAAGTCATTTTTTGGAAAAGGAATATTTGACAAAAGAATAAAAAGTATTTTTTAGTTTTTCATAGTTTGTCATAGCCTTTATTGACTTGCATGTATTGCATATTCGTACAACAAACGTAAAATAGACAAAATAGAGGTTTTCAGCTTTATTCCTACTACAGAATACTGATGAATATTAATGTCTACTGACTCGTATTCATTCGATTGTTTACTACCACGTTGACAACCACCAAACAAGCATATCATCAATCTCCATCCCCTGAAGGTTTTGGGTAGATCAAAGTTGGTATATCATGGAATCCAGTTAGGATTTCAATCCAATAGGTGAACTCATCTACTAGTATATGTTGTTCCTATACCTATGCTTAGTACAGATCTTACTGTCACATTCTGCAGGTCATTTCTGAGAGTGGTAGCACTCTCAAAGTGATGGTGCTCTTGCTTCAGTAGAAACTTGTCTTCCCCTGGGCTGGTGGAATGCTGTCAATCCACCTGCTGGGCAGCTGATCAAATTGTCTGCCTAATTCTTTAGTGGTCAAATAGTGCTGAAGGGGCAAAAGTGCATTCATTCATTGCGAACACGACTGCATACCTTTGTCAGTTCACCATGAGATTACGGTCTTATTGTTACCCATTAGTGGTTGTCCTTCATAAGTTAGATGGCTTGACTTTTTTAACAAATCCAGATCCTTACCAAACTTTGAGAAGTACTTTACGTGGATTTGAGAGAAATGAAAGAGACAAAGGAATACCTAATTTGTCGTTTGTATCCTTTCCCCTGCCTTTCGACCTGTAAGAAAAGTACAATGATTTAGATAAAGCACATCCATATTTCAGTCGACAAGATGTATGCCAGCTTACAATTTATCATGAGTAACAATCAAGACGTTTCTGAACATTGTGACCAGTGAAGGTCCGGGTTAGAATGGATCTTTAGTAACCCGTGCTTGTCGTAAGAGGTGACTAACGGGATCGGGTGGTCAGGCTTGCTAGCTTGGTTCCCAATTGCGCAGATCAATGCTCATGATGTTGATCACTGGACTGTGTGGTCCAGACTTTATTATTTACAGACCGCCGCCATATAGCTGGAATATTGCTGAGTGCGGCATAAAACTAAACTCACTCACTAACTCTAAACATTGATACATGGCAGTCGGGCATACCGTGATCACCTTCAGAATACTTACAAATATTTCTGAGGCATAATTGTAAAGGGCGTTTTACTGGTCTATTCCTTCACAAAGTTCTATTTCTCTAACCTTAAAATATATTTACAACCACTCTGGATGTATGAGACCACTTTGAGAACATAAATTAATAATCATAATGCTCCATGCATAATCAAGAATTAAAACATATTTTCTGAAAAAGGCATTTAATTGAAATGGGATATACACTTTAAAAATGACTTTCAGCTTATACTAAATGTCAATCTGAGACATGAGTGATACGGATGATATGTATAAGGTTTCATTGAAACAAACAATTTGTTCTTTATTTGCCATAGTGCCATATGGTTCCAACACAAATTAAGTTCTTCATAACTTTAGCTTCTACAAATTCTTTTTGATAAACACTCACGTAATTCTTTCAGTATCTTCACCTGAAATGCAAGTAAATGACATACATTTAAGGATTGTGTCACATCACATGCCATTTGATTTGCCATTATTGTTTTAATATTCTTATCAGCATATTGTTCACACAACACAGAAACTGTTTTTAATATCCATACATCAGAAATAATATATTCAATATATCCTTAAAAAAACACATTTGTGAACTTATGACAGCAAAGTTTATAAGCAGTAAGTGCCTCCCTTTAGATGCCTTGTGGTTCATCACAATAGGATTTTTACTTGATAGGACTTCTAACTTAAAATTAAACCATAGCTATCTTAGCATATCCATAAATTCTCACACCATAAAATCTTTAAAATCATCCAATATATAAGAGTACGGCTGCATTTAGAAGTTTGGTTATATGAGGCAGTGAAGTTTGACTGCCTTGCACATGCTCATCTACTCCTTTTTTCATTACTGAATGAGGGTGGTCATGTGCCATGTACATATTAGTTTCAAGTCATTTAACAGATATATGGATATTCGTACCATTGAATCAACAGGTCTCACTTTGAAACTAAAACAAGCATTATCACTAAGGTGACATACTCCCCCGCCACAAATTATCAAATCAAACTTATATAAAGTAATGAAAGTTTAATATGAAGTTAAATGTCAACAAAAACATGACCAGTCAACCCCTCTTGATATCTTGCTCTTTAGCTGTTCAAACACATTCATATTTTCATGACTGACTTTGACCTTGACATGAATGTCATAGTGTATGAAATATGTAAAACTAGTACTAAAGAAATTGCTTATTGAAAAACATTCAAGGGAAGTCTTGAAAGTCTATGAAGAAAATCCAGTGAACCATTCTTAAAATATCTTGCTGACAATTCAGGTTAACATGCTGAAATCCTAGTCATGTCGTCGTGACCCTAAAAATTATGTGAAGGTCAACAAAATTGACTGGGCCCTAGGCCTTCCCTAGATGAAGCCTGGTGTCAAATATGAAGAAAATCCAGTGATTTTTTTTTTGCGATATCTTGCTGACTATCTTAACATGCAATTTAACATGCTGAAATCTTCAAAGTGTCTCTGTGACCTTGAAAATTAAGTGAAGGTCACCAAAATCGACTGGGCCCTGCGCCTTCTCTGGATGAAGCTTGGTGTCAAATATGAAGAAACTCCAGTGAATGGTTCTTGAGGTATCTCGCTGACAAGCATAACGTGTGGGTTAACATGCTAAAATCTTCAAAGTGTCTCTGTGACCTTGAAAATTAAGTGAAGGTCACCAAAATTAACTGGGCCCTGTGCCTTCCCTAGATACAGCTTGGGGTTGAATATGAAGACAATCCACTGAACGGTTCTTGAGATAACTTAACATGCAGGTAAAACGTTAAAGTCCCCTCGTGGGCTTTTCTTACACTGTGATGAACCTAGGTACCAAATATGAAAAGAATCTAGTGAACGGTTCTTAAGATATTCCAATTCATACGTACGTACAGAGGGAGCCTAATACTATATCCCCCGCTTAGCTAAATAACTTATCTAAATCGGTATAAGTTTCTATTTTCTCAGTGACAGAATTATTACATGTTTAAAAGTTTTAATTGATTTCATGTATGAGGGAAAGAAAAGGGTAGGTATGAATGTGAGTATGTGATATTAGCCTGAGCTGTTAGTGATCACATCCATGGTTTTGTAGTGATAAAAGATATATCTATTTGCAGTTACTGTAACTTTAACAAAGCATATTGTTTATACAAAAGAAGAAGAAAAAATACTAATTTATCATAGGGTACATGCCGATATTCTAATACCAAACATCCTCATATGGCATGCAGACTATGAGACACTAAATTTCATTAAAACTATTCTTAACATAAATATGTAAAACCATCAAAATCTCAATAATGAATAAACAACAAACATATTTTCAACCGTATTATTTTCATAACAAACTGGTCAAACTTAATGTCAGTTATAATAACCATCTTTATTGTGTGATGTGAATGTCTGATCACCCATTCACATAATCGTATTATCTTTACCTCTTTTTCCTCTGCGCCGAACAATCATCACCACGACTACTATCACCACAAGTATCAGTACACCAGCAACTCCACCTGCAACGCCACCAATTAAGCCAGCTGGAGGTCCAGGAGCTGCATGAAACAAACAGAACATGAATGGGGAAATTGTTTGCAATGTAACATGCACATATGTAAAAGTTTGATAGCTTACCATTACTATACTTTCAGTGGCTGAGAATGGAATTCAAAGTCTTTTGTCCTGCTTCTAAGACACATAATCATCCCATCTAAACAAACTATAAAACCCTTAACGTCCCTACAAATCTGCAATCCAGTGATTATAACTTAAAGTGGCCAAATGGAAGCTGAAAACATTCGGTTTGGTATCCATCAGAAGCCAAATGGTTTGCTCTTCTGTGGCATCTCAAGAATGTTCTGACACTTGCTATTTTCATTATAAAGCTAAAAAACTGTTATAAATCTCTAAATAACAGTGTATAATATTAGCTTTAAGTGAAAATTAACATTATAGTTACTGAAGCCAAGGACACATCTGCGAGTGAGTGAGGTAAAATTTAAAATAACATCAGAAGTATTTCATCTATATCGTGACTATTAAAAGCTATATACTTATGAAAATATACAATACAAATACCTGTCCACCGAGTAGGGCTGTGCAATATTACCGGTACACCGGTATATACCGGTACAGTATATCGCGATATGGTTCAGATTCTGTAATATATTGGGTCACCCAGAGTGAGCCCCCTTTGAATTATATGCCCTTGACTTCCAGGGCAACAATATGTCTTCTAAAAGAGCCAAATATACTTGTTTCTGTTGGTTTCATGTAACACTTTACAAGTAGAAGTGTCTTTATAAGTGGCTCAAAAAGAGCCAAATATTCTACCACATTTTGTGTGTTTGAATGGCTTTATATGTGACATTGTGGAGGAATTAAGTGGCCTCAAATGTGCCAATGTTTTATTTGGACTTATTAGTAGAGCCTCTGGCTCGGAGTGACCATTTTACAATTCAAATTATTTCATTATTTTTGTTTGTTTCATAATGGGACATATGGTATCAATTTATCATAAAGGTCTAAGTCTCATAAAGTTTGCAGGACTGTATAATGACATTCTAGTCAAGGATCTTAGTTACTGGAGGTCACATGAGTTTTTAAGCTGAAGTATTTCACCTAAATCATGTTTTTGTTTCATTTTGCCATAGTTCATGTTAACACATGTTTATATTGGAGTTGAAACTGAATGAATCACTGACAAGCAGTAACAATAATTGCATCCTGCATTGAAGACCATTCTGTTGAAGCAAACAACACTGACCATGAAAATCAAGTTATACTATTACCTTTATCATTATGTTCGCAAACCTTTGTTGCAATACTTCAATTAAATATTTCACATTAAAGCTCTATATCATGCCATTTATCTGTAAACCAGTGGCATACAGCCATACACGATGTGGACGGAGAGCCTGAAAGTATGGTGTAACAGCAACTAATAAGATGATGTTGCACTCAGATTGCTATTATGAATTTATTATGTACGCACTTGGGGAGAAACCTTCCAGTCAGCATATCACAATATGTATTGCAATATCTCTCAAGTTATTGCAATATATCGCAATATGAAAATCAGGGCAATATCCAGCCCAACCACAGAGGACAGCTGAAATCTACATATAGTGATTTAAAACTTGCATGTAAATTTAAAATGATGTCACAAGTGAAGACACTTCATTATAAAAACAGGCTACAGATCACCAACATCTGAAGGTAGATCATCATACTAGGGACCATGGGGATTTACAGTACTTTTGTACCTGCATGGACTCTATCTGGATTTACACCATCCTTTCAGGTGTTGGTGATTGTGGTCAAATTTAGCTATCACTTGAAGCACAGGCAAATTGTAGCGCAAATAGGGTTGTGCAACAAAGGGAAAACGACCAGTCTTTCCATATGCGAACGAAGCGAGCAAAGGTTGGCAACATGCTTCCCTCGCTTCGGTTTGAAAAATATTTTTAATATCAAAATAAAATATCGCCATCATCAAAGGTAGAGACCCATTTCCTCATAGAGTTGTGCTCTCAGATTCCCAACCTCATATTTAATAATTACTCACGTACAATATATTTAATTCAACATTTTAAGCGCCACTCATGGCATGTCAAATCGTTCTTCGCCTCCATTACCCCTGCCAGCTTCCGGTTATTATTATTGTCAGGCAACTGTATCATGACATCCCTACAATTTATATACCGGTAATATTACATCAAAATTTATCAATTAAATCTACTTCCTGTCAAAAGCAATAACAAGACGTGATACTATTAAAAAATATCCTACATCGATGATGATAGAAAATATTGATCCCTCATGATGGAAATAAAATGACACAGTCAAGCAGGACATGCTTCACTTTGATTCTCTCATGACAAGGGATACAATACAGAGGAGCCTCCCATTTACTAATTGCTATTGCCAATACAGCATCATCTTATGATGACCTCTTCATATTTAGACTGACAGCCCAAGTAGGTGTAAACAAGGAGACAAAGTCATCGATATCCCCCGCAATGGCAAAATACTCTTCATGATTATGTCTACGAGTTATGATTATGTCAAATTTTTAGGTGTGTATACAGAAAAGTGGAAGGAGAGTATTGAAAGGTTTTTAAAGTTCTGCTCCAGAAAGGAGCACAACCACCAATTTCAGTCTCTGTCAAACTTGTTGCCATGGAAATGCCAAATATATTTTATTCAGAATTCCAAAACTAACAAAAGGCACCAGTACACCACCAGATCTATCTATGCGCCTAGTTTGGTGAAGAAACATTGAACGGTTTTAGAGTTTTGCTCTGGAAAAGAGCACTACCACTAATTTCTGTTTTAGTCAAACTTATTGCCATGGAAATGCCAAAAATATTTTATTCAGAATTCCAAAACTACCAAAAAGGAACCAGTACACCACCAGATCTTTCTATGTGCCAAGTTTGGTGAAGAAATAGTGAACGGTTTTAGAGTTCTGCTCCAGAAAAAGAGCACTACCACCAATTTCATTCTAAGTCGAACTTGTTGCCATGGAAATGCCAAAAATATTTTATTCAGAATTCCAAAACTACCAAAAGGCACCAGTACACCACCAGATCTATCTATGTGCCAAGTTTGGTAAAGAAATATTGAACGGTTTTAGAGTTCTGCTCCGGAAAAAACAAATGTGCACGGACGGACGCACACACGGAGTCCATTTTAATACCCCCCGCAAAACGCATTGCGGGGGGCAAAAATATAGGGTTTTATTGCATTTAATCTATTGATGCAAACTTGCGTGTACCACTTCATTTCCATTAGACTATAACTTCTAATAAACGGTTTTTAGTCGCAGATAAGAATCAGCCACTGTGTTACCCTAAATTCCAACATGGTAACCAACCAAGAGACAATTAGTGGAGTGGCTAAGCAGATAAAATGTTCGTTTAATGATAAATGCATGAAACTTTGCACATTTATAGTTTGATGCATAGTGAACATTTTAGGATATGGAGGCACTCAAAATAATTGCATTTTGTGCAAGCGCAGTAGAGAAATAATATTTTGCCTTTTCTGGCTACTGTTCTAGCTTTGCGACTGCCATCAATACCCTACTAGGACAACTTTTTGTAAAAATACTGACCTTGAATACTGGTTAAACATAGCTGAGTCAATGTTATGAACACTGGCTCTCGCACCAGCGCATGTAAGTGAGGACTGTTTCCACTTGCATCGGTTGTTACAGCCCTTTATACAGACAAGATACCAACTCCTTACAATATTCTGATGCTTGGTGTAGTGTCGTTCAGTAGTGAACATACTGTCCACTTTCCTTCTGTATCCAGCCCCATTCAGTTGGAGATGGGACTTCAGGCTGTGGAAGAATGACTGACCCCAAATGTGACCGGCCTGGTAATCTGCCCTTTTGACATGCTGAACAACAGCTGCATGTGTTGATGGGATGGCATAAATTGAGTTTTTCTTCACAAATAATCTAAAATACAAATGATTGAACATAAAAAAGAAAAATATTCCCAAAGCATCCTGCCATGATGGTACGGAAGGAACAAATGCCAGCTCTTACTTCGTGTGGGTTGGTAGCTGATGTAGGTTCTAAGCTTACATCTCTGTATATACGAAGTATCACCGATCTCATCCAGAAGGATATAGTTGTTTTGGATACTTTTGCTGTGAGATCTCTCATGAGCGGGATGAAGAGTCATCTTAACTTCTGACGTCTGGCGCTTGTTCTATGTAGATAGATGCGCAGGACTCTGACCAGACGCAGTGATAAGTCTTCCTTATCTTCATTGCCAAGTATTGAAGATAATGGTGGGATGTGAAACTGTCGGTCAGGCTAATTTTTTGGCAATAAAATCCAAACGGAGACCACTGAAGGATGCACTGACGCATTGGGACCTTTATCAAATCTGGTGAGGCTGATGACAGAGCTGATTGGTGCTAAGATTGAGCCCAGTCTTGAGATTCTTTGAGGTTCTGAGGTTGTATATCTGCTGGAATCCCTTTACTTCTGGCAAATTGGTCAAGACTCTTCTACGTGTCATCAAGCAGGCCTCTGGTAGATCTACATAGAGACAGGGAGCCTTGCTAGAATAGCTACGCCTGGTCAAGTTCTTCTTGATATTCTCCATGCGTGCAGATCGACGACACTCGGGTTTTGATGCGTCTGCTTCATGTGAGGATAAGTGAGAAGTTTCGACCAATCAGGAAGTTTTAGAACCAGATTGCCTGTTAGCTGGATGAGTTGGCTGTCCTGGTCATCAATGACTGAATGGACAGTCGAGGGGCCCAGGGATCAATGGCTCGGATAACTGCCTAACCTCGATGATTGATGTGAAGTAGCTTCTCTCTGGAGAAAACAGCCCCGAGTTAACATCTGTGTCGAGGTGTGCTCCCCAACCCTGTACAGACGTATCTACATACAGATGCAGGTTGAAGCTTGGCTCACTCAGAAGGTCCCTGCGCAGACCTTTGATTTCATCGTCCACCATTGGAGATACTCTAGTAGGTGATGTGGTCTGAAGTCCTGCTGGTCCAGGAGTGAGGCTAGAAACCTCTGGATGGGTTGTAGCAATCATAGGGTAAAATTCAACTGACGTTTGGGTATAATGACTTGTTGAAGTGCTTTAATGCCATTGTTTCGGCTGAAGGTGCATCTATTTGCCCTGTTGTGCGGTAAGCCCACGATGGGCTTGGTTACCCGTGAGAATAACCACGGGCCATGAAAATGCTAAACTGAAGAACCCTCCACTGGTATTTTTGATGGTTGAACAGGAATCGTAGATACTTCCTGGACCCTGGGTGGATCGGCATATGCAGATATGCATCCCTAAAATCTATTCTTGCCAGAAAGTTGTTGGAAAGGTGGAGAATTAAGAACTTCTCTGTGTTCAATAAATAATCATTTTTTACCTTTATATTAGTCCGGAATTTTCTGATAAATTGTTATTGGGAACCAAGAAAATTGGGGAGCAGAACCCTGGGTCTAGTGCCTCTTGAGGTTTATTGCTTCTTTGGATAGAAGTGACTCCATCGCATCTGTGAGCTTGGGTTGTAGGGTTTCTGCATAATGCATCTGTGGAAGATAGAGTGTTCACTGGATGGTATATCTATTCCTTAAGATTTGTGTGATGAATGGGTCTTCCAGAAGGTCCCACTTTGGCCAATACTTCCTTGTCTACGTAGCAAGGTGAGTCCCGCCGATGCTGAGCAGATCTGGTCGGAGACAGACTCCTGGTACTTCTCCTGGATGACCATGGACAAAAGCATACGTTCTTTGTCGGACTGTGGATCTTTGAAGTGTGATATCATTGCCTTGTTGATGGATCTGGACATGGTGAGGCCCAGGAGGACTCGTCTGATAATAGTATCAAGCTGAGCAAGCCGGGAAGACCCTGCATTCTGGTAGTTTGGTTCTTGATGACTTGCAAAGTTGCTCCAGTTGGTGGTAAGGTGAAGGAGGACGATCCTTCGATGGGGAAGCTATGGGTAACCCGTCTGCACTCAAAGTTAGCTTGTATTTATCATCGTAGATTGATGTTGGTCCTTCATGATACGATTCTAACCCTGTTGGCACTAATATGAGAGTGTGAAGAGTCACAGGCTTGGTCAAGTGCATCCGCTGCACACATGCAGCTTGGAATGTGTTGGGGTGAGATGAGTTTTTTTCTATTGAAGGGGAACACAAGCACTTGATTTTCCACTACTATTCGCAAATGAGATCAGATAAGCAATCAGTATGAGTCAGGATAAGTGTTTGCACTTATTCAATTGATATTTACCATTAAACAATAAAACCAATTAAGTATGATTTGCACAGGAAAATATGACTGCTCCCTTGTGAAAGACAATCTGAAGTATCTCCCTTGTTTGCCCTTGAGCCATGAAGTTGGGGAATAATCACATAGATTTTGATTGTTAAACATATCCAAGACTTTTTTATTGTGCTGCATGCACACATTTTCTCAAAGAGTTCAATAGTCCAAAAAGCTGTCTGCAAGCCGCCATTTTGGGAAGAGGGAGTGTTAATTGTTTCAAAATGTTTTGTATTATTCTAAAATTATCTATTTTTGTCTTTTCATGAACATGTAAATAACTATTTATGAAAATTTTAGGTTTGTAATGAATGACAATACTAAAGATCGAAGGAGAAACGCTGAAAATAGTATGTCATAGTTTATGTACTGCGCATGCGCACAAAATACAAAATTTGAGGTGCCTTTTATATGGTGACCGATTTTGGTGCTTTTATCATCAAATGCACAATTCTTATGAAAAATTGATCTTAGCCGCTCCACTAAATGTCATATTTGCCAGAAGCAAGATCATTTTGTTATTTGAGAATTTCTACTGAGAAGGGATGTTTATTTGACATATTCATAATATGAAAGCAAGAAAGAGAAACTGAAAATATTATGTATTGCTAATATTTAGATTGTTTATTGATATATTGAAGAGATGAAATGGCATGTGCATTGGATGTGAGATTTTTCTGGACATAACGGTAGTAGAACTAGCAACTGCACCACATCCTTGGATCAATATGTGAAGATAGATTTGTACGTGTGTCTTAATTGATTGTATTTTTGTATGCAGATTAATTCGTTAATTTCAGATTTCTTAAATTTTGCTTATGTAAGATCCACCTATGCTCTCATAATTAAATATATCCTAAATCTTATCTGTACTCAGTTAATGGCAAGGCTCCATATTTTACATGGAATGCAAATGATTTAGGCCCCAATGGCCACTAACTTGAAACTAAGTGAGTGAGTGAGTTTAGTTTTACTTAGCACTCAGCAATATTCCAGCTATATGGCAGCGGTCTGTAAATAATTGAGTCTGGACCAGACCATCCAGTTATCAACAGCATGAGCATCGATCTTCGCAATTGGGAACCGATGACATGTGTCAACCAAGTCAGCGAGCCTGACCACCCCATCCTTTTAGTCGCCTCTTACGACAAGCATAGTCGACTGTTGAGGCAAGCATGGGTAGCTGAAGACCTATTCTACCCCGGATCTTCATGGGTCACTTGAAACTAAACTGGGAATAAATAGCTCTCACATCATATGCGTTCAAGAAACTCACTTCTCCACCAAATCAAAATTCACCCTACCCCATTTTAAAACTGTAAGTCTAGACCAAGTCAAATCTTGTCCTGGTAGAGCCAGATGAGGCCTGGTCATATATGTTAAAGAGGACATAAACCACAAAGAGTTAAATATAATTATGCCTAACCTAGAAACTAATGGTATCCAAATAACAAAAACAAAACAAAAACCAATTACATTATTAACATATACCATTGGAAAAATATACCAATAAAGCCTGAGCAACTAAAGGTCCTCAAGCAGTTACGCACATATTCCACCATCTATGTACTTGTGGGATTTTTATTTTTTATTTCTATACAGATAAGATCATAGCTGACTGGATCTAACAAAATACCCAAAATATCAACCAAACAATGAGGAAAGATAGTGACTGTGCTATCAAAACAATAATATGGAATTAGGATTTGTACGTTTGTATTTCAATGTCGGGTACACACAAATATCAAAGGAAATAATACAAATTTTAAAAATCTCTAATAGCAAAAAGCAGCAATTGACAACCTGGTTTTTGCTTGAGCAGTTTCATGAAAGAATACTTATTAATCTTTTGAGATATGGTCCGGACAAACACACAGGAGATATGGCCCTGAGTCAAAGTCAAACCTGTTGCCATGGAAACAGGAAGCAAATTGATTTTCTTAAAATTCCTGAATATTAAAAGGCACTACTTCTGTCCTTGGTTTCCATGAAAATCAAGGAAAATAAAAATCTACAAAAAGCAAAAAGCACCACTTCAGGATCTATTTGATACATCTGCGAAGTTTTGTTGATAGTGAGCAGTTTTTTTTAGTTATGCTATGGAAACAAAATGATTATGGATGGAAGGAAGGTTGGACAACAGATAGACAGACACACAAGGTATTGACTATGTCCCCATGAATTACATGCTGGGGGAATACAAATCTTCCAAGGGAGGCAAAGTAAGTACCAATATTCAAATTCTAAACTAAAATAACAAAATCTATTCCACTGTCCCTCAAAAAACCTAAAAACTCTATCATAAATCTAAAAATTTTGCATGTGAGATAACCAAATTATTAACAGGTCATACAAAATTGAATTCCCATCTACATGAAATATAAAACACCAAACTCACAAATGTGTACACTGCGACAAAACAGAAACCTGTCCTACCACACTGCATACACTACCAACAACACAGAATGGTGCTCCAGGGTTCCCTGGACACTAACACACACCTAACACTACAAACACTCGTAGGTCCACTAAATAGACCATCAAAGCTTTTGGTATATTTCTAAAAAAAACCTGGCATTCTTGGTCTCACATAATCCCACAAACTAATACAAAAAGAACAACCAAAACACATTTATAAACTCAAAATACAAATACCAACCAAACCACCCCATAGTTCAGCTCCCCCTACCACTTCTGGAAAATTACCAAATTCAAAATACATACAAAAATTAACTATGCTTCCCTATCGCTCCCTTCAGGTTGCCACATGTTTCAGTTAAATCATGCCTTTCTATTTTGAACTTTCCATGACCCTCACTGATGTGACATATGTACTTAACTCTTTTAAGCTACATGTAAGAGAGAAGAACCATTTTCATTACAGAGAAAACTTTGCTAAGCTTACGTATAACTTTCTTCTCCGTGAGTCCAGTCACATGTTCAGTGTAGCTGCTGTTTCCAAACTTGTTCCTGGCGATAATCCTCACATAGTACAGTTTGTCAGAGTTGAGGTCATTGATGGGTGATGTCATAAAATTCTCACTTCCCGTCTCCATATGACTTCCTGCTATCTTCCAGTCCTTCTTGTCTGTACTGTACTCTACAGTGAATGTCTGAGTAGCTCCGCCATTGAACTCCTCCTTCCAGGAAACATGTAGAGTGAAGGGGCCTTCATGGGAGACACTGACGTTTGTTGGGGTGTTTGGTGGTCCTGCAGAAAATTGACTTTAGATTTAAGATTTGCATGTATACAGTTCTGTTAAAACCATTGGTATAAAGGAGGGAGTGAGTGAGTTCAGTTTTACGCTGCTCTCAGCATTATTCCAGCTATATGGCAGCGGTCAGTAAATAATCGAATCTGGGCCAGACAATCCAGTGATGAACAGCATGAGCATCGATCTATGCACTTTGGAACCGAAGACGTGTCAACCAAGTCAGTGAGCCTGACCACCCGATCCCGTTACGACAAGCATGGGTTAGTGAAGATCAATTCTAACCCGGATCTAATGGATATTAGTATAAAGAACCAACTGATAGTTTATTGCAAATAAGCACTAAAATATAATCATCAAACATTATAATCACATTTCTATTTAGGTTTACATAAGGTTGAAAAGGTTTTCAGGTAGCAGTCACATTATAGATTTTTTCTGATATCATCACCCTCCTTCATGCCAGCCAACTTCACGACTTCTGCTCAATCAGACAAAAACTGCATATTCCTGAATTTGAAATTTGCAAACATGGCAAATGATGCTTAGATTTAAAGGGACTCTGATGCAGAGCAATTTCCATGGGCTGGTTGTTACCTTTTTATTGTTTTTCTCCCTAGACTACTTGGATGATATCCCAGAATTCTTGACAAGGTAGCGATCTCTGCTACACCACCCCGCAAGCCCAGTTGGTAGTATGAGGCACAGGCCCTCGTGTCTTTGCGAGGATTAATGATTAAAACAATATTGCTTTTGAGATGACCCCCGACTCGAAATGCTTCACAGTACAATACATTATGACAAGACCAGACACTTCTGTGCACCCAAGCTGACTGCTTTGCCGATCGCTATGCTACCATCGCATGCAATCGATTAAAACTTTATGTAAACATAATCATGGATGATTGGCCTATTGAGCACCGCTCATGACACCTACCAGTTCTTTGTTGTTATTTCTGCAAGTCGATTGAAACCCGAATTTTACACTCAACTAAACGATCTTGAGACAAATGGCTGACGATATATCCGCACAAAACGGGGGTGTGGTCGAAGCAAGCCCTCTGGTTGGTCAACGCTGCTAAATCTCCACATTCTGTATAAATTCTCGGGAATTTTTACTTTCATCGACTGCTTGATTTGGAAGAAATGTCAGATTTTTTTTTTCCGGCAATAGCGTCTCAAAAGAAAGCATCATTTGTAAATGTCTCTTTAACATGCATCAACCAACCAGAGGGCTTGCTTCGATCACACCCCCGTTTTGTGCGGATATATCGTCAGCCATTTGTGTCAAGATCGTTTAGTTGAGGGTCAAAATTGAGTCCGGCCTTGTCATAATGTATTAAACTGTGAAGCATTTCGAGTAGGGGGTCATCTCAAAATTTGTATATAATTTATAAAATACTTAATCCTCGCAAAGACACGAGGGCCTGTGGTATCCTTACGTTGATCAACAAGGTTGAAATACAGTTTCATCTTGGTATTAATTAGATAATGTAGTCTTCTTTTGTACCCATTAATGTTTCCATCTTCATTATCATGATAACAAGAAGACAAAGTCATCAATATCCCCTGCAATGGCAAAATACTCTTCATGATTATGTCAAATATTTAGGTGTGTATATAGAAAAGTGGAAGGAGAGTATTGAAAGGTTTTGAAAGTTCTGCTCCAGAAAGGAGCACTATCACCAATTTCAGTCTATGTCAAACTTGTTGCCATGGAAATGCCAAAAATATTTTATTCAGAAATCCAAAACTAACAAAAGGCACCAGTACACCAACAGATCTATATATGTGCCAAGTTTGGTGAAGAAACATTTTACGGTTTTAGAGTTCAGCTCCGGAAAAGAGCACTACCACCAATTTCAGGCTAAGTCAAATTTGTTGCCAAGGAAAAGCCAAAAATATTTTATTCAGAATTCCAAAACTACCAAAAGGCACCAGTACACCACCAGATCTATCTATGTGCCTAGTTTGGTGAAGAAATAGTGAACTGTTTTAGAGTTCAGCTCCGGAAAAGAGCACTACCACCAATTTCATTCTAAGTCGAACTTGTTGCCATGGAAACGCCAAATATGTTTTATTCAGAATTCCAAAACACCAAAAGGCACCAGTACACCACCAGATCTATCTATGTGCCAAGTTTGGTGAAGAAATATTGAACGGTTTTAGAGTTATGCTTCGGAAAAGATAACTGTGCACGGATGGACAGACGGACAGAGTCCAAATTAATACCCCCTGCAAAACGTGTTGCGGGGGATAAAAAATTAAACCATTTTGAAGTTTACCGGTAACTTCATCTGTCAGTGGTAAAAAATGTTAGGACTGAAAGAAATCGAAGTCATGTATGTTTTGTATTTTTTCCGTATAATCCTAGCATAATTAATTTATTATTAATTTTTTGTGCAATTTGAACTGCATAAAAAAGTCTATGATCTGTCTTGAAGTGAATTTATAAAATAACTGAAATATCTAGGCATTTTATAGATTGTCTAAGTGAAGCATATTTCCCACACACTCCCTAAGTGTGAACTAGTGCATGTTATTTGTCTCGGAGAACTTCACTGTAGAAATATAGGAAGTGGAATGAATCTGTGATATGAATAAAAACAAAATACAACTATCAAAATTAAAACCGATATAGCAATAATATCAGGCTATTACTGGCAAACAAGGATAAGTTGAGCACCGACCTGACAATTGATCCGTCTTAGCATGTATGAGTGCCGCCCACTGGCGCTTGCCATTGTGAGCGAAGGGGCCCCAGGTTGCTGCATATTTCATACTTTTCCAAATTCTGTACAGATACACAGTGACAGTCATGTCAGCTAAACCCACAGTCAGTTTAAGCCACTATACTGACTGTCTTACCTCCACCATTGTCTACAGTGAGTGACACTTACCTTCAGATACAATGCTGAGTGTCCATGCCCCTAGCCCACCTACACCATTATCCACGGTAAGTCTGTTATCCCCAAGGTCCTGCTGTTGGAGGTTAGTAAGGTGTAGTCTTAGAGTATAGCTAGACAATTACATGATGTACTTTTTATATCAACTCTCACCTGTTGGCACAATGCTGACTGTGTATGTCACTGACCCGCCCACACCATTGTCAACTGTAAGATTATAGTCCCCAAAGTCCTGCTGCTGGAGGTTAGTAAGGTGTAGTCTGGCAGTGACTGAGATGTCTGAGACAGGGCTGGAGGAACCAGTGAGGTCCTGGCTGGTGCTGATGGATCTACTCCAGGTGAATGTAGGAAGGGGGTAGGCCAGGACTGACACAGACACATTCACATCACCACCCTGCCTGGAAGCGTACTTGAGTTGCTTGGGCACTGTTTCATCTAGTTGAGGAGTACCTGAGGAAACAACACCAGCACCATAAGGCTCTGATATTACGTGTATAATGAACAAAATCATAGCTGAGATCACTCCTGCATTTCAGCATCCATGCTGAAAATACAGTAAAGGGTTACTCATCAGACAAAGGTCATAGCTACATAAAATAGCAGAAAGTGGCCCGAATCATACTACATACTTTTTGCATATCAAATTAATAATGATAATGAAAACAACAGAAAGTGCTTAATGTGAGAGATGAAAAATTTTAAAGTCATAGTCAAAAATGACATTTTCAATACAGCCAGCATGATAGCATCTAGTCTGTCTCACAGTCCCTGAACCACATTAATTTCCCTACTGCCAAGCCCTCTCTGCAGTGCTAAAGCCCTAAATAAAGCAAGTCTAGATTTCCTCAGGTTCTGAATCTCTGGTCTCCCTAGGGCTCCTTTTCAACATAAATGGGCAAAATTATATATGTTCTGAGACTAAGCCTTAGTCTAGATAGCATCCTGTCATGGCTGGGTATGTTCATACAAGTTTAACCATGTACCATTGTTGATAATAATTCCGAAATCTCATGAATACATCCCTCAAACACTTGATTGCCAAATTCCGCACTGACTGATCTCACAAATGCTGCACTTAATGATTTGGTGGACGATGATGCAGCTCTTGGTTAATGACACTTCAGATGATGACACTATGAGTTCTGATGACATTACTTCTGCTAACAGTACCATTAACTCATTAAGCCCGAGAGCTACCTCACTACACAACACCTGGAACCCCTCCCTGATTGCCCAATCGCTGTGCCGACACTAATTAGTACTAATCACACCTGATTTCCCTGGCAGGTTTCGGGGAAGACAGGAAACTGTCTAGTCGTACAAACAAGTCCTGATTGTTTGATTGTGTCGTAAAGATATATGTTGAAAGAAAGCAGGTGTGAATACATATCGTGTAATGCAAAGTTTTATGTAATTTGATTGCAAGTTTCTCTTGTAGACCTTTGGCGCTTGTACACTTATATTTTATCACAATATGCATGTATTCTTTGTATGTAAGAGATGAGACACGCATAAACAAATTCTCTCTCTCATATCATTGTGTGAGGTTTAATTTTAGAAAACATCTATGACAATGACATACTGTAAAGAAGAATTTACTTACATACTTTATAATCTTCGACGAAAATAGCATTTTTGCCAATACATTTCTAGTGTATACAAATTATTTTAATGAAAGTACTATTACACTGGTCTGTGACTAAAATAGAGCACATTCATAGCTTGGCACTTTGTTTCATCTAGATTTAATGCAGAAAACATGCGTGACCATATAAACATACATATAAAAAATGTATACTACAGATTCCTTGTATAGACATAAAACAAAGAGTCACGTGATAGGGCGTCATCAAATTTCCCAAATAGAACATTCGATATCTCAACTGTTCTATATAGTGGCTGGTCATATGTTATCTGTGACCAATCGTATCATGAGATACCTGTCACAGAGGAAGGGACAGGTGATGGGGCGTGGCGAAATTTCTGAAGAGCACGTTTGGTAACTCAACAGCTTGGATAGAGATTGATTATTGGCTATATCCTTGACCAGTCGATATGCTGGGTTTCAGTTTTATCAACTCAAGCAATCATGTAACAGTTTGTGTCTTGTAAACATACACACTGGTAACGATGTATGAAATATACACATAAGACAAATAGGAGTAGATAGACACTTTGGCGAGTTTATTTGTCCTCATTGAGTAAAGATAGTATTTATTTTCATATACATTTTATGCATACAACTACTACATAAAACATAATGGTTTCCTGTACATGTAAATATAATCTTTACCTTGATACGAATGAATATCCAAACTAGGGTACACGCATTACAGAATTCACGAAATGACACTATACTGAATTATTATAGTGTATAAACTTGCAGTTGAAGGTGGGCGTGCCTATATTTATACTGAATGCAAACGAGTTTCATAAGATTACAGATGTGCATGCATGCATAAACATTAAAGAGAGGGGGGCATGACTCCATAAAGCAAGTTGTCCAAAGATATAACAGCGCATCTGTTTATTTTACACTTGTCACGGGACAAGCCTTTCAACAAGGACGGAACTACATATGCATTCTACCGGAGGCTGTTATCTCAAGGTCGGAAGAGGTGTTCAGTCATCTCATTACTGTAATATGATTGATTATACGCATGTGTATCGATACCGTAACTGGTATACTATCCAGTTTTTATTGACGATGGATCAATAGAGACTGAGTTCATTGATACACTTGATAATTACACCGGATTTGATAATTACAGAGATCAAATAGAAATGTTTTAGAAATGCTCATGTAAATTGCACAGAAAACTGACAATTCAAATCAACATGACACTTTAACAGCTTGAACATAAATGCTTGAAATACCTTTGTATGGTTTACATGTAATAACTTATAATATTCCTCCTGTTTAGGTGTGAGAGTTTTTTGAACTACCAACTTACTGTGTTTTGTAACAAACGTAGTAAAAGATTTCATTGTTGTAATAACATTGACATGCATATAATTCGATGCAAATGCGCGACTTATCACTTTATATTCAATTAGGTAACATTATCAACTTTAGATTATGGAAAATAACTATTTACAATTCAGTAAGCTTCAAATTAGTAAGTTAAATTATGTCTAATCTATTCGAGCTTGGATATATAATTATTTGTGTTTATACATTATGTTTCATATGAAACATGACAACGTAATGATGCCTAAAAAGTAAATTCAAACTATTCTATTGCGTTTGAATTCTTAGTATGTCCTTGAAATTTCGTATATTGTTTCCTATTTATTACGAAGTTGAAGAAAATATTAACTTCAGTAACCTCGAAACCATTACATCTAATTCAATCAATGTGCATACAGAGGTATTTTAGAATCCATTCCCAATGAAGAGTACCAGACACTTACCTCTGTAAAAACGTCATATAATCCCCTTTCTCGCCGACATGTGTTCATTTGCCAAACGCTGTACAAGCCTATGATAATGATTAGCAATTGCTATCAAAATGCTTTAAATACTTCTTCTGATTGACACTAAAGGTAGCATTTCCTCGTAAGAAAAGCTAATATTTGCTCAGTACTACTAAATCGGTTGAAATAATAGGTACATTGCGATTTTTAGAAGTACGACACACATGCGCGTCTCTCGCTGAACAAGAGGTGCTTTCTGTTGACGAATATATGTGGCTTTCGCTGTGAGAAACTGCCAATTACCTGCCCCATAAACACGTCACTTGCTGTGAGGAGTTGATTAATTTGCTCAATATGTGCGGATCTCGGACTTAATGAGTTAAGGATGTCACTGATGACTTCTTTTCAGGTTAACAGTACTTTGGATGACGTCATGATTATGCCATATCCTCTCTGTATCTCATCCACTCCATGAAGACCAGTGTTATCCCTGATTGGATATGAATACCTTCTAAGTTTAGCCCTTAACTGCCATTTGAGGCTCTGCAGCAAACGAGGATCACAACAATCAACCTATGGTCCAAACCTAATGTGGTCTCACCCTCGGTGATGACTATTTTATTCCATTTCCTTACATCTCCCCTTGAAAACCAAACATGTAAGGCATGGTTGGCAAGCATATTCTCCAAATCATGGAGAAGTCCCTGCTCCCACAATCCGTTTCCTCACAAGAGAAAATCTAGGTGGTAAGGATAGACTTGTCAACAACTATGGACTCTAACAAGTCTTGGGCTCCATCTCTCAGATAAAATGTGGTAAATGTGTTTGACAATGCCCACTGACAAGCTGACAAGACCTGTTCAATGATACTGTCTTCCATGAGGCAATGGATGATGCAATGGCACTAATTGCATGTGGCCGGAGGACCCATAGGAGGGAGGTTGCACATCCACCATGGCATAGGTAAGCTTAATATTACTCTTGGTTACATCTGTCAGACTGTTCCCAGCAAGATATCCATACCTGTGACGCCTAGATACCTTAGCCACATTACAGGCTGCCCCTCCTTAGTGAGGTTTCCTCCGGCAGTTTGTGTTGATAGGTTTATTGGGGGTTCATTCCCCGATTTTATTTTGTTTAAAAAGTTTATTCGTTTGAAATACTCTTTTTCTTAGTTGGTTGATAAATAAGTTGGTTTCAGATCACGTCCGCTCCATGGACTTTGCACAAACCATAATGACATTTCACTCCGATACCGCATATAGAACACATGTAGTTCACGAAACCCTTTCTGATAGACATCATGTGTATCCCGCAATAGTCGGTCTTGCATTTCTTGCCGCAAGTCTCGGTTTTTCCCAGAAGCACGTATTTGCAATGATACAGAGCGGTCTCATCTTCGCTATATGCACTTAGTTATATGTTAGTCTAATTGATTGATGATCAACACGGTCGAGGCTAACCTAATGTCACGAAGGTCAACTCACGGTCTTTCTTTTCCGGGGAAGGCCGCTAATGATGTGAGAGTGTGGGTTCGTTGCCGAGAGGTGCGAGAGTGGTTTGCCGATGACGAGATAATACACATGCATGGCTTCGTCCACGTCCTTAAACGTTCGCATGGCGTGACCTTCTCATTGGAGTTGGTTGTGGATAAAATCTATTCTCTGCATGTGTTTTTTCGTGTATTCGGCTTGTTTGGCTTGTAATTTCTCGATGGCTAAATCATGACGTTTCCGTTCCACTTCTATTTCAGCAGCATTGGGATCTCGTAGATAAGAAAAAAGGTAATTGCTACCCCAAGAGGCTAGGGCGTTGACTAAAGCCCCACCGACCATCAAGACAATCGTGGCCATTTATATTGTATATATAATGGCTCTTACTTTAAAATGTTTTCCGGAATGATCCCTTGCTTGATGAGCATATCCTTGGTGGCCATTGCCAGTCCCAAATCTAGGACGAGCACGCCCATGTCGTACGCGTTGAGTGAGCGAGTGAGTGAGTATAGTTTTACGCCGCACTCACATAAGCGTTGAAATCGAGTTTGGGAGTTGGTTGTTTCGTGATCATTTTACTTAAACACGCAATGGCTAGACCGCTGACCATGGTGGAGTGATACGCATCGTTGACAAATGTTTTTCCGTCAGAGGTAGACATAATTATAATATAACTTGTGGGTTTACCTCTAATTGTTTTGTTAAATTGGACCAGCAGCGGTGGTGTCGTCTTTTTGTTATCCCCTCAGCATGTAATGCGGGGGGATATAATCGTCACCTCGCACGTCCGTCTGTCCGTAATAATTTTGTTTCCAGAGCATAACTCAAAAAACGTTCAATATTTTTCAACAAAAATTGGTAGATACATCAAACAGAACCTAAGGTGGTGCCTTTTGCTATTTACAGATTTTTGTGATTTATTATTTTCTCGGTTTCCATGGAAATGATTCGGACTTAGTCTTAAAGGGGTGAGTTCGTTGGCTTCGTTTCCGGAGCATAACTCAAAAAACGTTCAATACAAAAACTTGGTAGACATATCAAACAGATCCTTAAGTGGTGCCTGTTGCTATTTGGCAGATTGTTGGCAAATGTATTTTTGCCCGGTTTCCATGCAAACGATTCGGACTTAGTCCCAAAAGGAAGGGGTGGGTTTCGTTTCCGGAGCAAAACTCGAAAACTTCTTAATATCTTTCAGTAAAACTTGGCAGATATGTGAGGCAGATCCCAAAGTGGTGCCTTTTGCTATTTGCAGATTTTTGTGATTTATTATTTTCTCGGTTTCCATGGAAATGATTCGGACTTAGTCCCAAAAGAAAGGGGTGGACTTTGTTTCTGGAGCATAACTCAAGAACCGCTCAATATTTTTCAACAAAACTTGGTAGATATATCAAACAGAACTTGAAGTGGTGCCTTTTGACATTTGCAGATTTTTGGCATTTTTATTTTTCCCAGTTTCCATGGAAACGATTCGGACTTAGTCCCAAAAGGGAGGGGTGGGTTTCGTTTCCGGAGCACAGATCGAAAACTTCTTAATATCTTTCAGCAAAACTTGGCAGGTATGTGAGGCAGATGCCAAAGTGGTGCCTTTTGATATTTGGCAGATTTTTGGCATTTTTATTTTTCCCGGTTTCCATGGAAACGATTCGGACATAGTCCCAAAATGGACGGGTGGGTTTCGTTTCCGGAACACAAGTCGAAAACTTCTTAATATCTTTCAGTAAAACTTGGCAGAAATGTGAGGCAGGTCCCAAAGTGGTGCCTTTTGCTATTTGCAGATTTTTGTCATTTTTATCTTTCTCGGTTTCCATGGCATTCAGACTTAGTCCCAAAAAGGCGTGGTAGGTTTCATTTCCGGAGCACAACTCAAAAACTTTTTAATATCTTTTAGTAAATCTTGGCAGATATGTGAGGCAGATCTTGAAGTGGTGCCTTTTGCTATTTGCAGATGTATGTCTTATTTTTTTTATGATTTCCATGGAAACAATTTGCACTTAGTCTAAAATCAAGCTGGACTTTAAGTAACTGTCAGATGATTTGTTCTGTCAAAGATGTGGGGGCCGGGGGGATATCCATGGTGGGGTATTGATCGGTTTATGATGATGCCTAGCTAACCCCCCTTTTTTGCCGACGGCTACTTTTTTCGGATTCTTGGGTTTCTTTGTTACGGTATAAATCACTTGGGGGTCTCCTCCGCAGGTGTCGAGATTGTTTCAATGTTCGCCTCCGTCATCTTGTATATCATTAGTGAAACATTTATGTTGTATGCTCCCCAGGGAGCTGAGATTGATAATACATTGTGCCGTGTGAGACTGACATCCAATGATCGAAGGAAAAACAAAGCGCCTTTGAGCAGGTGATCTGGATATTGGCGCTATATAGATAAATAAATAAATAAATTGACAATGCTTCGCTGTAATGATCGCTGCGGTGACTGGAGCTAAGAACATACCGTATCGGTGATACAACTCACAACTGAGGGTGTTCAAGGCGTCACTGATAAACGGATCCGCGTCAAAATCTTCGCACAAATAAAGTCGACATTCCGGAGGAATGGGAAGCAGAGACGAAACTATTACAGTGTAAAATTGGGTTATAGATGACCCTATGGTTTCCGTCATTTCAGCACCGAATCGGGCTTCATATCTCACATACAGTTTGTTGATGTCTCCATTGGACATTTTATAAGTTTTCTCGGTGGTGATGTTTTCACCCAAGTATTGTTTCCCCTTCCTACCCACAGCAAGGGACACAAGGCTTTCTCTTTTATCCCCGACGTGGGAGGATACATCTTCACCCTCCTCCTCGGCTATCATTTGGTCGACCATGTTGTCCAACTCCATCTTATACTACATCAATCTGTTTTTATATCTAATTTAATAAAACAGAACAATATGAATGTTAGGTAAAACAACACTAGAATTTCAAACGTTGTCATGTTTTTTATAAAATGGCTATATATTCAATTTGCTAAACAGGTTGCTTGATTTTGCTTGAATTTGTTGCTTAGCTAACACAACGCATAAGCCACAGGTTGGTCTGTTTTCAGCACGAGTTCGGAGTGTTTCGTTTCGGCTAACAATGTTCTCATGCATTCCCGCTCAGGTTTGGTGGGAATCACGCTGTTTCCTCTTAAACATTCCTTGAACAAATTCCTATCCTTGCAGTGAAATAAGACGACCCATCGCGTCTGTTCCCTAAGGTCTTTCAGGACCGAGTTGAATTTTTTGCGCAAGGACCCAAACGCTGTGTTTCATATGACATCCTTAAATAGCTAAACATGATAAAATATCTCTCTTTTTGGTGATCTCTTTATTCGCGCTGCAATCGTCACAGCGTCGATTCTCCCTCGAACTTCTCGTGAAAGGCTCTGTAAACGTACTCCCGGGTCGATTTTATACACCATTGCGTCGTTCATCATCCACCCATCTCTCAGTGTACGTTTTATTGACGCGTATAGTAGGGCAAAGAATCACGATATGATCGAACACATCCCAATAGAACCCTTCCAGCATATCCAATAGAAAAACGGTCTTCCCACACCCTGTCTGACCGCACACAATGGCGCAATGCGGCTCCAGGGGCAGCTCAATATCGAACTTAATAAATGGCTTGCACAAATCTTCCATCTTGTATATTAAGCTGCACATCCATAATCACGTACAAATATAGGTTTGATTTACCGGCGGTTTGAGCCTTCTTGGTGATTTGAATCGTGATCCCTTCGCTTCTGTTGTCGATGTGACGCCCGCTCCCGTGAAGATGATCGTCGTCCACATTGTCTTGGATCGCATGTCCAGCCACAACGCGTACTTGGTCTTAAGGTATTGTCCTAGCGTCACGGATGCGAGACCGAGATCCTTGACGATCGCGTTGATTTCCGGTGGGCACTTGATCTTCGGTAATTTTTTGATTTTGTCCCACTGCTGGTCAGCTCGCATGCCTTGGATAAGAGTTAATTGGGCACGCCCTTGATGGTCACTTCCACTTTTGTAATCTCTGGGTTCCAATATTTTTTGACAAAATATTTCCGCGAAGACCGCTAAGGTTTTACAAACAGTGCAGACTGAGCTGGGTGCCATGGCGAGTGCGATCGATCGAAACGGTGATTTTTCGTTTAATCTTTCAAAATACCCTTCATCGAAGGGGTACGTTTGACGTTCTTCCGATGATGCAGCACGCGATCGTAGAAGATGGCTAATGTTCCCAAATACTGATTGCGAATTTGTCGAGCCAATTCTTGATTCATGACCTTGTCGAACTTCAACGAAATATTGTCGATGGTATAGCTGCTGATGGTATTTGTAACAACAACATGGCCATAATCGTTAAACGTGAGTTCGTATTCCAGCCTATCGCCCAGCGCGGCTTGGTTAAACGGCATGTAACCCTCGAGTAGTTCAAAATTGAATGAAATGTACAAATGGTTCCCGAATGCCTCGGCTATAGCCTTATAGCGGAGAGATCGGCTTGTTCAAAAGTATAACCCCACGCAACCGAGTCGCTGGATGCAGTTCGCTCGCAGTTCTCCAGAGGTCTGTGTAACTGAAAAACACAACACTGTCGGCGATGCTCAGGATCTCGTTCCCGCTAATTTTGATGTCCATTTTTTTTCACGATGGTTCGATTTCTCTTTATTGGAATCCAAAGTGATCTGAAAAGACAGGGAACGATGACGTCGTTCACGCCCAGATTAGGAAAGCGCACCAACAGCATTTGGCTTTCATCGATCGTACTTGGATTACTGGTGATCGTCACGCACTGATGAATGGCTTTGACCACTAGGGGTTCCCTCAATCTTCAGAAAGGGTTTAGTTTTTGTCGACGTATGCCGACGACATCGTTTATATTGAAAGTAACTTTCTATATCTTTACAACGATTTGGTGATAGAACCCTCGATCAACAAGCCAACAATTCATTAACGGGTGAAAGCATAGGCGATACCCTGTTAAAGATGACCGCCGATGATTATTACGATACCCTAAAACGAAAGGAAAATCTCTCTCCCCATTATCGCAATTATTCTTACTTGGAAATCGATGATCTAGAGATGCTTCGACTGAAAGGTGCTCCGGACCTTGATCTCATGCATTCCCCTATGAGAAAACCCCTCGCCTTGTCCACGCTGGCCACTCGCAATGGTGCCCACTTTATCTGCGACAAATTAAATATTGCCGGTTATCAGCAAAATATTTTCACTAAGACCGCTAAGATTTTACAGACAGTGAGGACCGAGCTGAGTGCCACGGTGAGTGCGATCGATTGAAACGATGATTTGAGAGACGTGCCGCAACCGCGCTTAAGAAGTATCAAACGAAATCGACAAAATATTGACCACCTACTGGAACGAACCCTTGCCAGGTGTTGTTCAGGAACTGCGAGGGCTAGACAAGGCCTTACAAACCATTCGTGGATCGCTTGTGGACAATATGGCAAAAATGAAAGAACTCGACGATTCTATCACTTACGAGACAACAAAACTCGAACAAGCGGATGATGATGAGCCGAGCCACTCACTGCGAAAGATTCGAATCAAGTAGCTAAGGCACTGGAACGTATCTACAAATGAAGCCCTTTGATGTGGCCTACCGAATTACAAGTCGATCCCGGGCGCGAGTTCATGGGTTCCGTGTCACAGCTGTTATCTACACACATGGTCGAAGTCAGGAGCCGGATGGTGGGAGCCCACCGCAGCCAAGCCACCATTGAGAGCTTTAACCGCACCTTAGCCGAGCGTTTGTTTGGACACCAGTACGAAAAATACTATCGGGTCAGATCAGCGTGAGGTGTTTGTACCAACCCGGTGAACTCGAGGGAGAGGATCAACGTCGTGCCACGGACCCTGTATGGTCTGTCAAAACTTACCACATCGATCGGGTGGACATCAAAGAAAATGAACTCTCTTTGTATTACTTGAAAGACAGACCAGGTAGGGGATTCGTGCGAGAAGAATTGCTCGTCGTACGCCACGATACGGTATTAATCCCTTATTAAAGATTCGTATATTTATATTTATCATCATGTGCAGATTGATCGAGAAACGGTTGTTCAGGCGCATCGGGGTGGACGTCCATAGACTCAGCGCTACTTCGAGTGATTCGTCGAGGGCAATTCAAGACCCTGTACATAGTTTAGGTCTGGAGGCTACCGAACTGTTACAAGGTCTCATGGATACTTTAGTCGATTATAGCCTTGAGACCAGAGAACACACTGCCCCATACTCGACCTACTCCTTAGCCTACTTCGATGAGTTTATGGCAGACCCCATCTATTGCATTGTCGCTCAATACTACGGCTACGTTTAAAACAAGGACACATCCAATGATGGTACGCCATCAAACACACCAGTTTTTCACCATCGATGGGGCATGCTTCAGACATATATGACACTATAGAACATAACTGCTGCAGGAACCCCATCCTAATACTACTTGTCACAATTATATCCATTCTCAAGTGTACTCTCCGAAAACACATACATTTCCATTTGAAACAAGTAATTGCAGTATTATCCTTGTCAATTCACGGAAAAATGAACCGCAGAATGCAAAATGTCATCAGGGAGCCTATTGGCACCTGTGCAACATGCTGAAAATAAATAATAATCATCATTGCTTATAATGCTAACAATAATACTTATATTACACATGTTACAAAACTGAAGTTTAGTTTTAGTAACACTTCAGTTACAAATTCATGATTATGGAAACGGTGTAACAGAGGTTGGGGTTTTACAAAAATAATACCTACATTTGACTAGCAACTCCACCCTCTGGGTGACCGGTGCCCCGATGTTGTTGGTGGCAGTACAGGAGTAGTTCCCTCTTTGTCTACAGTCTGCTGACTCCAGTCTGTATGTTGCTGTCAGGGAGTTATCTGCCCTTGTCAACTCCTCAGATCCATTTAGTAACCTGATGACTGATTTTGGATTACTGTCAACCTGGCAGGTCAAGGTAGCTTGATCCGATTCGTTAACTGTCACTGAACGACTGAGTGAGTTGACCGTAAACATACTTATATCGACAGGATCTGAAATTAAAACCCAATGGAATATTTACATGAAAAACTTCAATTTTGATACCTATAACTAAACGAAACAGTCATTGTGATAAACAGCTACATAAAGGATCAGAATCCCAGATAGCATTCAGACGTTGGCGAATTCAGACGAATTTTCTGAGAAAAACTGCCAGGATTACTGCAAATTTAGACATGGCTCCATCAGCATTTTTTTCCATTATTATTCAACAACATTTACACTGAACTAAACCTTTTTCATCACAGGTCTCCATCCAAGTAAAGTCATACTGTTAGTCTTTGCTTTCTGCAGAAAAGGTTGAACTTCAAACAAGCCATGGTAGATTTAATTTCATCAAACACATGAAGTTAAGATTCACTGGTCCTTATTACTTTTCAATGAAACATAAAACAAGGTGTGCATAATGACAATGCTCATTCCTAATACATAATATTTACAATCCAAAAAACACACTCTTTAGCAATGACATATGCACTGGCAGAAGCATTATATTTGCTTGAAAAAATAATGGAAAAGTTATAAGCTTTTTAAAAAAATGAGCATTGGGAAGGTGTGTATTTTAATCAACAATATATGTTGCTCTGCACATCATTTATTAGGCAGCATCTGACTGATTATGCATCTAAATCCTATGCTGTGATGGGTCATGCAACAAGGCTGACATGCACTGACAAAAATGAAAAAGGACAACTTTGGTTTTATGAAAGGCATCTTATTTCAGGCATCAATAGGCATCATGCTTCCAAGGGGAATAACTCTCCACTTCTAAAAAACCTGTTATCTGAACAAATGATTGATTAAAAATTTGCATATCAAGGAACACTGAAATAGAAAGTATAAAGTAGGTAAATCATCAGCCACTTACAGTTCAGTCTCTACTGAGATACACATGATGAACCAATATCTGATCCTGATAAGATGTACAGAAAGGTCTTCAGTTAAACTCTCAAGACACATACTCTACTACAGTTGTGGTCACAGGTTTTCTGTATTGATTCTGGACTGGATTCAGGTATAATGTTGCAAGATTGTGCGCAATCTTCCTAACTCAAACCTTTGTTGTCTTCCGATCTGATATGTCAATCAGGGTGTAGGATTTACTCCCATCTTGTGTGATAATTAATAAATATAAGGTTCCACAAAGCTATCATGTGACCCACAGTTCTACTCATTAGTGAATGCAGCATTCCAATGAGTGTATCAAGTGACAAGATTTTCAAATGCATCATAGTCTCCCCCATCTTCAAGGCAGACATACTCAAGATCACACCAATCTCACTGGGCACTAGTTGTCTGCTCTGACTCAGACAACATTACACATTCATCTTGGTGTGTACACAAATGCATTACAATTTAGAGTCTACTCAGGCACTACAGGTACTACTGAATAACGTTGAACTTGAAGAGAGAAGATGATGATCCAAGGATGTCTCAACACGTGTTCACTCAGTGAGTACAGAGGAACATATGATACTTGTATGAAACCACTAGCAGAAGAGTAAGTCAAGGGCGGTAATCAAGCAGGACCAGGTTTTATCTAGGTAAGGATTACCTCCCTTAGTTATTAAAAAATTTATCGCAGGGAATCTGTAACACATCACTAAGTGACGGAGGAAAAGGCTAACACAACCCAGAGGGAATGTTTACGCCTATAATAAAGCTCAGTTTGTTATCTGAGTTCAGTGAGGGGTCAGGCTCTATGGGTACTGGATCCCTAGTCTTCCCTGATAGGTCACACAGCTTTGGGTTCCCCTCTTCTGGGTTAGGAAGGGAGTCTGTTGTATTAGACAGTTATCCCATTAATCTGTGTCAAAACATAATCTAACATAGAACTCAGTAAGTCAGTCTCTTCTTGTTTCCTTTATGCATCCCTGACTCCACTTTATTGACTAAGTTCCGATAGAATTCTCTCCCTCTGTTTACTTGCTTTCCTTTCCCCAATACATGCCCTACACATTTCCTGTTTTGCCTTTATCTGTGTCTCAAATACACACTTTTCAGCCTCATCAAGCACACTATCAACTTCCCTCGTTTCACTCTGTTCATCAGGTTCATTCCATTCTGAAGCAAAAGGTATTGTTGCCCGTCTGTCAGGGAAAATTTCATCCATACACGTTAACATGGCTGAGATAGAAGATATAGGGTATGCATGCAGCTGACATGAGATTCAAGGCCATCGGGCATCAGCTTGGATACTACCATGCTATCACCAATAGGCTTTACTGTAAACACCAAGAAACAGATGCTGTCAAGGATTGAACATTGTCAGTGTATCCCAGGAAGACCACTTAAGTGGAAGTATGTAACCATCTCTAGATTTTGCTGACTTGACTCATGAACATCAAAGGCAAAGTCTGCAGTGGTGTTCGAATCTTTGATCCTGAAAACAGATCAATTGGCAGGACAAAAGTAAGTTCCTGTTTTTTGTTACACAGAGCCGGCTAGATCGACCCCGTTCCCGTCGCCTGAAGCCCTTGGCTTCTCCTCGAGGGGACCGGCCTCCTACGTACGCCAGGGCATGATAACCGCTTTTTCCAGTCAGAGCAGCCCTGGTTTCTGTAGGAAGGGACTTTGGCTCCCGGCTCTTGCCATCGACCACCAAGCCCCTACGTCTGTCTGCCATATTGCCGGGTAATACAGGATCTCCTACGTACGCCAGGGCGTGATAACCGCATTTTCCAGTCAGAGCACCCCTGGTTTCCGTAGGAAGGGACTTTGGCTCCTGGCTCTTGCCGTCGACCACCAAGACCCTACGGCTGTCCGATCAAATTTTTCGTCATTCCTCATCTCCATATCCCGTACACATTATCGATGGCCACCTGGATATCCGATTTAAATCCCGCCAAATGTTCTGAGAACACAGCTATATCCAACTGGGGAGAGGTTTTTGATTTAGATCTAGAACGACGAGACTTCAGTTCAGATTTATAACAGGAAGCACACAGAGAGTGGCGATCAACATCCGCCATGAATTTCTGACATTGTAAACATTTGCTCTGCGCCATACTTGTCAATCAAAAAGGGGCGGGAATACTTCAGATCCTAAACACGTTGGAAATATATATAAGATAAATGCAAAACAGCAATGCGATTGAATATTAAATGGAATGCGATTTGTAACTGACCTATATATGAAGAATTGAAGACTTGATTTGAAATGAAAATTTCACTCGATTCTCTGCACGTCATGCGTGTGGACCATACAGAAAAATTATGAAGGGTTCTAGGAGAACAATTCAGTGACGTCAGGATCAAGGGAGATAACTCAGGGGTAGATTAGGTATACCACTAGGAAAAGCTATGACTTAGTGTTAAATTTCTTTTGATTTTTTGTATGTATTCTGTGAATCCACAGGAATAAGGCTACCATAATCCAGAGGGAATGTTTACATTATAATTATATCAATTTGATGGGATTTGAAGTAGTCACATAATCAGTAAGGTACAATCATAAAACTGCTGGTACTTACAGTGAACAACAAGGGTAAACTGTTTACTGGCACGTCCTATCACATTCTCAGCTTCACACGTATAGTCTCCAGCATGGGCTCGGTTGACCTTGTCCAATGTGACTTGGCCTTGACCTACATCGGTAGTCCCCTTCTTCAGTTGGAGTCCACAAGAAGGATTACAGTCGGCAGTACATCTAATAGATACAGGCCCTGTTCCTTCCACTACTGTGTGGGGGGAGGATGGAGTTATACTGACACTGGTTCCTGGTCCATCTGAAATTAGACACTTACAGTATACCCTACTTGCCATGTTGAATCTACTAATGTGAGGAAGGAGGGGAGTTATACTGACACTGGTTCCTGGTCCATCTGAAATGAGACACTTACAGCTGGGAATATACCCTACTTGCCATGTTCCTTCTACTAATGTGTGGAAGGGGGGAATTATACTGACACTGGTTCCTGGGCCATCTGAAATGAGACACTTACAGCTAGGAATATACCCTACTTGCCATGTTCCTTCTACTAATGTGTGGAAGGGGGGAATTATACTGACACTGGTTCCTGGGCCATCTGAAATAAGACACTTACAGCTAGGAATATACCCCACTTGCCATGTTCCTTCTACTAATGTGTGGAAGGGGGGAATTATACTGACACTGGTTCCTGGTCCATCTGAAATTAGATACTTACAGCAAGGAATATACCCTACTTGCCATGTTCCTTCTACTAATGTGTGGAAGATGGTGCGTAACTTTCCATATTGCTCTGTCAATAATTTCGTTCAGTCCTTCATTAACCATTTTTCTTTTCATTAGTTCGAAAGAAGCACACTTACTACTTAGCTCAAACAGTAGGCAAGGCTCCATTTTCATTACTTAATATAACGTTATTTAGAATTAGAAACTTAATAAAAATATGATAAACATTTAAGGAAATTATGAAGTTAGTTAGGAAGGGTCAATGTACTTGAAAAGTGCATTGACCAGAGTACGGTAACTGGATTCTTATTGATTGGGAAATAACAATTTCCATGGATTAATATAAACAAGAAGACAAAGTCATCAATATCCCCCGCAACGGCAAAATACTCTTCATGATTATGTCTACGAGTTATGATTATGTCAAATATTTAGATATGTATATAGAAAAGTGGAAGGAGAGTATTGAAAGATTTTTAAAGTTCTGCTCCAGGAAGGAGCACTATCACCAATTTCAGTCTCTGTCAAACTTGCTGCCATGGAAATGCCAAAAATACTTTATTCAGAAATCCAAAACTACCAAAAGGCACCAGTACACCAACAGATCTATGTATGTGCCAAGTTTGGTTAAGAAACATTTTACGGTTTTAGAGTTCTGCTCCGGAAAAGTGCACTACCACTAATTTCTGTTTTAGTCAAACTTGTTGCCATGGAAACGACAAAAATATTTTATTCAGAATTCCAAAACTACCAAAAGGCACCAGTACACCACCAGATCTATGTATGTGCCAAGTTTGGTGAAGAAATAGTGAACGGTTTTAGAGTTCTGCTCCAGGAAAGACAAAAGTTGACGGACCGGACGCACGGACGGAGTCCATTTTAATACCCCCCCGCAAAACGCGTTGCGGGGGATAAAAACACGTTAAAGATCAAATGTACTCTAGGGGGGTACAAATACATAAATCACTAATTGGCATCATTATAAATGAAACCCCATCATAAAAAATACTCATTTCGATCTTTAACCAACTTAAATCGATCGTTTTGACAACAGTGCACAATTCTCACCCGCGAAGGAAATTTCAACCAATCAGAGCGTCGCGTCTCTGTGACGTCATGTGAGAATAGATTTGAGTGCCAATGTAGACTTTGTCTCCTGCTTTGCCTAGTTTCCGAGTTACAACTTGTTTTCATAGACAAAATCACTTGGTGTCGCTAGGCCTTACTTGTTCGAGCCAGACGCTAGTGATTAGAGGATTATATGTTTAATTATCCATGTTATACATGATGTGTTTACTCTCATTGCAGATCTCCATCATTTATGATTGACCGTGAAAAACAGTCATCTGTAAAAAGTATTGCCTACTTATTTATGATGGAGATCTTTCACCTCTGCAACTTGGTACATCAGAGATTCTAACCTACAGTTTCAAGACACAAACATGCCAGTCGTTGGATGCCCTATTCCGTCATGCGACTTCGTGACAGAAGACCTTGATTCTGTGGTGGTAGCAGCACTCTTAACAGCCCATGCAACAGTCCATACCACAGGACCTGCCATCTCTGCAAAAGTAGAAAAAGTGAAACGACCAAGCATATCACTGCCGGAACAAGCGAAGATTGGTCATACTTTAAATCCAGATGGAAGGACTATGTCCAGGCGACCAAGGTCACAGGGAAGGACCGCGTTGTACAGCTTCTTGAATGCTGTGACGAGACACTGCGCAGAGATCTCACATGTTCGGCTGGTGGATCCCTCACAGAAAAATCCGAGGAAGATGTCCTGAAGGCCATTAGACTCCTTGCTGTCAGAGAGGAGAACACCATGGTAGCTCGCATTACCCTCCACAGCATGACTCAGGATCGAGATGAAACTGTTCGCTCCTTCGGTGCAAGGCTAAGAGGTCAGGCTGGCGTCTGCAAATTCACCATTGCATGTCCAGGGTGCCATCAGGAGGTGAACTACACAGAGACAATCCTACGCGATGTACTCATCCGTGGACTAAATGACCCTGAAATCCAGTTAGATCTCCTTGGAGACAAGAACCAAGACATGAATCTCGAACAGGTGTTTCAATTTGTGGAAGCCAAGGAATCAGGCGAACGCTCGGCATCTCGACTTCTGGACTCCCAGTCTGTGGAAGCTGTTAGCAGTGGCTACCGAAGAAACAAGGACACAGCTGTTAATTCATCCAAGAAACTGGATACGTCCGAGTCATGCTTCTACTGTGGAAGAAAGGGGCATGGAAAAAGTGCATCCCTGAAAATCAGGAAAAAACACTGTCCTGCCTTCGGTCGCATGTGTTCATCCTGTAACCGCTACAATCACTTTGACAGTGTGCCAGAGCAAAGTGAAACTGAGAGCTGAGAAGCCTCCACGGGCGGTTGAGGAAAATGAAGGTGCGGTCTTTGACATGCTCTGCTCACTCACTGACATCAGCTGGCGCCAAGGAAAGAAGACACTTCACCTTGATCACCACCTATATGATCAGCTGACGGACACATGGACTAAACAAGCCTCCCGGCCCCAGCCCTTCCTCAACCTATCGATGGCTGTCCATGCAGAAGACTATGACAGACTAGGCTTTATATAAGTCCAGCACATTCAACATCTGCGAGCACCAACCTCTCCCCCTCATGGATGGACCTCCCATGAAACTGATGGTCGATCTGGACGCCCAGCCTGTTGCTCACCACACTCCTGTCCCTGTCCCACTTCACTGGCAGAAAGACGTCAAAGCCAGACTAGACCAGGATGTCAGACTAGGTGTGCTGGAGCCAGTGCCAATTGGAGAACCGGTTACATGGTGCCACAGAATGGTCGTCTGTCCAAAGAAGAATGGCAAGCCGCGACGCACTGTTGACTTTCAGGCTCTCAATGCCCATGCCATTAGAGAGACACATCACACACAATCCCCCTTCCACCAAGCCAGATCAGTGCCACAGAATAAGAAGAAATCTGTCTTCGATGCATGGAATGGCTACCACAGTGTCCCCATTCGAGATGAGGACAAACACCTTACCACATTTATCACACTACGGGGCCGATATAGATATCGCACTGCTCCACAAGGATATATAAGCCTCCGGAGATGGATACACAAGACGCTTTGACGAGATTGTGTCTGATGTGCCAAACAAAACCAAGTGTGTGGATGGCGCACTCCTGTGGGCTGATGACATTGAGAAATCCTTCTTCCAGGCATGTAATTGGCTTGACATCTGTGGAAGGAATGGCATTACTTTAAACCCTGAAAAGTTCACTTTTGCACAAGACACCGTGGAGTTTGCAGGCTTTGAGATTACTCGTGCCAGTGTTCGACCTTGCTTGAAGTACCTACAAGCCTTCATGGACTTTCCTACACCAAAGAACATAACGGACATGCGTTCTTGGTTTGGACTTGTCAATCAAGTGTCACACGCATTCAGCATGGCTGAGAGGATGCATTCTTTTCGTCAACTTCTAAAGCCTGGAACACCATTTCGTTGGGATGACAATCTGGACCGCTTGTTTCAAGAATCCAAGACCGTCATTGTCAATGAGATTGAGAAAGGTGTGCACATCTTTGACGCAAACAACAGACTGGTCGAAACACGGAATTGGATTTTGGCTCTTCCAGAAGCACTGTCAATGCCCAAAGACCCTGCCATTTTGCTGTAGAGATGGATGGAAAGTCACCCTGGTGGGAAGTCGTTTCACCCACGCCGTGGAATCCCGCTATGCACCGGTCGAGGGGGAAACACTAACAGTGGTTGATGCCCTTGAGAAAGCAAGGTGAGTGAGTGAGTGAGTGAGTGGGTGAGTTTAGTTTTACGCCGCACTCAGCAATATTCCAGCTATATGGCGGCGGTCTGTAAATAATCAAGTGACAATCCAGTGATCAACAGCATGAATATCGATCTGCGCAATTGGGAACCGATGACATGTGTCAACCAAGTCAGCGAAACTGACCACCCGATCCCGTTAGTCGCCTCTTACGACAAGATAGTCGCCTTTTTATGGCAAGCACATGGGTTGCTGAAGACCTATTCTACCCCGGATCTTCACGGGTCAGAAAGCAAGGTATTTTGTCCTTGGATGCAATGATTTGACCATTGCAGTTGACCACAAACCTCTACTAAAGATCTTTGGGGATCAATCACTTGAATGCATCTCGAATGCTCGACTACGTAACCTGAAGGAAAAGACCCTGCGGTACAAATTCCACATGGTTCACATCCCCGGAGCCAAACACAGAGCTGCCGACGCTGTATCTCGTAACCCAACTGGTAACCCTGAGAGGATAGTTCTAGTGGATGATATTGCAGCCATGGACTGTACTGAACTTTCCCCTTCTCTGGATGTTTGTCATAACATCCTTGCCTCCATCAGATGCAGTGAAGACCCTGACTACAGTGTAGAGGATGCCACTCTCCAGTCTGCTGCATCTGCAATCAGCTCCTTGGAACCCATCACGTGGAACAAGGTGAAAGTTGCCACCACTAGCGATGTATCCATGGCCAAACTTCGTTGATCTTATTGAAACTGGGATGCCAGAATCCCGCCTTGAACTTCCTACCGCGACTACGTGAATATCATCAGTTCAGAGAGCATCTCCACCACGGTAGAGCGGAGTTGTGCTATACAAGGACCGGATTGTGATCCCACCAGCACTACGTGAAGATGCCCTTACTGCCCTCCATTCTGCACACCAAGGCGTCTCATCAATGATGTCCAGAGCTGAAGCATCTATCTTCTGGCCCGGACTCACATTGGCCGTTACAACCCTCCGAACCAACTGTGCTCACTGCAATCGGATGGCTCCATCACAACCATCAGCCCCACCAACACCACTAGTATACCCATCCTACCCCTTCCATTGTCTATGCGCTGACTTCTTTCATTACAAGGGTGTCAACTATCTGGTGCTGGTCGACAGATACTCCAACTGGCCAATTGTGGAGAGAACTGCTTACGACGCACATTTGTCACATTTGGCATACCTAATGAACTTTCCTCTGATGGGGGAACCGAATTCACAGCCTCTGCAACCAGAGAGTTCCTTCACACATGGTCAGTACATCATCGACTATCTTCTGTCGCCTTCCCCCACAGCAACTGCAGGGCAGAAATTGGCGTGAAGACAGTCAAACGCATGATCACTGACAACACCGAACCCCAAGGTGAACTTGACACGGATGCTTTCCAGCGGGCAATGCTTCAGTACAGGAACACCCCAGACAGAGACACAAAGTTATCTCCTGCTATGTGTGTTTTTGGCAGAGCCATAAAGGACTTCATCCCCATCCTACCCGGTCGGTACAAACCTCATGAGACATGGAGCGATACACTATTACTGAGGGAGGAGGCACTCAGAAACCGACATATGAAGATGGCAGAACGTCTCACTCAGCACACCAAACAGCTCCCACCTCTCGCAGTTGGTGACTTTGTCAGAATCCAGAACCAGATAGGGCCTCACCCTCTCAAATGGGACAAAACAGGATGTTGTACGGGTAGACGGATCAGGTAGAGTGACCCTACGCAATCGGAAGTTCCTCAGGAAGTACATCCCTGCTTTCCAACCTCCATCTAGACGCTCAATCGCTGATGACTTGCCAAGGCCACAAACATCTACCCTTGACAATACCACCACCCCCATACTATGTCCACATCCGGCTCAGACAACATCAGAACACTTGACCACACCTACAACTGTCTCTACCGGTGACGAACAACGCACTCCGCATCAACAGCCAGTGACGTCCAGACCAGCTGCTACGCCTGATGTCTCACAATCCACACCCCCCTCACCTGATAAATCCCGTCCACTCTGTCCTGTGATCAGAGAACCCACTGTCCTGACAGAGTCACAAAGCATCGATCCTTCATCGACCCTAACAGTAGACACAAGTGTGATCCACCCACGACGTTCTACCCGCACCAAGAAAAAGCCAAACTGGCTGTCTGATTACGTGCATGTTACGAGTCAGAATAGTCCCTTGGCCAAAGGACAGTCTACCCAGTGAAAGCCCTGAATGCTTTATTGCCAGTTTCTCTCTTTATTCCAGTTTGTTCCAAACGTTTAGACTTTTCCCAATCACTTAAGGACAATTCAAGACATTATGCTTTATTTAACTCAAACCCGAGTTCTAGTCAGAACGATTTCTTTCAGTCCTTGCCACATCTTTGTCAAGATCCGACAATGACCTGGGGAGGGATAGAGGATTATATGTTATTTAATTATCCATGTTATACATGATGTGTTTACTCTCATTGCAGATCTCCATCATTTATGATCGACCGTGAATAAAGAGTCATCTGTAAAAAGTATTGCCTACTTATTTAGTGATAGAGAAAACGATGATCACCCTCGCTCATCACGGTTACGGTTAATTTCTTCAACCTAAACAGTGTGACATTAAGAAGGGTGGATGCCCATCAGATGCAGTTACCGCGGTATTTGAAAACATCCCCGGTAGTTCTTGTCTGATTGTAATAAAGTATCAAAGCAGTTTGGGCTTTTTCAGGTTTTCTAATGCCTGGATGGTATAATGACTGATCCAAATTGATCCCATTTCTGTGTTTTGTTTCACCTCGATATTAATCATGTCATGTAAATCTATGACGTCTATTACGCATGATATTAAAAATTGACATTTGATTTATTTGAATCCGTAAACTTAACAACCCTACTTTGCCATTGCTAGAAGAATCTGAAAATTTACTTAGGTAAATAGGTACATACAGTTTTAGCACACAGCAAATGCTTATATGTATTTCTGATGCAACAATGAAGTTCTGTTCGTATTCTCAAAACAGTGTCGGCCCATAAGTTTTATGGGATACATTCCTCGAACAAGGTAACAGCCTGACATTGTTCCTATAACTTTAATCTGTTTAATTTTAATATTTGCATTTTGTTTCTATTCATTTGTCATAGCATTCAACAGAATCGTTGTTTTCGCTGTGAAGTGTAATGAGACAGACAACATACACTAGGGCGTGTGTGCACATTATGATTCACATTGGCAAACTATACAATGTCTAGCTAGATATTACAGTCCTGTTAGAAATTCACTGTGAGTATCAGCAAATCGCCTGCTTTTTATTAAGTTTCAAAATGCATACAAGTATGATAATAAACTAATTAGAATTCTAAGACCAAATATATAGACGTACATTGACTAGTATCTACATACTGATACCACGTGATATCTACCACGTGAATGTAGCAAAAAGTTTTTCACGCAGTATTGTCACTTCGACCCCCACCTCGCTTCCGTGGAAGAAATCGATATGCTACAAGTTGTGTCATGCAAAATCCTTTTGGTCATGATTCAAATACATATTTAACTACGAGTAGAAAGTAGTTTTGATTTTCTAACTTGATGAAAACAAACCATAATCTCATTAATTCTAATAGACTTTAGCCCGCGACTTCACGATTTTAAAAAATGGCGCGAACATCCGCCAGTCTGAGGATAAATGCTATTTAGGTTTGTTTTCACCGAGTTACAAAATCCAAACTACTTTCTACTGGTAGTAAAATATGTATTTGATTGATGGCCAATAAGGATTTTGCATGATTTATAACTTATAACATAACAATTTCTCTGGTGAGGCGAGGTCGGTGTCAATATAATACTACTTACAATATTATCACTTCGACCACAACCTCGCTTCCGAGGAAGAAATCGTTATGTTACAAGTTGTGTCATGGAAAATCGTTTTGGTCATCAATCATATACATATTTTACCACTACTAGTAAATAGTTTTGATTTTTTAACTTCCGTGAAGCGATCTGAACACAAGTAAGATATTGTTCCAGGCTTTCACAATGCTCGCTTTGCACTCAGAAATATAACCCATTTAGCACGAACTGCGGGGTTCTGTCCAAATCTGGGCATGGTGACACCATCGCCCAAACCCTAGGAGCAATTGACGACAACACAACGATTCAACATGTCTTCGCTTATGTCGAGAAATCATTAAAATGACGAGCTTGCTACACACTTTATATACAACTAACTGAAAATCCTTCCTCACAGGACGTCACTGCAGTGCTCTGACGACAGAGTTACGTAACATCTCTGTGGTTTCGTTGGCGGGCGCGAGTGAAGCAGGCGACTTTTTGGCAACTTTTAATAGCTCGGTATTAATTAACCACAAGTTTTTGAAGAATGATTTTGGTGTTCCGCATACATCGTGGCCATACATGCTACTGAAGTTTAAAACATCACATTTAATTTCTTGTGACCTTACACTTTGTTTACACCTTTCATTGACAAATTCTGTAACCACATGGAAACAATTTTTGGCATTGTGATTATTCTCAGTTCATCCAGTGGTTCGTAGACGTCACTTGTGAGATGTCTGAGAACGATATTGAGGTCCCATGCCGGAGCTTGAAATCTCTGTTTATGGTCCTCCAATTTATAAGAGCGTAACAAGGCCAGTAACTCTGGTACTTTCGTTAGCTTGGCACCCGTCCTCATAGTAATAACTGAGCTCAATGCTGCTAGGTATGTTGAGAGTGTAGATCCTTTTAGTCGCTTTGTTTGCCATAAGTGACAAAGATAGTCTGCCACTTGAGGATGTGTTGCTTTTCTAGCTGAAAATCCATTTTTAGCAGCGTAGGTCTCAAAGCTGTGCCACTTGTCGTTGTACAAGTTGCGTGTAGAATTGCGTAAAGCAAGCGTGACTGCTTTCGCCGCTCTGGCGGAGTACCCTCTCTTGTTTAAACATGCCTTGATACAGTCCACACGTGTAGTTGGAATGCCCCTGGGTTGCCGTGCGCCTGCTTTGTGTGAGGATGTACTAGTAGATTGGACCGCTCTGGTAGTTGCAGTTGAGGTGGTCCGAGTTCTTGTATGAGAATGGGGAACCACATTCTCGCTGGCCAGTAGGGCGCGACCAAAATCAGTTGGAGGTTCCTTATCTGGCTGATTTTCTGTAACACCCTCGGTAGTAGCGCTGGCGGTGGAAACACGTACGCGTTTTGGCCTTCCCAGGATATGCTGAGAGCGTCCGTTGCCCACGCTCGTGGATCTGGGACTGGAGAGACAAATGTTGTTAGCTATTGTTAAAGCGTGTGGCGAATAGGTCTATCAACGGTGCTCCTATTTCCTTGATGATCTGTGTAAAGATCTCTGGATGGAGCATCTATTCCGTCGGCGATGGTTGAGTATGATGGGAGAGTGCGTCTGCTAAGACATTCTTGGCTCCTGGAATGTGACATGTTCTTACGTGGATGTTCAGATCGTCGAATAGGTCGAACAGTTGAAAGCATAGATTCAGTAGGTTCAATGATCTGGTTGAGCCTTGCTTGCTTATATAAAACGCCACTGTAGAGTTGTCTGTGTGTACCATGAGATGCGCATTCTGTAGAATGGTGCTCCAATGGAGTATGGCGTTGATGACTGCTTTCATCTCCAGCATGTTGATGTGCAGACTTCTCTCTTCCTGGTTCCATATCCCGGCTGCCACATATTTGTCGAGATGTGCTCCCCAACCTTGGAGTGAAGCGTCCACGTATAGGTGGGTCTTGAACTCCGGCTCTGTTAAATAGATGCCTTCGCAAACATTCGACCTCCGGGTACACCATAGTAGATGAGGTCTGAGGTAATTCGGGAGACCGAAGGGTTCTAGGTCGTCGAGATGAGCGTTTATAAGGACCTGTAACGGGCGTAGCTGTAGTCTGCCTCTGGCTGTCATGTCTTGTGCGGACGTGAGGAGACCCAACAGACTCTGCCAGTGTCGTAGTGGCAACGGAGAGAGTAAGGCTTGAGGGATTGTCTGTTGAATCTTGAGCCATCGGTCCTCCGGCACGACGATACGGTTCTGTGTCATGAGAAATCTGATGCCTAGAAACTGCAGGTCCTGTGTAGGTTCTAGGTCCAACTTCACTAACCATCCTAGCTGAGTGAGTAGCTTGATGGTGAAATTCAACTGTAGTCTGAGACGCTCTGGATCTTGATCTACTTGAATCCCGTCGTCGAGGTAGAATGCACTGCGTAGCCCTTGATGATGTTGATATGTGACTATGGGTTTCGTTACTCTTGTAAACAACCATGGGGCTGATGAGATTCCAAATGGCAGGACCTTCCATTGGTAATGTAGCCCGACCAGTGTAAATCTGAGGTACTTTCTCGAGTCGGGATGGATAGGGATATGCAGGTAAGCATCCTGTAGATCTATGCTGGCCATGTAGTCCATCTGACGGACGAGGTGCAGTAGTTGAGGTAGATGTATCATGCGGAACCTGGGAGATCTGCGTAGATAATCCCTGTTGAACGTGCTCATATTGTAGATGAGTCGGAACTTTTCTTTGGAACCAGGAAAACTGGGGAGTAGAAACCTGGTGTGATGTTGACTGGATCCACGATTTCTATGGCCTGCTTGGTTAGAAGAGATGAGACAGCCTTCTCTATCTGATGTGTCTTGAAGTCGAACTTGTGAGGGTTGACTGTAAGCGGTGGAGCGGCCTGTAGTTGAATGCGATATCCGTGTCTTAGGATGTTGGATACGTATGGATCTTGTAGTATTCACCAGTTTTCCCAGTGTAGTTGTAAACGTCCACCCACTTGGGAAGGTTGTACGGGAATGGCTGGGGTTGGAAGACTCCAGTCGTTCCGAACCCGTCTTTCATCGTCGATAATCCCTGGAGCCTCTGGGTGCCCTGCCTCATCCGGATCTTGCCCTGCAATTGCGGGTAGGGCGGCAAAAAGAATCTTTACCGCCTCTGGAGCTACCCACTTTCTTGTCCCGTGCCCTCTGTATTCCAGGAAACTTGGACCTTCCTGAGTAATGCTGGGATGTTTGCCTGATGACGCTGGCCAGAGTGTCTATGGACTTGATCATTAGGACTTCTCTTGAATCTTTGGTAACTTCCTTAGCAACCATTTCGATTTCTCCAGCGAAGATGGAAGGAGTTGACCACAGGGCTGTGTAGAGTGACTTAGCAAACTGTTCACTCCAACTGCAGGAGGCAAGGAGACCTTGTCGACGAGGCAGTGTGAGTGCTGCGGAGATAGATGTGAGGTGGTCTGTCATGAACTGTTGGTCCTTCTTATGGGATCCATGTTATGGGAGGAGAACTTCCTGGCGTTGAACTGTGGTAGGTGCGGCGCCTGGGCTTTAGTTGCTGTCATGAAAGCTGCGTCCAGGTTCTGTGGAACCGCTGCTATGGGATCAATCGGGGGCAGAGTGAGCGTGTCGACATCATCCTCTCTCATAAGATAGGTGTGAGCCGGATTATCGTCTTTCGATGGTGAAGCCAAGTCCAATCCATTAGCCATCCAGTAACGTATTTCAGAGTCCGAAAATATGATGCCGCCATCATCCTCAGTAACAGGAGTGCTGAGTAAGGGACGTTGATACTCCTCCGATGGTGAACTAGGTGGAGTCCTAAGTGGCTGTGGTGACCTAGGTGGAGATCTGCGGGGAGACCTGCATGGAGACTTGTGCGGCGAACATCGTGGAGACCTTCGTGGAGACCTGCGCGGAGACCTGTGTGGGGATCTGCGTGGAGATCGGCGTGTTGAATGGTCCGATGATCTGTGTCTGTAGGGTGACCTGCGCGGTGACCTGCGCGGAGATAAGCGACTGTGGGTTCGCGAAGGTCCTGGTGAATCCCTCGTCGCTCTGTGGGAGGCAGATGTCTTGGATACTGTTGTTGAAGTCTTTCGCGAAGGCCTTGTCCGAGTCCGAAGCAGGAGGGGATCTTGTTGGCCTGAACGCCATTGAAGCGCAAGTCCAGCGGATGCTGATCGTCCGAGTCCTCTGCAGGGGATGGTTGAGACGACCTTCGCGCAGGCTGGTCCGGGAGTGCAGGTCTGCTGGCAGAAGTCAAGTTGATGGTAGGTCCCTCAGAGATGTCTGCTTTGGAGCCTTCGCATAGGCTCGGGACCTGGGCTGGCTGTGACTTCTTTTCCAGGCCGTAACGTTCTTCCATCAGCTCCATGATCTGCTGGGAGAACTGCTGCATAAAGTCGCCCGGGTTGAATGTCTGCGGTGGTACTGGCGCTGCCCTTCCTGCGGTGATGGCGACGGGGCCCACTGGATGGTCATCTGTCGTCAGCGTTGATACCTCGGGTTGAGACGAAATCTGCGCTGAAGTCACCGTAGCTGAGACCCGGTCGTTTCTTGCAATGAACCTCTGGGATGATGATCGGCTGTTCATCATACAGACCCTGTTCTGTCAAGGGAACAATCTCAGCCGAGAAAGTTCTAGTTGTCTGCGCTGACTTCCCCTTGGTGGTGGACGCTGCCCTGGGGGTGTAGAGTCTGCGCTGGGTGTTTGACGATCTCCGAGTCTTAGACTGTGACGACGGGATGTCTGGAGAAGCAGGTCTCTTCTTGGAGGTGGCGGACTTCGTCCACGCCTCTCCTCCGAGGGAACCTCCAGCGGAACACCAGACGGTAGGGGGTCGTCAGACAGCAGTTGACTGGTGAGGGACTCAGCTGAATTATCCATAACTGGATCAACCCTTCTCGACCTATCTGCGGCACGTCTCAGGACGCAAAGGAGGTATTTATTAAAAGCACAAGTAGATAAATGCTTGCAATAATTGCAGCGTGAGCTGAAAGAACATGGTACCGTCCAGCTAGGGCATATTAGGTGCGGGTCAGCAGCAGGGAAACGTAACTTACATTTGGAACAGATTTTCATGAACGTAAACTACTGAACAAACATGGACTACACCGTGAATAAACAGTGTTAAATACGATTAAAATATCAAAACATATTTGTTGGAGAGATATATATATGTATCCCTGGCTGTCCCTTTCTCTGCACTCCTACCTCGTAACAAATAGTGAACTGTCTCAATATTTTAACGATAGATTGTTAAACAACTTTATTATTTTAAGGACAAAAAAATCTGCAAAAACCTCACAGAGTTGGTATGATGTTTTGATTATGATCAGCGTTTCATTGAGTAGTTTATGTTTATTAGTTTTCGAGTTAGATTGCAAATCATCGGTCCGCTTTTGAGCCAAACCGACTATACCTTCATGTTCTTCAGTGACTTAACAGGAACATTTATTTTAATATCATGGTGATTGCTTATTATAAAAGATTCCAATATAACTATCATTATTTTTCATAATTGTTTTGATCAACTAATTGCAGGCATGGGTTCAATTGATGTAATGTCTGACAGGTGACGTAAGCATGTGTTTCACATGCATGATCTTATACTTAAACTGGACTGAATATGATCTGAGCATCATTTCAATACTCTTCACTGTTGTCTTGATAAAAAAAATCTGATTCAAATCAACCGAGAAAACATTTCATCTTCAATTATTTTCTCAAGGTTTGTATCATATCTTAACCATATACTCACACTGCACATTGAAATGTGTTGAAAGACCCAAAAATATAACCTAGGCCTCATAGTTTGAAAAATTTAGAATTGATATTGCTGGGATGGCTTGCACTAAGCACAGAAAATACACTTCCCAACCATGGTGTTTGGTCACATGGGCTCAGAAAGGGGTGAGAAGGTTTTGCTGTTCTTGGGGAACATAACACAGAGAGTATGTGCGTTTTTAGTAATCATGGTAGCATGACTGATATACTCACACTGCACATTGATGTTGACCTGAGCTGTGTCTGACAGTCCTGCAGTGTTGGAGGCAGTACAGATGTACACTCCTCCCTGAGTCCTGGTGACAGGTATGTCAAGTACAGCCCCATCCTTACTGTAACCACCTGGACCTGTCCACCTGTAGCTTGTTGTTGAAGGGTTGCCTGGTGTGATGTTACTGCTACAGTCGATGTTGGGACTGGTGTTCTCTGTCACATCCTTGTTGCTGGGAACGGAGGTGATCACTGGGGCGTCTGGTAGAAGCAGATGACAAAATTTGTCATGAAGTACCTATTACAAACATGATTATCACCAGAGGTGGTAGGGTAGTCTGGTTATACTTGTTTTTCTTTATCTCCTGTGTGAAGCCCATTTCTTTTGTATCCTCTCTTTGATGATGCTTGGATATAGATAAATATTGCCATAACAGGCCTAAAACCATACTCTGTCATTCACATAACATCCCTGTCTTTTTTCCAAAATGCTCTTAAAAATACAAACACATCAGAAAGTAATTCTGATTTCACCAAAATCATCTATTTATCTTTGATGCCTAACGTTGTTTACTTTTGAGTAACTTTAATACAGAAGCCCATTGCTTGTAGGTACATAAGTTATTACATTAGCATTTGGGACATCACTTTTCATTTGGGAAATTGATAAAATGAGAAAGGTAAAAACTGTCCATGTCAAGAAACAAATGTTCATGTTTTTGCTAAGTGAAAGATTGAAAGACAACAGATAAAGGTCCATATAGGACATAACTAATAATTCCAATCAGAGTGGGGATTATAGTTACTTTCCAAAATTTATCCAAAGGAAACTGAAAAAATCGGGAAAAAATAACAAAGAGTCTGAAAACATATAATGGTGGTTCAGAATGTGAACATGAAATGGCATGTGCAATGGGAGATACTAGACTGTGGATTATCCATGGCCTGTACAGTCTCTCAATCTGATTATTCTGCCATCAGGACCTTCACAAACACACACAAACTTGAGTAGGAAGGTTAGAGAACCAAACACAAAATTACTTCCATAATAGCAGGTACCCATCCACTCTGATGTGGAGATGTTACTATTTCCCTGTTGCATATCAACAGAGTAGAACCCATGAGCTACAGACTAACAGACAAGAAACAGAATTTCATAAATAAAATCTTACACTGCACATTGATGTTGACCTGAGCTGTGTCAGACAGTCCTGCAGTGTTGGAGGTAGTACAGATGTACACTCCTCCCTGAGTCCTGGTGACAGGTCTGTCAAGTACAGCCCCATCCTTGCTGTAACCACCTGGACCTGTCCACCTGTAGCTTGTTGTTGAAGGGTTGCCTGGTGTGATGTTACTGCTGCAGTCGATGTTGGGACTGGTGTTCTCTGTCACATCCTTGTTGCTGGGGACGGAGGTGATCACTGGGGCATCTGATATAAGAAAAAAATTGTCATGACATATCTTATGAAATTCATCCAACTGTTATGCATACACAATTCTGTGAAAAATACAGATAATTTGTCCCACAGTGATCATTAATCATGAATGATACTTGACACTTTTTATTTCTAAACAAGAATGAGTCTTTCTTATTTATGTTTGTTTAAATTTATTAGAGAATCCACTCTTGACACAAAATTGGCTCTTCAGTACATATACTTGACAGTTTTAACTTTTGCTACAAAATGCCAGTTTGTTGACTGATCTAACCCCCTGGCTGCCGAGTTTTTTTTCAGGCGCACATTTTCATACGCTTTGAAAAGTGAACGTTGTGCGAGAATTGAGCCCGCGTGGTCCTGGATCTACGTAAGGCTATAAAATTACACAGAAATGTAGAATATTAAATTTCCCATCCGTTGGTATAAATATAAGTGCAACTACCTTGACGGTTTGAGAAATAGACCTTGCTAAATGTTGTCCAAATTCTTGTTATGCGTTAAAAAGCAGTAAATTTCTCCGCTTTTATCGGCACCGATAAAAAGCACTGTGCTCGTATTTTTAATGGGGCATCTTTACGGAAAGTGTGAAGCGAAGAAAATACAGCCTGATATCTGAGCGACATAAGTGTATATGAATTGGGTTTATGTGCTTGTGCATAGCGTTATCACGCTCAACATTAAAATGACTGCATAATAAATGTCAAAAATGGATTTTCTTCTATGGCGTCAAAGCGGCGACAGAGAGGTCATACGATATAATGATAAGGGGCATAACTCCGTTATCGTAACACTAGGTCAATGTAACTCAGATCACTTGGAGAGAATTTGTTGTGGATCACGGACGCTATATTTTCGTTATTTTATATTCATGGTGAACCACACTATTCCAATTCAAACTTCCCCAATGTGAACGGATGCGCTTTGGTAGTTTCACAATTTATAAGAAAAGATGACAACGTATTACATGTGAAAGCACGTAATAGCGATTTGAATGGCCCTATCCGATATATAAGTTAGCTCTTAGATTCCCATATTCTCCTGTTTGTGTAGATGTAATTTGACTAATTTTGCATCGTTAGTACTCTATTACCAGAGTACTAGCCATATCTTCAAATGTAACGAAATTGCTGAAAATAATACAACATTTTAGTTGACGTCATCACTTGTTTTATGCATTTTGAGACGTCAGAAAAAGACGACATTGGTATGCTGATTAGTATATATCTCGCTTAATTTCCATTAATTGTATCAAAGGTCTAGACTTCTATGTCAGAATTTAACACTCTTTAGACAAAACATAAAATGACTGATTTTTCCATTTAAATAGTGTCCTGAATATATCAACAATTAGACAGTTTGACAGCGTATCTGATTGTGAAAACACAGCACCTGTTTGGCATCAATTTAGCGTAAATAAAATAATATTTCCCAGCACCCGAATATTTTGTTTGGGATAAGAATTTTGTTTGTTTATGATTATGAAGCTATTTCTCTTCAAGCGTATGCAATGAAAGATGCATAAGGATAGCTTTTATATATGGAACTATATATTAGAATATGGATATAAGATTTGTCGAATTAACACATGAGATGGTATATATATTTTCAACAATTTTCCTATAAGTAGTTAGAGTTTGATATCCTGTCATCACAATATTATTTAATTGAATATGAATTGAATATATTATCGAAAACAATGACAGAGAATCATAAAGCGTTTCAACAAACAGCGCACCTTGCCGATCTATATGCATCATTCTTTTGTCTATAAAGCGACACAAAATTATGCAATGAACAAGACAATTCCTTTAAATATGTGTGCATATACATTTCATACCATATATAAATCATTGTCATTAATATTATCAGTTTTGCATATAAGGTTGAATTATATCACCGTTCATTAACCTGTTCACATGAAATTGCAATATTAGTCCAAATAAATTGAATATTGTACATCATAGGAACTAAAGTAGATGCAGTTATGGCTACGTTTGATCTTCTAACACTTGTGTAAAGGTTTAGAATATGGTGTATTGCAATAAATATGTCAATTTCTTATGTAAATATGATTCAAACAAACAAAAACTTTCAAAGAATAAAACACCGTAAACCCCATATGCATGTATGATATGATATTGAACAAGGCTAAATGTAGATACTGAAGTCAGTTTCATGAAAAAGCATCCGAACTATCCGCAAAATATACATCATAATACTGACAGTGTAATCGGAAGGATATGGCGATTGTGTTTACTCTTGTTCGACCGACCTTCACTTCAAAGAAATTGCCTAATATGTAGAACAATGTTGACGTATGACATCACTACCGCTGACCGATTTCTTACAAAATGGCGGCTTTGCTGACAAGGGTACACAGGATTTTGCAAGGACCCTTCCACTGATTCAGGGATCGTTTGTCCATAAATATGAGATGTAAGTAATTCGAATGATTCTGACTATCTGTGTATTGTTATATGTTTTTATCGTTTTCACTATACGTAAGAGAAAAGGACAGAAATGCAGATAATTACCGTTGTCGTTCTGCGTGATTTGGCGTCAGTCATGATGTCACGCTGCACGGAAACTTTGACAATTTCTTATGAATTATCAAATCATTGCATTGTATCTATTTATAATTTCCTATTTCTTGCTACGATACTCTTTCCATGTATATTCTAAAGGTATCGAGCCATTGCAAGCAATGAATAGACGGATGAATGTTGAAAAATTTCAGAAAATGCTACGCAGTGTAAAATCGGAATTTGTCTTTGTTTACATTTCAGACTAACAAGCACAGCGTTCGTTTTCACACCCAATATGTTTCGTCTCATTTTATCTAGACAGTTATTATTGGTGACACAGACCAGTTTCAAATTGATTCTAAAATGTATGGGGAATTCAGTGATGCATTTTTGAAGCTGAATATGAAATATCACATTGATGTAATAGGTGTCTCAATACCCGCCTTCGCGGCGTGATTTTGTAAACACTATCAATATGGCGGAAAGCGGCTCACGGTGTTAGATGTGTAAGTGCATTTTCGAAAACATCCCAACCGATTCTAGATTCATCGACTAGCGTTTCAGAATTATAATTAGCGATTTCATGTAAAACTGATATCAGTGATCATGAATAGGTTATTTTAAATTCAATACTCCCAGGAATTATCCGATTTTCACATTTAAAACATACAGCAAATAACGCTGTGAATCGCGATTTCATACTGTGTCAAAAATGTCGCCATTTTCGATGAAGCCTATTTTAAAAGGTCATTTTCAGCACTTGAGCTTTGTCTAAAATAATACTGGATGGTGTCAAGAAACAGGAAATTTCCCGCAGAATTCTAAACTGTGAAGTGTATTTGTGTGAGTGGGATATTTTGATTTTTATTCGACTTCAAATTGAGGGTTGAAGGGGAAGGACATATATGTCCCTGTGGCATCCAGGGGGCTAAAGTATTGTTTGCTAACACAAGCAGATTACACCCCAGCCTACTCAACTCCGCTGGCTGTATTCTGCAAGAGAAGTTTCTGCTCCACTGACCACAACACAAGTGTCGGCATGTTCCCTTGTTTGTAATACAAACAAGAAGACAAAGTTATCAGTATCCCCCCGCAACAGCAAAATACTCTTCATGAATATGTCAAGTAGCTATGACTATGTCCATTGTTTTGGCATGTATATAGCAGTGAGCGAGTGTCAGTGAGTTAAGTTTTACGCTGCACTCTGCAATAGTCCAGCTATATAGCAGCGGTCTGCAAATAATCGAATCTGGACCTGACAATCCAGTGATCAACAGCATGAGCATCAATCTACAAATTTGGGATATGATGACATGTGTCAACCAAGTCAGCAAAGTAGGAGAGTACTGAAAGGAATTCAAATTCTGTTCAAGAAAGGAGCACTACCACCAAATTCAGTCGAAGTCAAATTTGAAGCCATGGAATGCCAAAAATATTTTATTCAGAAATCCAAAGCTACCAAAATGCTCAAACTCACCACCAGACCTATCTATGTGCCAAGTTTGGTGGAGGAATATTGAACAATTTTTATGTTCTGCTCCGGAAAAAAAGAATATGAATGGACAGACGGAGTCCCATTTTCAACCTTCCACCCCCCACCCCATCCACACACACACACACAAAAAGCGTTGCAGGGATAATTACTGTGGATAAATGCTGTGATTGTGTACATTGTTCCTGTTGAAATTTGGTGGAATATAATGGCATTGTCAATTATTAGTTTCCATATCAGCTTCCCATTGAACAGGTAACATATTACATCATCATAAATATCCATTTGACATTTTGAGAAGGCCCACCCATTCTTATCTTTTTTTTCACTAACTATGCAGAGTCAGGGTTCCCACAGGCATGGCAGGTCAAAATTCCCTGACTTTTTCCTGACAAGTATAGATTTTCCCTGACCAATTTAAGTGTAAACACTGGCCTCCTCCCTCCCTTTCAGTCAGTCCTAGCCACCGTGTTAAGATATTTCCTTCACACATATCATAAATACACATAGTATTTGTTAATTTATTACACTAACCAAAACATTGATATTTGTGATGAAGAAATTTTTCCTTGACTCTCCTGCCACAATGTTACATAATACTATTAGATACATTTGACCGTGACCATGAAATATATATTTTCACTTGATGTCAGTAATATATCATCTGAAAACTTTGTATTTTATATCAAAGGCATTTGACAAAGAGCATAAATGTGAAACTAATGATTTAATTGAATTGTTTCATTCAAAGTCAGGAACACATTTCTTTATTATCACAAAATTTTGTAATAGACCGATCCAGTCTGTCAATCAAAACTGGCGAAAGCGTCAATTTTGGCCAATCAGCAAGCCGGGCGCGTAGTGTGGATTTGTCAGACTTATTTCCGGGGTCAAACGATGCCTCCGAAACGATGTGCTTCGAATTATGCCATTTACACTCACTATATTTATTACATATAGCTGCGATTTGATGTGTACCTTTAACAAAACCATTAGGTCAAGACAACAAGAATGGAGGTGGATCAAGTAACGCGATAGGCCTAACGATCAGTTTAATGTCTGCACCATCGTTCAGGAAGGTGTCCTCCCATTACGCAGACAGCCAGTTCGCAGACACCTTAAAACAACAACATTTATGGTTCGGTGAACAGATTATCTACTACCTGTTACCTACACATTATTATGGAATAGTCCAAATAAAAGCACAGGAACAAACTGAAGCTAAATTCTTCAAAGGCATTTAGCAGTTGTTGTAGTAATACAAGACCAATCGTATGGATAACATAAATCAAGAAGTTGTTATCCATAAGATTTGTCTTGTATTAAAACTGAAGCTATATTATTTATTTTGAAAGATGGACGAAAAGACAGTAATTTGAATTTTTATTGCTGCAATATGAAAACAGTTTTTCACAAACATTTCGGTTTAACTGGAGTCGGCATCATTATATTGAAAACATTAGCTTAGCTATTAGAAATTGCGACACTGATGTATCATATAAATCAAATAAAGTAAATGTGAACCTAAATATTATTCATATGGAATAAAGAAGTTATATGTTTTGCACACAGTATTAAGATCTATGACGAGTGAACTTAATTACGATTTATTTAGAATAAATATTTAAAATATGACGCATCATGTCAATGTGGCCATGGATGTGAGAATGTTTATCATTACGTCCTTGAATGGCCATCGTATACTACTCAAAGACATAAACTGTTACAATCTTTAGAAAGTGTTGTTAAAATTAGAACACTGATTTGTATTAATCGTATCTTACATGGCAATGCAGGTGTCTCATTTACTGCAAATCAGAATGTTTATAAATATGTACATATCTATATCTCTCTCACAAAACGTTTTCTCAGTTAACTTCTGTTGTACATATGCTATTATTGGGAGGGGGCTTTTCTATCAATAAACACAATCAAACCTCTCAGTGACAAACCTGTTTTTATATTCGATAGTAATTGATAGAAAAAACAATTTTGAGAGGAGAAATCATTTATCATTTAAACACAACAAAGTTCTATGTACCTACAATCAAACTTCTCAGTAACGAACCTGTTTCAGGCTCACCCTGCTCTACTCACTAAACAGTGGACTGTTCCATTATACCCGTAGGTGTTACCCTAATTAACCTTCTAGTTCAGTGTCTGTCAATTGGGTGTCTGTCAAATGGGTGTCTGTCAAATGGGTGTCTGTCAAATGGGAGATAACCTTCAGGAAACTTACGTCTGCCTGCTGATGAGAATTTGCACGAATTTCCACACTTTTGCACATGTGCAAAATCATTAACAATTGATGACAACAAATAGCAGTTTAAGACTTTGCAACTGTCACAAACACAGACAATTCTTGTAACTACAAAATTGTTTTTGCTTAACGTTTTTAGTCACTACTAGGCATTGAGTTGGTACGCCATAAAGCTCAAATGAGACAGGCGAGAAAGCTGTGACACAATGTAAACAAATCTCCATTTCGCTTAGGGTCAACCGAAATTGCAAAACTTGTTACATGAAAGAACAATGTGGCGGATATTGTCCCCATCCATCTTAGATATTCTTCAATTAAGTTTCATAAGCACAATCTGCAGGCCTACAGTATCTTGTTAACAGAGCAAAATATTCGAGGAGTAATATTTTTTATTCAAACGGAAATATTGTCAGTGTCAGCAGTTGCCTATCATGCAATATCCAAGTATCAATATTAGTTCATATGAGTGTCTATAAAACCATGCTTTAAATATTTCATATTTTTTATAAAGACTTATGGGACTTTGAATTGCATTACCCTCCTCCATGTTGATCGAATACAAAAACTATGTGAGAAGAATAGTGACTTTCTGGAGTATTGGACGGAGTGAAATAAAGTGTATATCTTAATGAGAACATTATTTGAAGTTTTGTTACCACATAAATTATTCACATATATTGGTACATTTTAGGAGTAATATTACAACTGTAATTTTGATAAATTCACTGGAAATGATAGTCTGTCTCCCAGTCCCTGAACCACATTATTTTCCCTACTGCCAAGCCCTCTCAGCAGTGCTAAAGCCCTAAATAAAGCAATCTAGATTTCCTCAGGAATCTCTGTTCTCCCTAGGGCTCCTTTTCAATATAAATGGGCTTGTTTGTTACTATCAAAATTATATATATTCAGAGACTAAGCCTTAGTCTATGGAAATGATAGCAAGGTATGTTTTAAGAATCTTGCTTTTTTCAGTAAATGTGGAAGGGTAATAAAATTAAACACCATACATATCATGGCAGGACAATCACTTGGTTTGATGTTTTTTTAAATACTACATTTACTAATAAGATAATTCTGAAAGTTATTGCTAGTATCATAACTCATTAAAGTTATTTCAACATCCAGAGAATTTGAAAAGGCAAAGGCTACATTTTGGTCAAACCCTGGTCAGGCATTATCCAGTCCTGGAACAGAATAACTTACAAAAAACACAGTTGACTTTTCATGTAAGGGAATAAATATTGAAACATATATTTAACCCATATTTGATGTAATTCTTCTGATAAATCATAAGTTTTTTAAGGGGTTACTAATATTTGAAGACTGAGCCAAAGCTAGTGTTTATTAAGATGGTGGATTTGGACAAATTGTTCAAGGTTTGTTGATGGTTATTTGCAAAATGAGCTTCATATTAAAATTGCACACTGGTTTGTAGGAGGTGAACGCTTCAGGACATTTTCATGTCTGTTTTCCTAAACCTTTGTTATGACTTTTACCAAATTTTGAATCAACTTTACTATAATTTTTATGACACCAGTAAGTATCTCAGAAATGGAAATAGATCAAAATCAGTGTTATGTCCTCTTGGGATATGGTCTCAGATCTAATAAAACAAAGATTATCATTGTTTAATTAAGAAGCAATAATGTCAATATGTAATTGTATTGACAGAAGGCTTTGAACATAGGATATATTCTTTGCACCTTATTTACACTAGTAGTTAGCAGTTAAACATCTCTGATGAAAAAACAATAGATCTACATTTGTATTTTGTGTAACATTCTATTTCAATGCTAGTTAATTGTTCGGACATCATAACTGTGGATTCTCTAGCTGTTCCAAAATTTTGCATCACATATTTCCTATTTCTGGAAGATGGGTCAGCTAGTGTACAGGTGCAGACTGTATCTTTGATCTTCTTTGTGTTCTGGTGCTCTGACATACCTGTACATAAACGCTGGCAATTCATGAAGTCCAGTATTGTAGAAGTTTGTATGTAAATTAGGATTCCACAACAATACATATAGAAAAATTCAATGGAAATAATGATTAAAAAAATGGTTTCCTTATATTCAGTGTCATTTTATCATGGTGTACAGATTTTGAAGAGAGAAACTTTACTGAGAGTTGCTGCAGATCAGCTGTTGAATATTTGCTTCTGGGTATGTCCAGGTACGTCCAGGGAGACATATTGTTTACAAGCCCAATTACCTTTTCCAGATTTCCAAATAAGATCAAATAGGTTATGCTGTGATTGATTTGTTTACATTAATTGTACAGACAAATAAGGTGCATGAAGTAGCAGACGGGAAATATTTTCTGCTTTTTATTTACCATTCTCTTAATTCATTAAAAGATAGAAACCCATGTTTTCAGATTATGTTTTCAGATTATTGAACTAAATTTGAACAACGCCAACGGATAAGTAAAGGCCCCACGCGCAGTGTTGATAATCTACTTATAGGTACCGAAACGATCTGCAACATGAACATGTGGTTGTGTTCAGGAGTTTTAAAAGATAATAAACCCAAACAACAAAATTCAGTTATCCTTCCCCTGCTAATATCTGGGACGGAGGTGAATTGCCAGATAGATTAATTGATTCGAAAGAAATTATGCTTCCTACAGTCTCAGCAGCAAGTCGAGACGCTTTTTCATCGGGCATGTAACTCATTTTCACTCGCCAGTTGTAATCTGCCAGCTAAAATATATTAAAAATCACATACGTATAACTTGCCTCTTTAAATAACATTCACAAACGACAGATACCAAAAGTATCACAAGCAGAATTCATCAACAACGTTCGCAATCACGCACGTTTTGCCAGCGGTGACGCCATTGTGATTTGCCAGTGGTTGTCCCCCCTAACGTCAAAAACGAAGTGGGCGGGGCTTATCGGCTGGGATTGGATCGGTCTATTATCAAAGGCGTATTTGGAAAGAATAAACATGCAAGATGTAACTTTACATTCAGTAAAACCATGACAACTAAATTATGAACACCATACAACCACTTTCTATTTTGTGAATAAACAGCAAATGTCAGAACATAGGGCATATTATAAACCTATACTGTACTTTAACAATGAAATTTATATGAGTATTTTTGGCCAAAATGGGCTTTCACAATTTGCAAGAAACCACCATAGCCATCATACTATTTATAATATTTTGGAACAGTATACAAATGAATGGAAAAATATCAGTTAACATAGTTATCTTTAGAAGAGGTGGATCTGTTGCCTATAAAGAAAAATGTTTTGAATGGCAAACAATTATCTATTGTTAATCACTATGCCTTTCTCGGACTAGTGTTTTTCCATGCTAAACAAGAGTCATCAGAAGATGACAAATCCCCCGGCCCCTACAAACATGAAACAGCAAACCATCTGACAGTTAGTTAAAGTTGAACTTCATTTTTTTAGACAAAGTCTTAAACGTTTCCATGGCAACCAAGAAAAATAAAAATGACAACAATCTGTAAATAGTCAAAGGCACCACTTTAGGTTCTTTTTGATATATCTGCAAAGTCTTGTTGAAAAATATTGAACCGTTTCCGAGTTATGCTCCGGAAACAAAATGATTACGGACGGACAGACGGACAAGACGTCGACTATATTCCCCCGCATTACATCTGAAATCACATGCTAAGAAGACTCTTATCAAATTTATGTCCGTTTCCCAGAATTTTTTTATGTTAACCCGGAAAATATGTTTCATACTGTTTAATTCACAAATCGAACCGATTGTGCTTCATAGAAGAATATGTCTGTTATGTCACCCGGCTGTAGAAGATGAAATTCATATTATGTTGATTTAAGAAAACAATACATGCCAAATAATTATCTGTAAAAATATCCTTCAAGTGACTTTGTTTCCATTCTATCCTCCAGAAATGAAAATGTAATATGTAATCTAGGACTTTATGTAAAACATGCTGTTAAGCTTAAAAGCAATCTCTTATCTGAACTGTAATTTATTTCATGAAATGTCTGTAACATGTGCTGCTTCTTTGACTTTGACTACTACCATACCTGATTAGCGACATTCTGAGTCTTATTTTTCCCTGACCAAAACCCCAAATTCCCTGACTATTCCCTGACTTCTGAAAACATATAAAAATTCCCTGACTTTTCCCTGACTTTCAGAGAAATGCCAGATTTCCCTGTAATGTGTGGAATTGACCGTGTCAGACTCTGTAGTATGGTTCATGCATTTTGTGGGTGAATAAAATCAAAGGGCTTTTTGAAAATATAAGAAATTCTATTTAATCACAAAAGCAAAATGATCAACAAACTTAAATATTCAACAATCACACAGAAGAAGGCCTGTCTATTATGTACTGTACATTCCTTCCTGCTCCTGTGATGACTTAATCCTAAACCTAATTTGTCCCCAAGGAATGTCCCCATACCCAACAAATAAAACAACCTACATACTGTTCTGATTACATCCTAATTTCTCACTAACCTACCTACTTAACAACCTATCATACAACTAAAGAAAAGAATATCTTGCTAATCAAGAGATTGAAATATCCCTACACTGATGGGCTTATCAGTCAGTAAAATGTAACTCTCCCTCGGTACCAGGTAACATGAGAGACAACATCAAATTGTGTATGCACAACTGGATTTGAGCGCAAATGTGTAGTTGGATGAAAGTCATGGAACTTTAAACGCTCTTACCATTTTTTATCGTATTGTGTTATTTATTCAAGGATTCTGATTTATGAGGTACTACAATGGTGTTACAGGTTTACCTTTCAGTTCAAACAGTTGGACAGTATATGTGGCTCTGTTTACCATTGTTTTAATCCCTGTGGAACTGACCACATGGCATCGAAATCCAACAGTTCGACCATATTGGTCAATTTCCAAAATTAACTACTTGGTAATTGGTCAGTTCTCATCAGTCCTAAAGAGAGAGACAAGACAAGTGACACTTGATGACATTTACAGGGACCAAATGGTTCCAAAGGAAAACTACACCATGTGGCATAAATGACAGAAAGGATTACAGAATTATAGACAAAGTTGTATTGACCCAGACTTAACCCCTGCAGGGGGCAGTTTTTGTGTGAGTGCCACTGTCATTATGCATATGCACTTGGCAGTGAAGCCAATACTTTCACATTCAAGTCCATGGAAAGGATGGAAGAGACTCACTTGCGTGCCTTTCTGACGCGTTTGATAAAGTCACGGAGCTGCAAAATGAGATATACTACAGCAATGATGATGAGGAGGAGAATGGCGACAAATCTAATTGTAATAACAGTGGTACACAGAATGACCCCTCGGAGACCGAAGCCCCAGCAGCAGGGGTGCAGCCCCCGTGTAAACGACAGGGTCAAGGGACAAGGAGGGATAAGGGAGCAGGAGTTGTTTCCCCTGACAAGGTGGCAGTGCCCAGTGACAAGCCTGCTGCAAAACCTAACATTAACAGCAGAGTTGGTATTTTATTCAACCTGTCAGAGAAACCCGGTTCCCCTTTAGAACCTGAAATTATAAGTCAAAGGATTACTCATTACCAAATTAGAGAAAGAAAAATCAGAGATTCTTGACAGGAATGGGCGCACAGAAATCTGCTCAAGTTAAAGCCTAATCGTATGAATTTAAGAGATCTTGTGAATCATAGATCCTAACAGCCGATTGTGGGTTATCAAAACACAGAAGTTTCAGGAGATGATTTGTAGGGGACTTATACTGTGTGCAAGGCTGGTTGACACACATTGTAATACTTACGTCAACAACCTCGACATATCTGAGGTGGCATCTAGCCTTGTAGATGGCATTGCTTTGATTTAAGCTGCTAATCTGGATCTGAGTTTCAAATGATTTGAAATCAGAGTACAAGAGTTTATGTGCTCACAATCATCCAGTTCCAGAAAGTCTGGACCAGATAATGGAACCATGAGAGACAATTTTATAAGATGATTGACCGAGTGAGTCAGACGGGTCACCATGGGTTTGGCCATCAACTTGACAGAAGCCAAAATCCAGTTTTAATAACAGACAAGTAGTAGTCAGAGGCGGAAGAGGTGTTTTCTGACCTCAGTCCAAAGAGGGATGTTGTTTAGGCATTCAAGACCATCATCAGTCTTGACCCTTGCTGTACAACAAAGGCATGAGCCCTTGAAGAGAGGGAAAGAGGAAAAATTCAAGTTTAGATGTGTTGAGTGACGAAGTTTCATTCAAAAATGATGAAAAAGTTTTTTAACCTGCCAATTTTGGAGGGTAGACTATCTTTCTTGCACTTGTGCAAAGAGTCCAATCATTGCACTAACAAGAGATTGACAACATGACCAGGGCCGAACATAGTGTTGTTTGTAGTGACTGACTTACTGAAGCAGTCAAGGCCAGGTTATCATTTCGTTTTCAAAACTAACAAGCTCTATTGGTTTTGAAAAGGAAAATTTGCTGTAGTGAAATGCCTTGAAGAATATCTATTTGTTAGTTTCTCTAATTCACACAAACTGAAGAGCAAAGAACAAAATTTAAATAACTGTAATGCACAACTCTGGTGTAGATGCATCAATGTTTCCTGGCCTTAGCACGAGGTCTGTCTCGACCAGTGCAGCTTGCAGAGGTGTGCCTTTGCATCAAATCATGTCAGCTGCTGGGTAGGCATCAGAAAGTGTTTTTGCTAGATTTACTGATTATATTCAAAACCAGTTACCCCTGAGTATTCCTTTAGCAGTGAGGCTCTGGTATCAGTTGGTAGTGGTTAAAGTGGAATATAGTTAGTCTCAAAGCATTGAAAAGATTGAACTGATTAAATGTCAAGGAAAGAAAAGTTCAGTTTGTGTGCTTCAATTTAGCATAATAATTGTTTAGGATCAACATAGAGCATTTAATTTCTCATCAGCTTTGATATCAATATGCTTATCTATTAAATAGTTGTCATGAGCAACAGCATTGATATTCGTTACCAACATAAACTGTACTATAAAACCACACCAGGTCTGCCTGTTGTTTTTCACTTCACATGATGACATTCCATAATTAGATTTTACAACAGTATACAAATGTGCTCACCATGTTTTTATAATAAATGTTTTTGTAAAATGGTTTTGTTATTGGTCATGTCAAGTTTATACTGTGGACTAAATTTCAAATCTTATATGGCCTCACATGTTACCTGGTGTCGAATTAAACAGACTTATCTGTTATGTGAGGTTAGATTGTATTTCTCCGAGGATCACATGCGACACCATCTCTCCCTATAGGAATAACTAACTGCTTATTTAACGGTACAAACACTTCTTAGACTGAAATCTGACTGGGAATGGGCAATCTTACTAGTTCCCTCGTACCTCGAAAAATTACAATCAAACTTCACCTTACAGGTAAGTCTCATTTAATTTTTTAATTAAATTTGGAAATCTATGAGTTATTCTACAGACTGACTGACTGAGTTTTGGTTTTATGCCGCTTTTAGCAATATTCCAGCAACATCATGGCTGGGGAAACCAGAAATGGGCTTCATACATTGTACCCATGTGGGGATTCCAACCCGGGTCTTTGGCGTGATGAGCCAAGGCTTTAACCACTAGGCTACCCCACCGCCCCTGTTGTTGCAAGAAGTCATTTTTTGCCCTTGTGTTGATAGATATGGTTACCATGACAGACATCACATGGCATGAGGTGAACTTATGTCCTGAGCAGCTGATACCCGTGAAGATCCGGGTTAGAACTGATCTTCAGTCATGCACGCTTGTTGTAAGAGGCAACTAACATGGTCGGGTAGTCAGGCTCACTGACTTGGTTGTCACATGTCATCGTATCCCAATTGCTGAGTGTGGCGTAAAACTAAACTCACTCACTCACTGAGCAGCTGAAACACCACTGATTCCTGCTGGGGCTATATTCAACACCACAAAAAGAACATTCCAACCTACAAATCATGATGCTTGGACCAACCCACCAGTCTCTTTTACATCTAATTAGCATTCCCCATGTCAATGCCAAATGCTCATTCTGCCATACAGGCACGGTATAGGCTTTTGTTCAAGAAAAACAATAGTCATCAAATTCTGATAGTGCTAAGTTTGATTATCCCAGGGGTCATGACACAGTCTCATGTAATCCAACAAGCCTGCAGTCTTAGTTAAGGCTGAGTTCTCAGATTCTTTGTAAGTCATGGAACGGTACTATTCTTGATACAAGAATGTTTGATCCACATACTGAAAATAGCGTTTTCGTCCATATTCCACGGAAAACAAGAAGACAAAGTCATCAATATCCCCCGCAACGGCAAAATACTCTGTATGAATATATCTACTAGTTATGTATACAGCAAAATGGAAGGTGAGTATTGAAAGGTTTTTAAGGTCTGCTCCAGAAGGAGCACTACCACCAAATTCAGTTGAAGCCTAACTTGTTGCCATGGAAACAACAAGATGACATCCTCATAATCACAGCCTAAGTCATGTTTCCATGGAAACCACCAAAATGTAATTTTCTGAATAAAATTGATATTTTATACTTATCCTGACTCATGCTATTATTGCTTGTCTTCTTCTTCTTGCGAACACAGTGGAACACTTGTATCTCCCTAATTGAAGCTCCCTTCAATGTAAAATCACTAATTAGTACTCACCAAGAGTTGCCTCCCTCTTAGCCAATTGTGCGTGAACGGAGGCGCCACCTCTGCCCACATGTATCACTTTCTCCTTATATAACGAGCCCAACACTTGAATTTACTGGGAAATCCAAAGTGTTATGTGGGGAGGATGGGAGGGCTTACCTCATGAGTCAGGAAAAGTATCAAATGTCAATTTTATTCAAAAAATTACATATTTTTGCTATTTTGCTATTATTGCTTGTAGAATCCTACGGATACGGAGGTGGGAAAACAGAATACTTTGGATTTTAATAATTAGTGATTTAATAACTGTAATAACCCCTATGGGAACTTCATAATGGCACTGAATTGATAAATTCCTGCTGCTGAGTTTACCAGCTGCCATATATGGGTTACTACAATATAATTAGATATTATGATAAACATAAGAATAATTAAGCTACTCCAAATGGAGAAGCGACCCAAACTACGTACAACGTCAGTACTGGGCTTAAGACTTAAATAGACTTAAGCTTAATATATATAATAGCATAAAACTTCGTAGAGTTATTAGCTAGATAGTACTGTTATGATATAAACAGTAATAGTACTGGGCTTAAGACTAATGTAGACTTAAGCTATATATATATAATAGCACACAACTCCGTAGAGTTATCGGCTAGATAGTACTGTTATGATATGAACAGTAATATTCTTGTAAGACTATGACTTATCGTCTCCGAGGAACTGTCAACTGCTGTGCGAGGACCATGGGACCGAAATGGTGAATACCTGAGACGTCCTCGGTGGTGATATCTCTCAGATAGTGGTTGGCAAACACCATGTCGGATTTCCAAAAGCAGCCCTCCATAATGGTATTCAAAGAGCAGTTGCCTTGTGTTGAAGCCAGTGCTCTAATTTCACGTGGATTAGATGCTCTTGGAGGGTCAAGTCCTGCAGCCTTGTAGGCGCGAAGTATGACAGTTCTGATCCATATCGAAATCGTGGTACGCGAGACTTCAGTCTGTGTAGCTGTCGATAGAGTGATGAATAACCACTTGAGTTTTCGTCTCCTCGGTTTGGATCATTGTAGATAGATTTTGAGTGCTCTGACTGGGCATAATGATAGATCAAGCGTATCATGAGGTCCGAGAATTGACGAGAGAGCAGGGACATGGAATAATCTGTCTGGTTGACCTGGCAATTGATTCTTGGCGATGAAATCCCAGCGTAGTCCCAGATGCACGATGTTTTGATTGTCATCAAACCGTGTTCTCTCATAATCTAGTGCGTGAATTTCTGACATCCTGGCTGCCGTTGCTAGGGATAACAGGAACAATGTTTTCTGTGTCAGAAAGTCAAATGATGTTGATTCCAGTGGTTCATATGCCTCACTTGTGAGGTGTTGGAGCACTATATTTAGATCCTATGCTGGAGCGCGAAACCTCTGTTTCTGATCCTCCAATCGGAATGCATGTAGTAAGGCCAGTAACTCTGGTGTTTTGGTTAACTTGACACCCGTTCTCATAGTTATCACAGAGCTTAAAGCTGCGAGATATGTTGACAGTGTTGAGCCTTTTAGAAGTTTAGTCTGTCGTAAGTAACATAGGTAGTCAGCCACTTGTGGATGTATAGCGTTTCTAGCTGTAAATCCCTTTTTAGCAGCGTATGTCTCAAAACTGTGCCACTTGTCGTCATACAAGTTGCGCATGGAATTGCATAAAGCAAGCATGACTGCTTTCGCCGCTCTGGCTGAATAACCTCTCTTGTTTAGACACGCCTTAACACAGTCCATACGTGAAGTTGGAATGCTTCTGGCCTTCCGTCCGCTTTTTTGGTGTGAGGATGTACTAGTAGATTCGAGAGCTTTGGAAGTTGTAGTACTGGTTGTCCGATTTCTTGAATACAATTTGGAAACCACGTTCTCGCTGGCCAATAGGGCGCAACCAAAATCATTTGGAGGCTCCGAGTTTGCTTAATTTTCTGTAACACCTGTGGGATTAACGCTGGCGGCGGAAACGCGTACGCATTGAGGCCTTCCCACGAGGCCTTAGTGCTTCCGTTGCCCATGCAAGTGGGTCCGGGACTGGTGATACGAATGTTGTTACCTGATTGTTGAAGCGAGTGGCGAATAGGTCTACTAGTGGAGCTCCTATTTCCTTGATAATTTGTGCAAATATCTCTGTATGGAGCATCCATTCTGTCGGCGACGGTAGGTGTGGCCGAGAGAGAGCGTCTGGAATGTGACATGCTCTGACATGTATGTTGAGATCACAGATTAGATCGAACAATTGAAAACATAGAGTCAATAGGTTCAGTGACCTCATTGAGCCTTGTTTGTTCACATAAAACGCCACTGTTGAATTGTCTGTGTGAATCATCAGATGCGCATTCTGTAGAATGTTGCTCTAATGTAGTATGGCGTTTACTACTGCTTGCATTTCTAGCAAGTTTATGTGCAGTTTGCTCTCTTGTTAATTGCCTATCTGATCTTCAGAACTTATATGATCAACTCCCGAAGCCCTGCATAATCATGGGCGACTTCAACGGCCATAACCCCCTATGGGGGAGTACTGATACATATAGTAAGGGAAAGGTCCTTGAAGAGTTTCTCTCAAATAATGATGTATGCATCTTCAACGATGGATCAAACACCTACCTCCATCCTGCCACTGGATCATACTCTGCTCTCGATCTATCACTTACAGATTCTAATCTTTTAAATGAGTTCGAATGGTCGGTCCATGACGACCTTTGTGGAAGCGACCACTTCCCAACAATTCTTACTCCTATCAACCCCACGGATGAACCACCATCAACAAGATGGAATTTTACCAAGGCCATTTGGCCTTTACTCCAAACCCTATGTTCAGAAAAACTTAAGCCAGACAACTTCAGGAATGTTCCTGACCCCATGGAACTATTTTCAGACGCCCTAAATGCCATTGGAGACAAAACTATTCCTAAGTCCTCTGCAAACTCCCGCATATCATAAACCATGGTTTGATACAAACTGCAAACAAGCTAGGAAAAATAGGAAGAAGGCAGAAAAATATTTCCGACAACATCCTACACTGCATAACCTGAATGCTGTTAAAATGACAAATGCCAGGGCAAAACGTACCTTCAAACAAACTAAATGCCGGTCATGGAGGAAATATGTGTCCAAAATCAACTCCCCGCACACCCATGTCCAAGGTGTGGAACATGATCCAAAAGATTAAGGGCAAAGGGTCAAAATCAGGAGTTCACCACCTGAAAGATGGTGACTCCCTCCTAACAAATAAATCTGAAATTGCAAACAAACTTGGGGAAACTTTGGCAAACCACTCCTCCTCATCAAATTATAACCCTCAGTTCCAGAAATACCAAACCCAACAAGAAAAGAAATCAGTCAATTTTAACTCTGATAATGGGGAGGATTACAACGAAACGTTTTCCCTCCATGAATTACGTACTGCCCTAGGACAAGCTCACGACACGGCGGCAGGAGCTGATGAAATCCATTATCAGCTTCTGAAACACCTCCCTGACACAGGCTTGGAAACACTCCTAAATATATTTGATGACATCTGGACATCCGGACACTTCCCCCCCTTCGTGGCACAATGCCATTATCATCCCTATACCAAAACCCCGGCCGCGATCATACTGATCCCTCAAACTACCGTCCTATATCACTAACTAGCTGCGTTTGCAAAACCATGGAGAGCATGGTCAACAATCGATTCATCTGGTGCTTGGAGACCAATAACCTCCTCAGTGACCTCCAATGTGGTTTCCGGAAAAACCGAAGTACCATTGACCATCTGGTGCGTCTCGAATCATTCATCAAAAACTCCATTGTCAACAAACAACATACAGCATCTATCTTTTTCGACTTAGAAAAAGCATATGATACAACTTGGAAACATGGTATCCTAAAAGATTTACACAAGTTTGGATTGAGGAGTAGACTACCTCAATTCATATCCCAGTTTTTAAATAACAGACAATTTCAAGTTCGGGTGGGTTCCACATTGTCTGACTATTTCCACCAAGATCAGGGCGTCCCCCAAGGCAGCATCCTGTCTGTCACACTTTTTAGCATCAAAATTAACAGCCTCACTAACGTTCTGAACAGTTGTGTTGATGGGTCCCTTTTCGTGGATGACTTCAATATTTCATGTCGTGGTAAGAACATGCACGCACTAGAAAGGCAGCTACAACTCTGCCTTAACAAAATCCAAAAATGGGCCAATGAAAATGGTTTTAAGTTTTCAAAATCCAAAACAAATTCTATTCACTTTTGTCGTAAATACAAACCACACAAGGATCCAGACCTAACTTTAGATGGTACTCCCATCAAGATAGTAGAAGAGGCCAAATTCCTTGGACTCATATTTGACTGCCACCTGACATTCTTACCACACATAAAATATTTGAAAACAAAGTGCTTTAAGGCTCTAGACTTGCTAAAAGTAGTCTCAAATACAGAGTGGGGAAGGGATCAGACCACCCTCCTTCACTTGTACAGATCATTAGTTCGCAGTAAACTAGATTATGGCTCCATTGTCTACGGTGGAGCCTGCAAAAGCAATTTAGAAAAATTAGACTCTATCCACCACCAAGGGCTGAGGCTCTGCCTGGGAGCTTGTAGGACCTCTCCGGTAGACAGTCTATATGCGGAGGCCAATGAACCTTCCCTTGAACCACGCCGCATTAAACTCTCACTGCAGTATATCACTAAATTACGTTCAAATGAATCTTTTCAACCCGCTCTACAAAACCTATTTCCTAAACTGCCAAGCCTGGTTCCACCACTTGGAATCAGGATCAAACCACACATATCTGCAGCTAAAATTGATCTCAACATCATTGCACCATACCGACTTCTGTCCTCACCACCATGGCAAATGGTGAAACCACAGGTCGATCTTACCCTCACCAAACTCAAAAAGTCTGAAACAAATCCCTTGGTGTTCCAACAGGAATACAACCAGTTATGTTCGAAGTATAACACTCACAGATCCATTTTCACAGACGGATCCAAGGACGATGGCCAAGTTACCAGCGCTACAGTCATTGGATCTAAGACTGTCTCGTCTAGGATCCCTGACAACAGTTCCATTTTCATCGCTGAAGCCAAAGCTATCTTCTCAGCTTTGACCTACATTCAACAGCAAAATCAGTCCAAAAACTTCATCGTTTTTACAGATTCATTATCCTGCCTTCAAGCACTTCTAAATGTGACTTCAAGTCATCCAATCATCCTGGACATACTAGAACTGTACAATGACCTTTCTACTGGCCAATATGACATCATCCTCTGCTGGTTGTCGGGTCATGTCGGCATATCAGGTAACACTAAGGCCGATGCTGCAGCAAAACCAGCTCTGAAAAGCCCCTATCTCCACTGGTAATTTCAAACCCACTATCAGAAGCTACACTCAAGTAGGAAGAAACAAACTCCATGAATTGAAGCCAACAATCGGTTATACCTACTTGGGATGCCAGTCAAGACGTGATGAAGTAATTTTACGACGATGTCGTATTGGCCACAGTCGATTTACACATGACTATCTGCTCAAAACGGATGGGGATGGACCCCCCATATGTCTCTCCTGCGATGAGGCTTTCACCGTCAAGCATATTCTGCTTGACTGTGTGGACTTTACATCTGCAAGGGACTCGCATTATCACGCAACCAATCTGAAAGATGTGTTCTCCAGCGTGAGCGCTCATCTGAAACTGAACTACCTGAGGGAAGTTGATCTATATCATAAATTGTAACTGTGTAATGTCACTAACGAATTTACCTGCTTTTCAATTTAGTGCTATGACATTCTGTTCCAAAATGACAATGTAATCAATGTGTGTCTTTGAAATGAAACCACTTTGTACTTACAATGTATATTAATGCAGACTTGTTCTCGTCACTATATGGCTGGAATAATGCCGATGTGACGTAAAGCCCAACTCAGCTCAACTCGACCCATAACCCTGATGTCGTCCGGTTTGCGAGGTGTACTCCCCAACCTTGGAGTGACGCGTCTACATAGAGATGGGTTTTGAATTCTGGCTCAATTAAATAGATGCCTTCGCAAACATTCGACCTCTTGGTCCACCATAGTAGATGAGGTCTGACTGAATGGTTGAGGGTCGTCGAGATGAGCTGATCAACTGAAAGCAGAGGTCCAGAAGGTTCGCCAACTTTGTTGATCCTTCTGTGAATGTAGACAGTCACTGTAGAGGTGACTGTGTGTACCGTTAGATGAGCATTTTATAAAAAAAGCTGATCCGGTGGAGTATGGCGTTTATCACTGCTTTCATTTCCAGCCTGTGGAAGTGCAGATTGTGTCTGCTATGGTCCATATCACAGCTGACACATTGTTGTCAAGGTGTGCTCCCACTCTTGGAGAGATGCGTCCCCATAGAGATGCGTCTTGTACTGCGACCCCGCTAATTAGGTGCGTCTGCAACCCTTCTCGCACGGAGTTCACCATATATAGATATGGGTTATAACCTGTCCGGATCGTCCGGTTGTACATTCATGAAGACCAGTAGTGGGCGTAGTTGTAATTCTTCCTGCATGTCTTGTCTTGTGCTGACGTGCGAAGAACCAACAGATTCCGCCACTTCGTAGTAAAACGGAGAGAGTAGCGCTTGAGATACAAGAACTTGTATCTATATCCTACGAACTTGACACCCTTCCCGTGTCTGTAAGGACATGAAGCGATGGTCGACTCTGTGACTGCCATCGTTGAAACTTTATGTAAAAATCGCCTGGCTGCTGTGCCCTCGTCCTTAATTGACAGGGGAGGTATCTAACCCCATGAAGGCAGCCAAATCATGAAGGTCCAGTTTAACTGAACTGTACTGGAGGCGTTGCTCATTCACTGACATGTTGTTGTCACTTGAGACCCATGTCTTGAACTGTGAACAATGACCAACCTCTGCGTAGGGCGTTGCCCCTCGCGGTCCAATCAGAACAAGGCATTTTGATTCTGTAGTGTACCCACGCTGTGATGTCACCGGTGTAGCAGGAAAAGGAACCTTGTATAATCTAGTGCCGTCGTTGATATTTAATCAATCGTTGGTCTTGTCCAAAACTTTCCGAGGTTACACGAGTGACCATGTGTGTCGAGGGTTAATGGTAAACACGCGAATATTTCACCGCGAAATACCTCGCCCTGTAATATCAATGCTGGGTAGGTTATTTTCCTGGCTGCTGTGAATGTAACTTCAGTCTTGAAGATAATGCCGTCGTCCTTATATATAGGCTCAATAAAACTTGTACGTTGTCAGCTTGTAGACTGCATACATCAATGCAGCGTTATAATTGTTGAATTAATGCTGAACTTGTTGTACATTTTTTCTCTCAGGAAATCGTTGACGATTATGTGTTTTACTCGCTGTAGCAAGGCTGCTGCTCAATTCCGTTATTGAAATTGTCTGCAGATCTGTCCGAAGGTGAAGATCTCTATGATGTCATAAATCTACTAATGTAGATGTATCAATCTATGTGAATCCCATCCTGGATTCCGACTGATTGTCCATGCTAGTGATGAATTGTGACACCAAGTATCTGTCTTGTAGTGTATTATCTATCTTCCATCTGTGTACCGAAGAAGATATTTCCGTTCTAGGATGATGCTATATCATGTCCTAGTTATATAATCTTGACGATCTGCGTAGTGATCTGCGTAGTGGTCAACTTGGTGTGACTGTATGGCGCCTTGCATGTAGATAATCGTTTCGTAGTCCGGGACGGCCTACCTGGCAATATATACGGAAATGGTGATTCCTGTGATGATCTGCGAAGCGTCGTTGATGCCCTTGATGTAGGCAGTCGGCCTGAAGATCCTTATTTAGGCTCTTCATCTGTAAATAGTACTACGCGTAACTAATATAACATTCTGTTAAAAAGTTAAGTACTGAGATGTCTCTGTCTTGTGGATGTCTGTGCGAATGCCTTCGCGCAAGCTCGGTAATGACATATAGCGTTCTGTTGATAATATAAATACTGCGACGTTTCTGCGTTGTAAATGGCCTGTGCGAATGCTTTTGCGTAGGCTTGTAGACGGCATGTGGCGTACAGTTGATAGACAAGTACTGCGATGTCTCTGCTTCGCTGGATACCTGTGTGTAAATCGGCGAGGGGATCGACGTGGTGAATAGCCCGACAAACTGTGCTTGTAGGGTGACCTATAGCTTCGCAAAGGTCCTAGTGAATCCCTCCACGATGTATAGGATGAAGATGTCTTGTAAACAGCAGCTGACGTCCTTCGTGAAGAGCTTCGCTAAGGCTCATCTGAGTCCGTACTTGGGGAGTGGTGACTGGTTCTCCGCGAATGCCTACGAGAACGCTTGAGAATGTAGACAGACACTGTAGTGTCGTCTGATTCTGTAATCAAAGATGGAAGAATGCTCCTTCGCGAATGCCTTCGCGAACGTTGATTCCGCATCTGAGAGTAGATCTACGATATGAACGACGAAGAGATCGAAGTGGAGACCGGCGAGGAAATTGACGTGGCGTGACAAGCTGCGTCTGTATTGTGACCTTCGCGGAGATCAATGTGGTAGCTTCACCAAGCTCACGGTGAATCCCTTGATGACCTTCTAGATGAAGATGACTTGGAGCCTGTAGCTGGTTCCCTTCGCGAAGATCTGTGCGAAGCTTCATCTGAGTCTGGTCCTGGAGAGTGACGACTTAACCTTCGTGAAGGTTGGGAGTCTGAGTCAGAGTCCGGGGATGAGAGGATCTCGACGTCCTTCGCGAAGCCTTCCGTGAATGCTGATCATCTGGGTCCTTCATGGAGGTGGGTAGTGACGACTTTCGCGAAGGTGGCTTTTTCGACGCTGGCTTCGTAGTAGTAGCTTCGCTGACTGGGGGTCCCTCTGAAGTGATGTCTATGTTGGAGCCTTCGCGTAGGCTCGAGGCTGGATGCCTCTCCAGACCATAGTGGTCTTCCATCAACTTCATATCTGACGCATCAGGTCGTCTGGGACGGTCTGCGCTGAAGTAGTTGCTGCCTTCTCTACGATGGTAGCGACGGGACCCTCAGGAAGATTATCAGACATCAGCGTTGGTACCTCAGACTGCGTGCTGATCTGCGCTGATGTTATTGTTGCCGACACTGGACGCTTCTTCCGACGTAAATCAGGTATGATGATCGGTTGATCATCATACAGGCCCAATTCTGCAACGGGAACAATCTCGGCTGAGAAGGTTCTAGTGGACTTCGTCGATTTCCCCTTGGACGTGGATGCTGCCCTGGGGGTGCGGAGTCTGCGTTGAGACGAAGTGGAAGCCCTCCTAGTCTTTGGCTGCGACGACGGGATGTCTAGGGAGGGTAACTCTAGCGGAACACCAGCCTGAGTCAATCCCGTTAATAAGCTAATAGTAAACACGTCATGAGAAGTGTATACACTGCAGGTCAAATGTCTGTGTTTTTTGTGGATTTTTATTTGTTGACAGATCAGTGTCAGCGACTGGGAAAGAGAAAAATCCAAAAATCATTTTGTAAGTCCTGCCGAACCCTAAATAGTAGATGTTATCTGATTGGTTAAATCGGCCATCTCGCATTTGATTGGACTGTCATAGGTCGCTCAAAGTCAGCTGATGCGACCTACTAGGGTTTGTTAGACTCAGTATAGCAGTGTAACGAATAATACTGAGCCTAAGTTTACTTAGACTGTCTCCTTTAAGCTCCTGGACTAAATTGTAAGGAAAAGATAACTGAAGTGGCATCTGAACCAGAAGTCTGATAGACTGGAAATGACATCAAAGTAACTGTAATTAACATTTTTCAAGGTTATCTACAGTTTGCAATATATCATTGTAAGACAGAACTACATATCTATATAACTATGTATACATAACAAAGGGTACAGGGGCACAGACTTCATTCTGCATGCTGTTTCTGTCTATTAGGTTAAGGTAGGGAAGATAAAAACACTTTGTAGTGTCAGGTAAGGTGAAACATAATTGCTAAATAATTCTTAGAAAACTATCTCTATTTCATAAAAACATACTCCCACTCCCCATTCTTCTGTCTCCAGATGATGGATGGTTGGGAAAGAAGAAAGGTTTCCCTTGCAAGCTGATTACCTAGGTCGTCTTGACTACTAATTGTGTGTAGTAGACTGAAGAAGACTGCTGTTGCAAATTCAAAAGATTAGTTTTGAGTGATTATCACCAAAACTTTGGTGAGGTGAGGTGAAATTGGGTTTAACGTCGTGCTTGAGAATATTTCGCTCATATGACGACGTGCATGCGAGTGTATGTGTATGTGCGGCTGCTTGTACTAGCCCAGACTTAAGCTGGTTTTATAGTGCTAGCCCATTGATATCCCATACCACAGTGAAGCATGAATACCCCACTCAGACACATTATACTGACTCCGAGCCGACCAGTCCTTGTTGTACCCATTAATGCTGAGCACCAGGCAGGGACAAACAAGTACCATATTTTAACGTCTTTTGGTATGACGCGGTCGGGGATCAAACCCGCGACCTTCCGCTCTCAGGGCGGATGCTCTAACCACTACACCACGGAGGCGGTCACCAAAACTTTGGGATATGATGAATATATGTAGCATCCTGAGAATTATTAACAATAGTAACTTTTGTTCTGATGATAGTGGTTTTGAATCCTGGTTTGTCAGCACCATATCAATATGTGTTTAATGTTTGAGACCCACATCACTGCAGGCTTACCTCATGACTGACTAAATATGATCCTCCTGGAATACTGTTCAACTGACTCATTGCATTGTTTCACTGATCATGTGGGGGATGTTGTGGTTCATCATTTATGGCTGGGGGAGTGGTGATGATTTTTATGGAGAAGCATGTACATTGTGAATGAGCCCTCTAAAATTTCTTGTACAAAGTAAGTGATCCCCCTGCGTGTCATGTACAAAATCAAAATAAAAAAACACCCCCACCCCCCTACCCCTTCCCATAATTTTTAAGCATAACTTTTTAATATCCCCACCCACCCCCTAAAATCATCATCACACACCCCACCCCATCCCTGGCCATAAATTATGTGTGGTTGCCTATTTTTGATGGGTTGAAAAATTCATGAAAGTATTGTTGTGGGAAAATAAACAGACATATATATGATTTGTCCAGCTAGGGCTTTGGGTAAACAATAGAGTGGAACCCATGAGCAGCAGATCACATTACAAACAAAAAATATATTTTCTTGAAAATGCTAAAATGAGGAAGGTAAAACCTGTCCTTGTCAAGAAACAAAAGTTCATGTTCTTGCTAAGTGAAAGACAACAGGAAAAGGTCCATATAGGACATAACTAATAATTCCAATCAGAGTGAGGTTTAAAGTTACTTTACAGAATCTATCCAAAGGAAACTATAACAAACTAAAAAAAATAACAAAGAGTCTGAACGCATGCAATGGTGGTTCAGAATGTGAACATGAAATGGCATGTGTAATAGGAGATATTAGACTGTGGATTATCAATGGCCTGTACAGTCTCTCAATCTGAATATTCTGCTATCAGGACCTTCACACAAATACACACAAACTAGAATAGCAAGGTAAGAGAACCAAACACAAAATTACTTCCATAATGGCAGGTACTCATCCACTCTGGTATGGAGATGGTAATTTCCCTGTAACATTGGCACACATCTATCATCGAGAATTTATTGTTGCATATCAACAGAGTAGAACCCATGAGCTACAGACTAACAGACAAGAAACATATTTTCACAAATAAATCTTACACTGCACATTGATGTTGACCTGAGCTGTGTCTGACAGTCCTGCAGTGTTGGAGGCAGTACAGATGTACAATCCTCCCTGAGTCCTGGTGACAGGTCTGTCAAGTACAGCCCCATCCTTGCTGTAACCACCTGGACCTGTCCACCTGTAGCTTGTTGTTGAAGGGTTGCCTGGTGTGATGTTACTGCTACAGTCGATGATGGGACTGGTGTTCTCTGTCACATCCTTGTTGCTGGGGACGGAGGTGATCACTGGGGCGTCTATAAGCATATAATGTTGAAATAAGCATCATTCTTTTTTCAACCTTCATTTACCTATCAGTAATGATAATTGGAATGCAAGCAAAGCAACAAGTCATAACATACCTGTAACAATAGTCCTGAAAATCACATCTATTCTAATCCTCCAAAGAACTCTCACAACTCAGCCTGAACATTCAGAACATTTGTTCCACAGTTGCTCATGTTTTTGGAGGAACAAATGGAAAAACTAGGAAAAAAACATCAAATGGAAACCAGTGTGATGAAATCATCTCAAGAATCGTGATTAATAGTAATGGACACTGAGGAGAAACATCAGAATCTGAATATGCTTATTTTGCAATGTTTTCTTCATAAAGCAATACATTCAACTAAACTTTGTGCTGTTTCACATATTTGCTCAGGGTTTGCATGATATTGTCACCAGTACTCACACTCCACACTGAAGAAAAGTTGTTTAACATTTAGGTGCTTGAAAAATGTTGAAAACCCATAGAGGTTTTCAGCGTGCAGCATGATGTGTTATTGCACTGGAGGTCTGGGTGTTAAGATAACTCATTCTCACACATAAGATATACTCACACGGGACATTGACGTTGACCTGAGCTGTGTCTGACAGTCCGGGGGTGTTGGAGGCAGTACAAATGTACACTCCTCCCTGAGTCCTGGTGACAGGTCTGTCAAGTACAGCCCCATCCTTGCTGTAACCACCTGGACCTGTCCACCTGTAGCTTGTTGTTGAAGGGTTGCCTGGTGTGATGTTACTGCTACAGTCGATGTTGGGACTGGTGTTCTCTGTCACATCCTTGTTGCTGGGGACAGAGGTGATCACTGGGGCGTCTGATAAATTTATGAATGGAAGTGTCACACATGCCACAATATTTGTAAAAACAAGAAATATTTAAAAATGAACCTCCTAGTTCATTGTGTTATGAACACAATGGAAAGACTACGAAATATTACAAAATGATTATTGATACACACACATAATTATATCACTATCCTGCATAATCCACTAACAGGACCATATACAGTCCCTCACTGTGTGACGACTGAAGTGCCACATAACCACAATTACATTTAAAAGATTCCGCCTCTATATCTCAAAACAGTATCGCATACATTTTGGTCATGAATGTTATACATAATCTGAAATTTGGGCAAAGTATCATGATATAGGAACAAGGTGTGGCGAACAGTAGCAAAACAAGTGTAGAAGTGAGCACACCTCACATACTCCCACTTCCCATTTTGGGACATGGAAATGATTGAGTTAGTGAGTGAGTATGGTTTTATGCCGCTTTTAGCAATCTTCCAGCAATATCACGGCAGGGGACACCAGAAATGGGCTTCACACATAGTGCTCATGTGGGGGGACATGAAAATGACTATATATATATATATACAGTGCACTCTGTCAAACTCGGACTCTGTCTTTCTTGGATTGCTGTATAAACAGGACTGAACTCACGGTCCCGACGTAATCCTTCTTTGTTGTCATAATAAAAAAGTTCTATATCTCGGACTCTCATTATTTCGGATTTCGGACCAAAGTGTCGGCCCGATAAGGTAGTTACATGTAAAAACATTGCTATATAATTCGGACTGAGCAGGAAGTCCGCTTGGCCGGTAAACCTTGAATAAACATTCCGTTGATTGGTTTGTGTTTTTTGTCTTATTTACTTAGCAGGAAGTCCGCTTGGCCAAGACCGCGTGGTCTAGCGGTGAACGCTTATTTACCTTTGATGCAACTAACACCAATTGTAAACTATAATTGAGCCGATCATGTCAACTCAGTGTCAATGTCACTATGCATTTAAGATGCCATCAGACACAGTGTGATATCAATCAGTTGTAAGAAGCGATTTTATTGGATAAAGATTGGTTTCTAATGACACTTTGTCGCCACAGTCTGCTATAAGGGTCGTGATTGGTCAAAATCAGACACATGACCTATTAGGCAGCCAATCATATTACGGCAATGGATACCGTCCTCGTAAACGAAAACTTTTAGACAAACATTTCGTGTAAAATAATGCTATTCTGAACATGTTAAGTAAGAAATTGCTACCTATACGTAAATTATGGAACGTATTCGACTTATCGTGTTAGGCTATGACCTGTGACAAAAATGCTTCATGTATATATTTTCGTATTGAACATCGTGTCCGAGCGTGAAGATTGAGGTGGCGAGAGCCGAGATGTCACTTGTCAGTGACTTGACTTACATTACATTGTACATGATCGCACAAAAAGATGGAAATAGTAATTTTATATGTACGTTTGACAACCTTTATGAATGTTGTTGTTGATTTCATTCATTAGTTTATTCAATTTATTTCATGAATTCCTCGAAACATCGTTACTTTGCTCTTTGACAATGTTATTGTGGACCCGCTGCCGAAGCAGGTGTCCGAGAATCGTTGTTTTCAATAACATTGCGAAAAATAGTTTATAATTTTAATTCTGCTGAAAATAGGGAGATAACTCCATTAAAATCTGTGTACTTCAGACCACTGAATAATTCGGACTTTTTAGTCGGTCCCAAGCTGGTCCGAATTAGACAGAGTGCACTGTAATGTGACAAGAATCAGCAGCTCACAAGACTTTCTCATTGACTTCACCAAACCTTATATAGTTGATTTTAATGAAAAGTGTACACAACATATTTGGGCCCATAACATTTTAGCATTACTATCTTCATATGTTTCAGGCACAAGTGAGACGATTCAGGCCATATATAACATAACTATTTTCAATTAAAAATCAGGCTTGTTGAGACACACAAAAAACAAGCCATTTTTATTCCATTTGACTCATATTTTACAAATGTTTTGTTGAAAATATGTTGTGTGTTAAATACTAGTCAAACTGGATGAACAGAAGTTTATTAATCTGACTGCCAAACATTTTGTGAATAAATCCCCTGAAGTGATTTTGTCTAGGGCTTAATTGTGATTTTGTTAATTTGTTTTCAAGTGGTATTTTATTGCAAATAAATTGCATTACATAATATTTCTCATAAGTAATGTCGTAAAAAAATGTTAGAAAATCAAAGTCAGATTACGTAAAACAAATAACATTACCTACAAATACCATTAAACATGTTGCTGTTTCCACAGACAAACACATTAGTGAATGATGTGCTGTTTTAAGAAGATATCACACAAAATAACCTGTATTTGTAGGTAAATATTACCTCCCAAATGTGACCTACAAGTACCAACAACCGATTCAAATATATTGGTGGAGTTAGCTACCTTGACATGAGACCAGACAACATCATGGTGATAAGTAAGTATATTTTACATTTTCTGTAAGAATGTATATATAAATAAACCCATGTCACAATAACATAGGATGCATATCACACCTGCTACAACTAACCAACTTTAATTTTAGTGAGGTTTTAAATCTTATCATTGTAAAAGAAGGAATTCACATGGGGGCTACAATTAGTAAGACATCATGTGTCCTGCTGGAATTTCCCCGGTTGTGGCTCACGGTATTTGTACGCAACATGTATTCGTTGTCAACAAAATGAATTAGAGAACACAATACGCTGCCATAACATAATTTACACTGAAGAAAAATATTGCAGATCATAAAACTGATTAGGTACGCAGTACTGCATATTAATAGATTGAAATTGTTCCTTGGAATTTCAAATGGCTACATAACTGAGCATTCAACAAAAATGTTCTATTCTGGGATGCACTGCAGTACGTGGTTTTATTACAGTGATATAATGAATTCTTTTTGATTGAAATGTCAGAATACAAGATGATCTTGTGATAAAATTAAAAGTTTGCCTGATATCATGCGATAAACGGTAGATTCGTAGGTAACATGTGTATTTGTTGGTAACATTCTGTATTTGAAGGTAACATCAGTCAGTTAGTTTGAAGTTGTAAGTCTTGTTGAGGGCTGTCACTGATGCACTTGCGAGCATAGGAGAATTGAGACTGTAGTAGAAGTTAGTTGCATGGGTTTAGTAATTAGATTTGTCAAAGGTATGTCTTATTCATAGGTAACTCGTTTTTGTAGTTGAAACTTTCTGTAAATGTCTATCTAATAGCAATTGTCATTGCAAAATATGGATAATCATAGCTGATGAACTGTTAACAAAATACAGAGATAGTGAGGACAAACAGTAACGTGAAGAGAGAACAGTTCAGTAAAGTATTTTGTGTTGATGTTCTTTGTTAGATTTGCTTGTTACCTACCAATAGATTTAGTTACCTACAAATATATGAAAAACAAAAGCAGTCCTATTATCTGCAATGGTTACAATGTTGTTTCTATGAATACAAATGTCAGTTGACACATTTAAGACAAATAATTTGTTTGTTTCATCGTTAATCCCTGGAAAAACTTGGCTAAACATCGAGAAAAAAACACTTCTGAAAGAATACAAGGAGAAAAAGAATAGACAGTAAAGTAAAGTGTAGAAAGCGGATTTCAGAGACTTGTTATGTTTTAGCTTCTTTCAAATGATGTTCTTTGTTAGAGTTTGTTTTCATTTACTATTCAGAACATATGTATTATGTTACCTATGAATACATAAAAATACCAAAATAGTTCAAGTGATAAAATGCTAGTTGAATCATTTGGTTAAAAAACTTAAGGTGTAATAAGCTGAGCTGCAAGCTTCACTGGTTAACCAGACTATGAAGCAGATGGAATTGAGGAATGAGGCAAAAATCAACATTCTACAGAGAATATATCATGAGAGTACTGATCACGGCAATATTTCCATGAATAATACTGACTGTTTGACGAGGGCAAAGGCCGGTTCATCGGTCAGTACCGTGAAGGCTTTAGGTGCTCTACCTGGGAAAGCTGGGTATCACTTACTGTCCAGACCGGAGAGCCGTTCCTTACATGGGGAGAATCCTAGGGCTTCCAGGCAGGCTTTGTTTGCTGATCGGGCAACACAAGGCATGCCCATTGGCTCTGGGAGCAAGCCTCCTAAGCACACAAAGCCTCCCACCTTGTTCCACGTGGGGAATGGGCTTCAGCCGGTTAGCGGGACTGATCACATGCCCCTAGCCTTCATCTCACAGCCTACTGATGGCCAGCAAGCCACGACTTCCACAGGGGCTAACGGCGATGGGATTTCTCTGTCTGCCAGTCATGTGCCTAGCGGTACAGCCACAGGCTCCACGAACTATATTGATACAGACAGGCCGCCGATTTTACCCCTGGTACCGGATTTATCGGACTGAGAGTGTACTTCTGTTTATCCGTTTTCCCAGCCGGACTTTTTAATGAAGGAGGGTTTACTCATGGTTCAGCCTATGGATACTTCGTCTGAGGATTTTACCCTGGGTTGGTCATGCAGGCTGAAAGTAAAACTGATTCATGGCTTATATCCAAGCACGGTCCCACCACAATCGAACCAGAACAGGAATTACCAGTTGAACTAGGAACTTCGGGCTGCCTGCCTCCAGAAAGGATTTCCAGATTATCTCTCCCTCATTCGTCGGCATTGAAATCTTCGTTGGAATCTTATACATGTAACTCTAACCTGGCCAAGGCGTCCTCACTCAATGCCATCCCTAAGGTGTCTCAGAGATCAGCTTATGCGATCCATGATAGACTTATTCGTGCTCCAGGATTTTAAAGCTAAGGACGCTTCCTTTAACTCTCAAGGATATTGATGTCGCTCAATAGACACTTTATCTTATACCAACTGGTTTGAGGCGGGAGTACGAGCCTTGTTGGCTCCACTATAGACCATTCTTAGCCAATATGCATGACCTCGAGGTCAAATCGAAAGCGAGGCTTAAATAGGTTGACCCAACCTTGAAAATGGCGACCTCGAAAAGGAAAGATTACTGCTGTGTGCCTTTGCGTTGGAGTGATGCCCGTAAGGATTTTACGGTATCTTTTCACCATATTCCCAAGAATAAGATCAGAAGAAGGCAGCGGTTGACGAAAATACGGAGAGATCCTGGAAAATGATTCATAGTAAGTACAAAATAATTACGGCACATGGCATAGTCTAGATCTGCCGTGTAATGTACAAATTGTTCACTATGCAAGGTTTTAATATCAGGGGCACATGTACAATGTGAATGTCACACACACACAGACACATTCAAACCCCACCCCCACCCCCACACACATTGTCATGTTCAAAATCAGTGATCACCCCCAGTTCATATGTACACAACTGACCCTCCCCTGCCTCCCAAAACAAACTGGGAGACACCCCAACCCCCACAAACACCGCACCTAAAATCATCATCACCCCCCTAGTCATAAATTATGAACGGTCCAATATATTAAAAAAAATTAAGCATATGGACATGTGCAGACACTCTTGTCATGATGGCAAGGGAATTTCATTTGTAAATATTCTGTATCCGTGAAATTAGATTGGCTGCAAATCAAAGTAACATTTCAAGTACATATACATTTGTATATGCAGGACATACACATGCTGTTAAAACAATCTTAAATATGTATCTACTTTCAAAATTACTGCATACTGACCAGTACTTCAGGGATACAGGACACATTACTGGACAATCTAATAACACCAACTGAAATATATTTAGTGTTTAAATATCCATTTCAGATGCTGCTAATTAAGAGTCAGAGAGCATGTCACCAGCTCAGGAACCTCCCATAAGGAATCTACCACAGTCACCATCTCAGATACAGTAAGAATGTCAGATTGCATTAAGTTAATTTTGCCAACTGACATGGTTTTAAAGAATTTAATACAACTGAACTTTGACCTATATGCTATGTTTTTTACATATGAGAATATTGATTGCCCATACTGTCTAAATTATGAAATGAAGTTAGCCTCTACTCATTGATGTATATTTGTAATTTCAAAGATATATTTATTGTTTGTGTGGTCGAAGAGGTAATAGTGATGCTTTACAATGCTTATATTACAGTGAAGCAGAGAGTGATACAGCAGCCACTGACCCCCAGTCCAACATAGAACAACTCCATCAAAATTACATGAACAGGAGAGGCAACACAAGGAAAAGGTTGACAAAATAGAAGAATTGAACAGAAAACTTGAAAAGTTTGGAGTTTGTAAATTCATGTATGATGATAAAAATTGATTGAACATTTTACAGTATTCCATCATTTCAAACATTGGCACTGATTAGCTGGAACTTTTTCATTTGTTGAATATCTTCCCAGGTTTTGTGAAGTACCTTGCCCAAACAGTACATAAATTGACAGACATGAATGTAAATGAAATTGTTTGGTGCTTTTGTGTTGTGTAAATGATGGATGAAAAAAGAGACAGCTGTAATACATACACATTGATGGATTTAACTGAATAATAGAAAGGTCTTTCATAATGGCATAGTTGTAGATGTAACTCATTTGCTGCTGTTTAATTAATAATTGGTGAAAAAGAATGTATTGCATCCTGTTTGAAAAGAGTTAGTTGAGAGTCAGAAAAAAACATATAGGTAAGAGATTATGATAATGTGTAAGGGGAGAAAACTATGATAAATTATGCATTGATCCAGCTGTAATTGTTGCCATTTATGTCAGACTAATCTAAAAGGATACTTCTATCAATATAAATATTGCACCCAATATATTTTCAATTTGCATCCTCTGAAAATTTTATTGTTATCAGTATTACAGTTGGAAGCTATTGTGAATGTGTCTATTGTTATTGGACTTTTAAGACACCATTTCAAAATAAATTTTTATTAACTGAAATTCCAGGTGTTCGTTATTTATTTGGGTTAATTGTTGGCTGTAGTGTGAATCCTGTTATGTTAATCTGATAATATGTTCTCCTTAAAAATGTCTTCAGTTACAGTGGTACAGAATAAATACACCTGATCTACAATAAATCAATTTTATGGTATAGTAACACAGTATTGATAATTGGTTCAAATATTCCCCATGCAGGTACCACTTGTCCATTTAGGTAAATTAATTATTCACCTCCAAATCAGTCAAGAAAAAACTTGAAAAAAATCATCCAGTTTTGTCTTGCACATTGTGTCCCACCAGATACCATATAATAGATATGGTCTCTGGTCCCACTCATGTTGATTGAAATAAATAGTTTCTACATGATGATGTGGCTTATTCGCTTTTTCCTCTCTGCGATTGTAACATGCAGCTACAGCAGCACATCGCCATCACCACTAGTCCTGTACAACTGAAAATAAATGCGTGAATAAATACCCTATATCTACAAAACAGAGTCGATAGGACAAAACATTTTAAACAGAAAAAATACCAAACAAATAATTTCATCACATGAAAAATACAAACAAATTTGTTTGGTCCAGATCCACTCGAGGAGAGCTATCTTGATCTACATATTACTTATAATCTCGATTATCCAGCTCAAGAAGTAACAACACTACTCCCATGTGGAAGTGGATGATTTGAATCCAGATCAGGAAATACGTTGAGTCTTTTGCTTTGTTCATGTGTTGATAAAGTAAACGTTATTGACTTCCCTTGGTAATATTTCCACTATTGTGACTTTAGAGTAGCTTCCCTTCATTTATTATAAATGCTGCGTAACATGGTAAACGTTACCTAGATATCTAGGTCATATGACCATATGTAGCCCTTTCCCATTTCTCTGCGATTTCCCTGAACTACTGGACAGTTTCGTAATGTACCGTTCAAGAGAAATTTGAAACCAGGAAGTATACATTGAGATTTGTCGCCATTATGCGATTGTGTCCTTGCCCCATTTAGCCTCGTTTTGGTACAGATATGAATATTCATGAGGCCTCATTAAGAATGGTCTATTCCAGGATTATGAAGGCATTAAAAAGGAAACATTAGCATCTATGTCAGCAGAGGAGGTCGCCATGGCGCATTCCTTTTTGGATGTTGTTTATCAGTCGGTGGTGGATGCTACGCATAACCAACTTTGTAAATTGGGAAAACTGACGGCTTTGGAGAGAGCATATACAATGAATTCTGTCAGAAGCCTACCGGAGTCAACTAAAGATTTACTCTTCCAACAGCCCCTGGATTCAGAGTCTCTGTTCCATGGACAATGTAGCCATGCTATACAGGGTAAATGCAGTTACATCACGGAACTCGAATCAGAGACTAGCTTCGGCTTTACTTTCCCAGAACAGGAGCAGGCCACAGTCTAGAATTAGGAGGGATTCGTCAGCTAATACTACCCGGTCATCTACTTACGGCTGTCAGGAGCCGCTTCAACGTTCTGCCTTTGTGAGAGCTGTTGATGCAAAGCAGCGTTCTTCGTCTTCGACATCAGCGTCCTGATGATTCCCATCCACTAGAGGCAGGGGCAGAGGTTCCAGGTCTTTTCGTGGATCCAGAGAGGAAGCCAAGAAATATTGACTTGGACCCAACAACCCAGTTTACTCAGCCTTGCGATTTGGAAACGTCCCTCGATTTGAAAACAGATTTTGATTTTATTCAACCAGTGGCTCAATCTCCTGTGGAAGGTCGTCTCGCAGAGTATGTGGACAACTGGAAACAGATCAATTCAGTAATAGAGAAGGGATTAATCCTGCCGTGGGATAACATACCCCCAGGTTTGTTTCACCAGGATCTGAGTTACCGTATTTCTTGCCAGAAAATCGTCCAAGTATCTGTGAATAGCAATCTGATGCCGATGCAGGAACGCTAGGATGAGATTTATGACCACTGTGAAGAGCCAAGGATCCCGGTAGGACACGAAACTGGAATCTCCGTCCGTTTACCGCAAAACAAAGGTACTTCTGTGAACGAGGATATGTGGAGATAAGCATCCTTCAAGTCTATGCTGATGAACTTGGGAGTCCTGTTGAATAAGTGTTCTCAAGTTGGCCAACGATTCCATCTTGAAATTGGGTGGTTTTCTTAAATAGTTCTTGTTCAGCACTTTTAGATCTATGATCATCCTCATTTCATCCGTATCCTTCTTCTGAACAAGGAATACCAGGCAGTAGAAACCACAAGACTGGTCCGCCGGGGGGATTTCTACAACAGCTCGTTTGTCCAAAAGCTGTTGAATGGCTACCGACGCTCCCGATAAGCAATCCCCTTGCAGAAAAAATCTTCTTCCTACAGGCTGATAAGTTACTGGGGGTAACTGGATTTATGCATAAATCGCCTTACATGCGCATGCTGCGTGTCGTTGGATAGCTAGATCCTGGAGCTACACGGAGAATGTTTCCGTTTGTTTTGAGGCAAATTTATAGCCAAGCATTTAAGGTTTCTGTGAGTTTAAGCTGTGTGTTTTTCTTCCACGTAGGTCCCGGTGGAAGAAATTTGTTCCACCTAGCCTCCGGTGGAAGTTGCCTGCGCCATTGCATTTTGGAAGCCTTCTACTTCGTCATATCTAATCATGTTATATACATTGTTGGAAACCTGAGTAAACGCTCTCTCCAATATGCAAATGTGAATATTATGCTGCCCCTGGTAACCAATCCAGATTGAAACTCCAACGTGATGTTTAGCGTAATTTTACTGAAGTTGAATTCTTCTGTGATATAGTTATTTTTCGCCAACATCATGCAGTCATGATATAATGGCTATTATTTTTACACATCACCTCACAAAATACATTTCTATAGTGTGTTTGGAAAGCCATTTTAGGTGTGTTTTAGACAATGTATAATATGCAAATGTTGCACATTCAGTGGTGGAGCTATATAAGTATCAATGTGCGAACTGCAAAATATATGGGATGTGATATAGATGGGAGGAATTTAGATGAATCTGTACACCGGCTATACCAGCGGTGTTAATATTTACATCTGTAGTGCATGTGCAAGATCATTCATGTGGGATTCTGGAAATATGTAATATGTTGAAGGAAATGGCGCGCGACGTTGCTCATGCTATTCATCATTCGTTTTCCCGAAGATGCTCGATGTACCTGATGGCCATGGTGTAACAGAACTGAAACAGATTGAGTCTTAATGACAGGTGGCTCAAAGGCGAGTTCGCTGGAAGCAAGCTCAAATGTTGGTGTTGCATAGGGGCTGAAAGGGCGACCCTTAGAGCAGAGGCGATGGTGGCAAAACTATGGCTGGTGCAGGCAAACCAGTTCAGGTCTTGGCAGTGGCTCAGAGGCGACTTGGCAGTAAGCAAGCGCAAACGGTGGTGATTTTCTGCTGGAAGCAGGACGAAATGCTGGTGTTGCATAGGAGTGAAGGGGTGACCCTTAAAGGAGAGGCAATGGTGGGAAAATTGTGGCTGGCACAGGCAAACCAGCTTGAGTCTTGGCAATGGCCAAGTTTGAATCTCGGCAGTGAGCAAGCTCAAACGGTGGGGATTTTCTGCTGGTAGAAGGATGAAATACTGGTGTGGCATAGGGGGTGAAGGGACGACCCCAACAGGAGAGGCGATGTTGGTGAAATTGTGGGTGGCGCAGGCAAACCAGCTCGAGTCTTGGCAATGGCTCAGAGGCGACTTGGCGGTAAATGTGCATGATTTGCCATGTCAAATCTTTGCAATTCTCTAAGGTGTGGCATATGGGAAAGGAGAGGTCTATTGCTGTAGACTCTACAGCTACATACGTTAGGCACCCAATTGATGGGTAAACGCGAGGGCATGACATGCCAAATGGATGTTTACGTTTTCTGACGTTTGTTATGCATGTTAATGTAAAGTGTAGTATGTGTTGTTCATCATGTGTAGCAGCTTTCACTGCCATTATCAACAGTATCTGAAGAAATCACAGAGATCTGCTCTATCACGACGACCTTTCTACGTAGACTCAACTGCGCCTTCACAGCAATCAGACTTGGAAATCAAAGTTGTATCCTTCCAGGTTTCATGTTTCATATTATATATTTGTGCTGACATGTTTGAATTATCTGTCCATTATATAATTGTTTGGGTATTGAATTCACGAGCTATGGTTATCCATGTGGGTATATGGCTGTGATGCACAAATGCTTCGTCCTTATCATGTTGGTCATATGGGGCATGCAAAAATAAAAGTACAAGTTAACACTGTCTCTCTCTAAAATAAAACACTAACCCCAAACCGATATAACATAACATCAAAACTAAAAGCCTACGGCCTTCTCTTAAAGCTAAATCACTAACCCAAACCGCAATAACATAAATTTAAAGCTAAAAAGCTTTAATACAAAGAAGGTTAAAACATAAAATAACAATAACAATACAAAACAAAGAACTAATAATACTATTAAAACAAAGAGGGTAAACATCGAGGTAAAGTCGGGCACGTGATTTTCTACACTTGGAATCAAGTTCTAAAATTCAGTCGGTTGGCCGAGGCATTGGAAGTATTGTTCCCAGGTGAGGGACACATGCTTTCAATGTCTACGAACTAGCTAATATATTTGTCCTGGCGTGATTGTGAATGTTTGTACTTAGTTGCTGCAGCCTGGAAGGATGAAATAACGTTTTTATTGCTGCGCTTTGCCTTGGTATTGTCTTTAATTCCACCTGGTGTGATGGCGAACTCAATTTTCTTATGTTTGCACCTAGTTGTTGCTGTCTGGAAGGATGAATAAAACGTTTTCATTGCTGCGTTTAGCCTTGGTATTGTCTTTATTTCCATGTGGAGAAAAAACGAAGACACTTTTTTTGTGATATTTAATTCTTATTGTTTGTTACTAAAGGTTACCTTCACACAAGATAAACACAATTACATTCCTAAAGTAGCTTCATGGTGAGTTCTCACTCACACCATTGTCTTCAATTGAGCCTTGATTGGTGTTATGTTTGCAGAGGCACTTGTTTTGGTGTGGCACACAAGCTTTGCTCTGATGTTTTGATTGCTGGATCTTCTGGACTACCTTCGGTGGAAACGGCCGGGCTCCAGAGCAGTGATAGAAAGTCTGTTTCCGAGGGTAAAACCAAGGAACATGACAGTCTCTGCCTACAAGCGGAAGGTGGAGGGGGCGAACCGGCGCTTGAAGAGGATGTTGTGACGCCGTTTGGATGCCACCATTTGGGACCACAGCCAGCACATGAAAATGGGACCTGCACTGTTAGCCAAGGATGGCGTCCACTTGACATCAAAAGCCAATGCCCAGTTCTGGCTTTCCATTCGTAAGTGTTTGTGTAGGTATGTTTAAACATCCATTCCCTTTCCGGTAGATAGTCGTAATTCCAAAACTCAATAATTGTGGTTTCGGCCCATTGTGTTTATACAGCAGTGGCAAAAGGGTTCGCTTTTCGAACTTGCTGTTGTGGGTCGTGGGCGACAGTTGCATTGTCTGTGTCATATATTTCCCTTACATTTGACTCCACCCCAATCTGGCAGCTTGTTTAACTCACTCACTTTATGGTTTCAACAACTATATACGCCTCCCTAATCTAGCATCACAACTCACTCATGACTCACTCACTCACCTACGCACTCACCCGCTTCTATGGAATAATGCTCACCGAGCAAGGCTCTTTTCTTGGTAAAAAGACATGTCTATAACAGATGGCAAAATGGGCGTGGGTGTCCAACCAGGTGCCCCATGTCGACCCCATGACAATCTCAGGTGCTTCATGCACATGGCAAAACATTTTCATATATGATATGCGTGCATATGTCTCTTTCTCCGGGTGTAAAACAATTAGTGCAAACGGGACGCACAGATCAAACCCTTGTGATATCAAATCTGATCTGTTTTGGCTCCCATCACATGCATGGGGCTTAGCTTCAGGTGGCTTTAAGGGTGGGAAAATGTGACGACACCCCACGTGTTGCACATGACGTGAAAGCTAAGACACAGGGCTTTCAATCCATAGTAACAACAAAACCCTGTGGTTGATTTACGAAACATAACAAGAAGACAAAGTCATCAATATCCCCCGCAATGGCAAAATTCTCTTCATGATAATGTCTACGAGTTATGATTATGTCAAATATTTAGGTGTGTATATAGAAAAGTGGAAGGAGAGTATTGAAAGGTTTTGAAAGTTCTGCTTCTGTGGACGGCTCGATAGTGATGTCAACATGTTTGACGAGGGCTTCGAAGTCGGTGTAGATGATGTAAGGTACGGGCATCTGGTTCTTGTGGTTGTCGAATTTTAGGATGTTATCGCTTTCCTTGGGCATGTCGATTCGTATGGCCGTCTGCCCCATGCCTAGGCAATCCTCCCGGTGTGATCCCAGCAGGTCGGCCCGGGTGAAGCCATGCAGGCACCGTTCGCAGAAGTGTCTCTTCTCTTAGAGTGCCGATTGGTCATACAAGAGCCTGCTGAAGTGTTTTATCCACATGTAGTGGTACTTGTCACCTCGCTGGACCATGAATATATTGATCGTCTTGCGGCCCTCGGTCACCGGGCTGTTCCTGTGCACGATCGTTTTGTTGCCTTCATGCCCGAAGACGTTGATGGCTATGTGGGTGTTCTGTTTTTCGATTTTGGTGACCTGAGATATGGGGTAGGGTTCGTCTATGCCATCCCAGTTGAGCCCATCATCTTCGGGATAGCTGGAAAATCTATCTGAATATACGTTGATTGGAAACAAGGCAGATGTGATCGCTACCCTCATGCAATCATCGCCTCTGTTCTTGACGTTGACCATGGCATGTTTTTTCTTGTAGTAGGGGGGTAAGTCCAGGTACGATCCACCTCTGAATGGCATGTTGTTGGCTTTGTCCAGGTAGACCTTATCGATTTTGTCCACGGCCCACCCGGAACCCTTGTGCGTGTAGCATTCCAGATATTTGCTTAAGTGATGTGTGTGGGTGGTACTCATTATTATACCTAGGTGTACACAATTTCTTATTAGGTCTCCATCCCAAGGAGGCGCCTACATTCATTTATGTAGTCCTATTTCTTCTAGTAGATAAGCTGGTGCCAGACTATGTTTGCCCCGTGGGATTTACATAAACAGTAGTGGCATTTCACTCCAATACCACATACAGAGCACGTGTAGTTAACGAAACCATTTCTTATACTCCTCATGTGAAAACAACAGTACCCTTCAGTCCTGCATTTCCTACCACAAATCTTGGCTTTCCCCATAAGCACGTACTGACACCGATACGGAGCTGGTCTCATCTTTGGTATACTCATATGGGTACCTAGTTTAATTGTTTTGAGATTAACACAGTCGCTGCTAGGCCCAGCACGACGAATGCCAGTTCCTGGTCCCTTTGCCCCTGGGAGGGTGCGTAGTACTGAGACAGTGTGGGTTTACCGAGGGGTTCGAGCTGTTTGCCGGTCAGCAGGTAGTATTCTTTCGCGGCAGCGTCAAAGTCATTGAACGTTCGAACGGCATGGTTTTCACGCTTGAGTTGGTCGTTAATGAAATCGAGTCCCTGCACACGTTTTTTCGCGTACTCAGCTTCAGCGGCCTGCAGTTGCTCCACAGCTATATCGTGTCGTTTTCGTTCCGCTTCTACCTCGGCCGCGTTCGACTCCCGTAGTTCCGAGAAGAGGTAATTGCTCCCGGAAAATGCCAGTGCGTTTACTAAAGCCCCGCCGACCATCATAGCGATCGTAACCATGTTATATATAACTATATTTACTTCAAGATGTTTTCCGGTATGATCCCTTGTTCCACGAGGATGTCCTTGGTCTCCATCGCCATACCCAGGTTCATAATGAGCATGCCCATATCCTGCAGGTCGAAGTCGAGTTTGATAGTCGGTTGTTTGAGGACCATTTTTGTCAGACGAGCGTATGCTACAGCTAGGCCGGCGACCATGGTGGCGTGGTATGCTTCGTTAATGAACGTTTTCCCCTCAGACATGATATATATGACATAGAAATATATTTTTAATTATAGCATAATATGGGGGTGACCTCTACTCGTTTCTGTGGGGATGGGGATGGGGTTGGCTTTGGGGATTTACTACGTAGCATGAATAATGAGAGAGCAGTAGCATAAGCAGTTGCGCCTACAGCTATCCACAGAGTATAGTTACTCTTGTGATGCTTAGCCAAACCACCTTTTCTACCGGCGGCAACTCTCTCAGGGTTCTTCTTCTTAGTGACTTGTGTCGGGGTTTCCTCAGAGGTCGGAGTCACTTCCTGATCCATCTTGTATACCATTACTATTATTTTTTACCTCATTAAATCGGCAATGCTTCGCCGTGATGATCGCCGCAGTTACCGGGGCTAAAAACATACCGTATTTGTGGTACAGCATGCAGCTGACAGAGCTCAAGGCGTGTTCTATGAACGGGTCTTTCTCGAGGTCCTCCCACAAGTAAAGTCCTCGTTCCGGGGGAAGTAAGTATGACGCTATGCCAGTGTAGATCTGAGTCAGGGTCGACCCTATAGTTGCCGTCAACTCAGCCCCGAGCCTGGACTTATATATCTTGTACAGCTTGTCGACCTCATCGGCGGGCAGTTTCTGGATTTGATCGGGGCTATAGTCCCCACCAAAGTATTGTTTCCCCTTCCCACCCACGACGAGGGCCACTAGCCTATCACGCTTATCATCAACCTGGGAGGATGTATCTTCACCCTCGGATATCAGTTGTTCAAGTAGTTCGTTGCACTCCATCCTATAATGTATCAAGTGAGTTTTAATTTTAATGATGTAATACCTGGTACATGCGAAACATAGTGAGATGAAGGTTAGGTTACACACGATGAGGATTTTCTCAAAAGTCGACATTTTATATACTTCACTGAGATCATCATAACCGAGTAACCAGGAAGCTATACCCCCACGACATGATAGGACCACGTGGCCAGTAGATTTGGGGTGCAAACGAAAAGTGGTCGGTGAAATGGAGGGTAGGAGAAAGGGTCTGACAAAGGCTTTACTGGATAAAAAGAAGCTTATGCTGGACGTGTTCTAGAACCCCCATTGCATATACTACTGAGGCTAAGACAGTCTGTAAGAAGGAGGAATTCAATAAGAATTGCTTCCAGATCGCAGTTGTCTGGGTGGTTGAAGGGGGTTAGCAATTCACTTATATAATTAGATATTTTGGTGCCATGCCATTTAGACTCTTGTATGTGATACAGAGTACTTAAACAAACTGTACCGGGTTGTTTGGAAGCCGAGGCCGTACGTAGATTCCAATGGAACGGGTGAATAGCCAAAGTAGTAGACGAAGTAATAAGCTCAGATGACGAAAATGTATATCCTTTTGTACCACGCCAAGTGGAACAGATTGTCGAGTGGAGATGAGTTCGACAACTACCTGGCTGAGAGTTTGTCGTTGGCATAAAATATTAAGAGTCATAATGACTCACTAGTGTCATATGCGAAGGAGTCATGGACATGTTTTGTGAGTAAACGTCAGTTTCATCAAGACATCAAATGTTGATTGTTTAATAACGACAAACAAACAAAAAAAGACAGGTCAGGTATTTAAGCAGCGCCGAGCAGTCAAAAAAACAGTCATTGCATAGAAACCAAGTTAGATTATCTGAACTAAGGCCCAGTAGCAGTTCGTCAACAATGATGCAAGCTTCTAAATCCACTGCCTATTGGAGATATAGGCTGTGGGCCGAAATCTGTAGGGCCTCTAGAAATAGGAGAGTGCTTCAACATACTTGGTGAATACAAGAACTATATATCAAAATGATCCCCAGGATGTGCTTGTTAAGAATCATGTAATTTTCTGAGTAAAATTGATATTTTATACTTATCCTGACTCATGCTTATTTGCTTGTCTTCTTCTTCTTTGCGAACACAGTGGAACACTTGTATCTCCCAATTGAAGTTCCCTTCAATAAAAAAATCACTAATTAGTACTCACCACGAGTTATCTCCCTCCCTGCAAGCGCGGGAAACGAGGGCGCCACCTCCCACCATGTGCCTCACTGTCTCCTTATATTTCGAGCCCAACACTTTATTTTTCCGGAGAAATCCAAAGTGTTATGTGGCGAGGACGGGAGGGCTTACCTCATGAGTCAGGATAAGTATAAAATATCAATTTTACTAAGAAAATTACATATTTTTCCTTATCCTGACTCATGCTTATTTGCTTGTAGAATGCGACAGACATGGAGGTGGGAATATATAATACTTTGGATTTTGATAATTAGTGATTTGAACTGTAATGATTGTAATAACCCTATGGGAACTTCATAAAGGCACTGAACTGATGAATCCCTGCTGCTAACTTATCAGCTGCCATATATGGGTTATTACAATATACTTATTATGATAAAAGTATATACAACATTAATATAAAGCTGAAGTTATTAAAGTGATAGTATAAACTCCTGTGAGTTTATAGTGAATATACTTTTATGAAATAACCAAAGTACTAAGCTTAAGATATGCATAAACTTAAGCTATATGAGTATAGTACTGTGCTTAAGATATAATTTATAATAACTTAACGACAAGGTGAGCATAACAATGACAAGTTTATTAACATACAATCTTAAACCATAGGCACAACGTATACACAAAATTTGGCGTTAGGGGATTCTCATGCTTATACTCTGAATACCTGCTAATACTTGTTGGTATAAACCTGAACTGCTGTGGTTGAGCATCAACCTATAATTGGTACACGTTACCCCAGCATTGGGTGCGAGCTTGATACTAACCCCAGCATGGGGTGCTGGAACACCTTACCCAAGCATTGGGTGCGAACTCCTAATTTTTAGCATGGTTGAGCATCAACCTAGATCCGAAGCTTAGACTGAGCATCAGTCCTCGATAATTCCAGCCTGATGTTATATTGCACATACTACTATCCATACCTGAGTTTGAAACATACTTTGACTGAGCATCAGTCTTACTAACCCCAGCATGGGGTGCTGTCAGTTCATTATAGCTGCCATTTAGCTGGTCGACACCCTGAATGATGGGGGTGAAAAATATCCCCTTGATCTTTATGATATTTGACTGCTCTTTATGATATTTGACTGATATTTGACTAAAGCAGTAGAGCATACTACAAGAGAATCCCTGGAGGACTAATGAGGGATAAGCCCCCTAATATAGAAGACATGCATCAAATACATATGAATATACATATATGAGGTGGTGTTGAGGGAGGAGGTGGGAACTTTCCACTCACAGCATAAACAATACCAGCATGGCGAACTATCGCTAGTAACTGCGCATGACTGGAAGTAGAATTTCAGACAACTGCATGATGAGCGGAAATAACCTGTGCATTAAATAAAATAGACTGGCTCCTTAAAAGGAGATGAAGTGGGACTGACCCGCCTGCTATGTAAACAAGGGATATTTTATGTAGCGACAATGGTGATAAAATAATAGTGGTATGTCAATATTTGTTCACCCCAGTATATGGTGTACATTAAAACGTGTCTAGTCTCCCTTCAGGGATAAACAAGATAACTAACCATGAATGGCGTAATACAAATAATTAATATTCTATACTAGATGTACACGTGATGGGCTGTATGTACAAACAACACACATTTATAAACCATGTGAATGGTAACAAAGCATATCAAGGAAAACAGTACGTAATAAGAAGTTGGATATTTGTTGGTCTTCCCGTTGTTATAAACCTAGTTAATTACATTAACCAACATTTATAATAACTTAACGACAAGGTGAGCATAACAATGACAAGTTTATTAACATACAATCTTTAAACCATAGGCACAACGTATACACAAAATTTGGCGTTAGGGGATTCTCATGCTTATACTCTGAATACCTGCTAATACTTGTTGGTATAAACCTGAACTGCTGTGGTTGAGCATCAACCTATAATTGGTACACGTTACCCCAGCATTGGGTGCGAGCTTGATACTAACCCCAGCATGGGGTGCTGGAACACCTTACCCAAGCATTGGGTGCGAACTCCTAATTTTTAGCATGGTTGAGCATCAACCTAGATCCGAAGCTTAGACTGAGCATCAGTCCTCGATAATTCCAGCCTGATGTTATATTGCACATACTACTATCCATACCTGAGTTTGAAACATACTTTGACTGAGCATCAGTCTTACTAACCCCAGCATGGGGTGCTGTCAGTTCATTATAGCTGCCATTTAGCTGGTCGACACCCTGAATGATGGGGTGAAAATATCCCCTTGATCTTTATGATATTTGACTGCCACAATGATCGGAATAACCTTGTTATAACTGAGAATACCCCAACATGATGTACACTATAAACAGAAAGGAACCACTTGGCCTCCCGTGATGGCAAAGTACAAGATGCATAAAAATGGGAAGACCAACAACTGACTAGACACTAGGTAAACCACACATAGCATAATGCGCTTTTCCAATGGCACTGTCGGAAGTAACGGATGTATCTTAGGTAAGAGTCTGAGGACCACCGCCCAACGTTTTGATGAGGTGATCTGGGACATTTGCTGCTGCTGCGGAGGTGGTCGCGCCCAACGCGGAAGGAATGACCATTGAACTGTCGGTCATTCCAGCCTGCTGCGGTAAGTACTGATTTAAGGCTGCTAACAAATACTGTTCTGGTAAAAGCAGTACCATCGCTCATGACGGAAGAGCGGATCTTTGCTGTGGCACCCGCTTTCCTCCTTTGTTTAACATGCCGACTCATGGCACGCGACTGGGCAAACACGCGTGTGGAACTGCATGGACTGTAAGGGTCACACCCTCCGAATATGTCAGTTTTGAAGCCTTTAGTTTTAGGTGGAATTTAGAATTCTCACTGGCAAACACAACATCTTCCATCGACAGGTTTTGGCTTGGGTTGAAATGGTGGTAGGTCAACTCTCCACATCAGAGAAAACCGAAAAAGGCTGTACAGAAAGCAGCTGCCAGCATGATGTCTAAATATGCTGAGAACAGACCGCCATTCAACGCCCTCACTATGTGTTTCAGAATCACGATTGTCACTGGGAGGACGTGGTGCTGCTCTGACACCTGCCAGTTTCTTCAATGATCTCATTATTGTCTGTAAACGCCAACAAGGTGTTGTTGCACCATGGATTGTTAACTCCATGACGAAGATATGCAAATCTGACGCCACTTAGGTACTCTCTTGTCGTAGAGTGAGTCACTTTCAGCTTGTAATGGCAATGTGACACAAAGTTTAGCAACACTTGTTCATTGATACAGGGTAATGCTTGAGGATACCACGTAACACCTGACATACTCATAAACATCAGAAACGCTCTCAGGCCTGAGTTATAAACGGTTCTTGTGTGCGGAGAGAGGGCTTGCTCCCAGAGGTGATCTAGCCCTGGGTCGGCGGCATAGTCAATTTGTCCATAGGCAGGCAAGGTGTCGGGCATGGTTGCGCTTCGGGGGCTAGCTGCTGGAACTTCTCTATCTGTAATCGAGATAGTGCATCAGCTATAAGATTGTCACGACCTGGTAGGTGTACTGCATTGAAGACAAAGTTATAAGTAGCTGCATTCAACACTAACTTCCTTACAAACAGCATAATCACTGGGACTTTTGATCTGCCCTTGTTCAAAATTGTAACAGTGGCCAAATTGTCACACACAAAACAAATGCTCCTTGAAGTCCACAGGTGACCCCATAAAGATGATGCCATTATGATGGGGTACAGTTCTAATAATGCTATAGACATGTCATCTCCTGCAATGTCAAACAATTGAGTTGGCCACTTGTTAGCACACCACTGTCCTTGGAAGTAGGCCGAACCCGACCAAGCGCGCATCGGTAAACAGTTCAAAATCAGGAGCAGCTATTCTTTCATTAAGGAAGAACGATTTTCCGCTCCACTGGCTGAGAAAAGTTCTCCACATGTTTAAGTCGATACGACATTCTCTGTTCAGACCCACATGGTGATACAGCTCTGGCACTGAATGAGCTAACTTCAGCAGATAGCTGATAAAGGAACGCCCTGGGCGTATAATTTGCATGGCGAAGTTCAAGTGGCCGAGCACGCTAAGTAGCTTCCTTTTGGTGACCTTCTTCTTACTGACGACAGAGTCCATCATCTCTATTATTCTCTTCACTTTGACTTGTGGGAGACGGGCTTCCATATTCTTAGAGTCCAGAGTAATGCCTAGGTATTCTAGGCATTGTGTTGGTCCCGCTGTCTTGTGCATGGACAGAGGAATATTTAATTCTGAAAATAGGCCAATCATTTTTTGCATTGTGGATTTACCATTACTAATTGAATTGTCCATAGTTAAGAAGTCATCTAACAGATGCAGAATATGAGTTACATCACACACATGTTCCGCGATCCAGCATATTGCCTTCGACAATTGGTCAAATATTTTGGGGCTGGATCTGGAACCAAAGACTAGTCTTGTATAATAATAATAATGTCCTTTCCACTGAATTCCATGAAGGTGCCACATTGATGGATGAATAGGAATTAATTTGAAGGCGTCAGCAATGTCAAATTTGCACATGTAGGCTGTTGGCCCAATCTCCTTGATGATGTTGATGGCATCATCCACTTTCACATACGTAAGGGAATGCTCTTCCTTGCTGATTAATGAGTTAAGGCTGGGATGCAACCCATCATTGTGGGGTGATGAAAGGTCGACAATCAGTCTTTTCTTGCCAGAATATTTGCCTTCCACAATGCCGATTGGATTGATCCTATGGGAGAGAAATGGTGGCTGTAGAAATGGTCCAATCAAAAAAACCTTTTCCTAGTTCTTTCTGCAGGAGAGTAGAGGTATCTTCAGGATTACAACTAGCCGATAATAGGTTTCGACAAATCTTGGTGTGAATAGGTGGGGCCACAATTCCAGTCATAAAGCCATAAGTCAAGCCATGAACAAGATTATTGACGAACTGAACTCGACCACAGTCAATAAGTTTATCCGCTAACACTTGGACATTGATGGGGGATGGGGTGCACTGTAGTCACTTGTCGCGGTTTCCTCCCCTGTCTCTTTGTCTATGTTCTGGGGAACTTGCCTTCTTGTCCGACTCTCTGTTCTGGTAACACTTGAACTGGGCATGTGATTTATGACACGTGAGGCAGATGTGTCTAAATTTGCAACTGACATGTACACATCGATCTGTGTTGTAGTTATTGCATATTGGTACTCCTTGATATATGACGATGGGTCGTCCATATCGGTCTGCAGAACGCCGCTTCCATTGCAGATGTCTTCTCTTGTAGATCAGGGTATTTCTGTTGGCCTGTGCTGGTGGCCCATCTGTTCGCTTGGTTGGGAGGATTGGTGATCACCATAGAACAGAATTCTGTCATGTGGCCAATATCTTGACAGAGCTGACATGCCTTGACTCGCTGACCTGTGAAAATCACTCTGTACAGGTCATCATCTATCTTACTCCAGTCCACTTTCCAGTTTTGTTGTTCGAGCAGGGCAGCAGCTTTTGCGGAGAACTTGCGGTGATATTGGTAAAAAAAGTTGGTTTTCGTACTGGGCATGCATCTCCAGGATATTACGTTCATACCTGTCCAGCTCCTTGTCCCTCTGTGGCCACCTGATACACATGATGTTTTTGTATCTGCCAAATGCAGTGACGAACATGCTGATGGTAAGAGGCATAGTCATCCTGGCATCAACCTGGGGTTTAAGTAGCATTGTGGTGTCATTAAAGGCAAATGAGCGGGCTGTAGTGGACATCTCATCTGGGATCATAAGGAGAGCTAGATTTACATCCTTACCCTCCCAGATCTGTTTCCTCAGCGCTGGCGACACTATCTCGACCTCCGGTATGCCAAGCAGGTTGTGGTTGTTCACTTGTGTTGGCAAGCTTCCTCTTGTAGACATGGGGTCATCAGGAGCAAATCTTGCAGAGAATAAAGTGGTTCCTGACTGGGCCCGGGGTATTCCCGTAACATGGTCTTGATATAACCTGTGGTCACTTTCTTGCTGTGGTTGTTGTATGGCTTGCGACTGGTTGGAATTCCTATTATCCACTTTGTCAGTTAGACGGGCTACCTGTTGTTGCAATTGCTGAACAGTGGTCAGTAATGTCGCCATATTGTCGCTTCCAGCGTGGTTCTGGTTCCATAATGCCTTGACTCGCTGACCTGTCTGACCTCGCGACTGTGATTGGCCACGCTAATAGAATACAGCTCTTGATACTGCTTCCGAGAAAGACCTTGCGGGCGGTCGTGATTCCCAACATCTGCTCGATATAGTTCGTAATCCTCTCAATGGACCAATTCCTTGGGAGAGTTGAGTACGGTCGATTGTCTCACGGTGATATCGGCGTAACGACGTCTGGAACTACTGCGCCTCTGGCTCTTCGGCTTCGGGTTCCATGGTTGTCTTGCTCTCCAACGTCTTCGGTCGTGTCACGATTGTTTGCTGTTGGAACAGGACGGTGATCGTGGGTTAACGCCAGATTTCCTTTCGCCTTGCTGGAGGCATGACGGATCAATCGACACGCTAAAGTCTAATCACCTCGATAATAAAAACTTTTCGGCCACAGAACTTTTCAACTTTCCACTCACAGCATAAACAATACCAGCATGGCTTAACTATCGCTAGTAACTGCGCATGACTGGAAGTAGAATTTCAGACAACTGCGCATGAGCGGAAATAACCTGTGCATTAAATAAAAATAGACTGGCTCCTTAAAAGGAGATGAAGTGGGACTGACCCGCCTGCTATGTAAACAAGGGATATTTGGTGTAGCGACAATGGTGATAAAATAATAGTGGTATGTCAATATTTGTTCACCCCAGTATATGGTGTACATTAAAACGTGTCTAGTCTCCCTTCAGGGATAAACAAGATAACTAACCATGAATGGCGCGTAATACAAATAATTAATATTCTATACTAGATGTACACGTGATGGGCTGTATGTACAAACAACACACATTTATAAACCATGTGAATGGTAACAAAGCATATCAAGGAAAACAGTACGTAATAAGAAGTTGGATATTTGTTGGTCTTCCCGTTGTTATAAACCTAGTTAATTACATTAACCAACACTTAACTTTAGCTATATAATAGTAACCAAACTCCGTAAAGTTTGTTAGCTAATACATTTATAAAATGTGACCATATTACTGAGCTTAAGAATTGATGAAACTTAAGCTAAATATATATAATAGCAAACTCCTTAGAGTTGTTAGCTTATATATAGTATGATATAATAACCATAGTACTGAGCTTAGATAATAGATTGAACTTAAGCAAAAAATATATAGATAGCATGTAGCTATTTAGTACTGGTATCAGATTAGTATAAAATCTGTAAGATTGACTTATCTTCCCCGAGGAACTGTCAACTGTTGAGCGAGGACCATGGGACCGAAATGGTGGATACCTGAGACGTCCTCGGTGGTGATATCTCTCAGATAGTGGTTGGCAAACACCATATCGGATCTCCAGAAACAACCCTCCATTATGGTATTCAAAGAGCAGTTGCCGTGTAGAGCAAGTGTAGATGCTAGCGCTCTAATTTCGTGAGGATTAGAAGCTCTTGGAGGGTCGAGTCCTGCAGCCTTGTAGGCACGTAGTATGACAGTTCTGATCCAAATGGAGATAGTAGTACGTGAGACTTCCGTCTGCGTAGCTGTAGATAGAGGGATAAATAATCTCTTGAATTTAGCTCTCCTCTGTTTGGATCGTTGGAGATATATTTTCAGTGCTCTTACTGGGCAAAGTGATAGATCCATCGTATCATGAGGTCCAAGTATGGATGAGAGAGCTGGGACGTGGAATAATCTGTCTGGTTGACCTGGCAATTGGTTCTTAGCTATAAAATCCCAGCGTAGTCCCAGATGAACGACGTTATGAATATCATCAAAGCGTGTTCTCTCATAATCCAATGCGTGAATCTCTGACATCCTGGCAGCCGTAGCTAGTGCTAACAGGAACAATGTTTTCTGAGTCAGTGATTCAAACGATGTAGATTCTAACGGTTCATAAGCCTCACTTGTGAGGAGTTGGAGCACTATATTTAGATCCCAGGCTGGAGCGTGAAACTTCCGTTTCTGATCCTCCAATCGGAAAGCTCGTAGCAAAGGGAGTAACTCTGGGTTTTTTGTTAACTTGACGCCCGTTCTCATAGTTATGACAGAGCTTATAGCTGCAAGATAAGTGGACAAGGTTGAGCCTTTTAGATTCCTAGTTTGTCGTAGATAACATAAGTAGTCCGCCACTTGAGGATGTGTAGCATATCTGGCTGTAAATCCTTTCTTAGCAGCATAATTGACAAAACTGTGCCATTTGTCATCGTATAAGTTGCGAGTTGAGTTACGCAGTGCAAGTGTGACTGCTTTTGCCGCTCTGGCTGAATAACCTCTCTTGTTCAAACATGCCTTGATACAATCCATATGTGAAGTTGGAATACTTCTGGTTTTCTGTGCACTAGTTTGGTGTGCGGATGTATCAATAGAGTCGAGCGTTCTGGAAGTTGTAGAATTGGTTGTCCGATTTCTTGAATGAGATTTGGAAACCACGTTCTCGCTGGCCAGTAGGGCGCGACCAAAATCAGATGGAGGCTCTGCGTTTGACTGATTTTCTGTAAGACTTGTGGGATTAACGCTTGTGGCGGGAAAGCGTACGCATTGAGTCCCTCCCACTATATGTTTAGTGCGTACGTTGCCCATGCTAGTGGGTCTGGAACTGGCGATACGAAGGTTGTCAGTTGTTTGTTGAATCGAGTGGCGAATAGGTCTACTAGTGGAGATCCTATTTCCATGATTATTTGTTTGAATATCTCTGTGTGGAGCATCCATTCTGTCGGCGAAGGTAGGTGTGGCCGAGAGAGAGCGTCTGCTAATACATTCTTTGCTCCTGGAATGTGGCAAGCTCTGACATGTATGTTTAGATTGTCGATTAGATCGAATAATCGGAGACATAGGGCCAGTAGGTTCAGTGACCTTGTTGAGCCTTGTTTGTTCACATAAAACGCCACTGTTGAATTGTCTGTGTGAATCATCAACTGAGCGTTCTGTAGTAGGTTGCTCCAGTGACTTATGGCGTTTATGACTGCTTGCATCTCTAGCAGATTTATGTTACATTTGCTCTCTTGATTGCTCCATAGGCCTGACGCTGTCTTGTCAGCAAGGTGGGCTCCCTAACCTTGTAGTGACGCGTCTACGTAGAGATGTGTTTCCGATTCCGGCTCTAATAAGGTGACGCCTACGCAAACATTCAATCTCTTGGTCCACCATAGTAGATGAGGTTTGGCCTGATCTGGTAGACTGAATGGTAGAGGGTCCTCGCGATGCGCATTGATGAGGACTTGTAACGGACGTAAATGAAGCCTGCCTCTGACTGTCAAGTCTTGAGCTGATGTGAGTAGTCCCAATAGGATCTGCCACTGTCGTAGTGGAGAGAGTAAGGCTTGTGGGATTAACTGTTGGATCTTGATCCATCTGTCCTCCGGGACTACTATACGATTCTGGGCTGTTAGAAATCATATACCTAGAAATGCAGATCTTGCGTTGGTTCTAGGTCTGACTTGAGTAGATTTACTAACCATCCTAGTTGAGTTAGTAACTTGATTATAAAGTTCAGCTGTAGTCTGAGACGCTGTGGATCTGGATCCACTTGTATCCTGTCGTCTAGGTAAAACGCGCTGCGAAGACCTTGACGCTGTAGGTATGAGACAATAGGCTTGGTCACTCTTGTGAATACCCAAAGGGCCGATGAGATTCTGAAGGGAAGTACTTTCCATTGGTAATGTTTTCCGTCTAGGATAAATCTTAGATATTTCCTTGAATTTGGATGAATCGGAATGTGTAGATATGCGTCTTGCAAATCTATGCTGGCCATGTAATCTTTGGGACGAATTAAGTGCCGAAGTTGAGGTAAGTGTATCATGCGAAACGCTGGCGGTTTGCTTAGATAGTCTCTGTTGAAGATGCTCATGTTGTATATGAGACGAAACTTTTCCTTGGAATTTTTCTTGGGCACTAGGAAAACTGGGGAGTAGAAACCTGGTACGATGTTTCGTTGATCCAGAACTTCTAAGGCCTGTTTGCTTAGCAGAGTAGCTACTGTTTCTCTTAACATAGGTAGTTGTGCCGGTTGAAAGTCGAACCTTGGAGGGGTGACTGTTAACGGAGGTCTGGCCTTGAGTTGTATTAGATATCCGTGCTGTAGGATGTTGGATACATAAGGATCTTGTAGTAGTCCCCAGTTTTCCAAGTGCAGCTGAAGGCGTCCACCCACTTGAGAAGGTTGTACTGGAACGGCTGGGGGTGGAAGACTCCAGTCGTTCCAAACCTGAATTTCATCGTCTAAATCCGCGGGAACCTCTGGATGATCTGCCTCTTGCTGATCCTCCTCTGAAATTGCTGTATGGGCGACGAAAAGATTCCTTGGGACCTTTTGCTGTAGCTAATTTCTTGTCCCGTGCTTTCTGTAGTCCAGAGAATTTAGACTTGCCAGAGTATCTCAAGGATGACTGCTTAATGACTTTCGCTAAGGTATCCATGGACTTGATCATAAGCACCTCTCTCGAGTCCTTAGACACTTCTTTGGAGACCTTGTCTATGTTACCACCAAATAGTAAGGGCGATGACCATGGAGCAGCGTAGAGAGATTCCGAAAATTGCTTATCCCAAGTGCAGGAGGCTAGTAGACCCTGACGACGAGCCATGGTAGTAGCTTCAGTAAGCGCTGACAAGTACTCTGTAAGGAATTGATGGTCTCTTTTCTGCATGAGTAGAGCCGAGTAGATCATTCTATCTTCCTCCTCTGTAGAATCCTTGAACTTGGTGATGAGAGTTTCATTAACAGTTCTAGATCTATTCAATCCAAAAAACATTCTCCTAGAAATGGTATCCAACTGGGCTAATTTGCGATCGTCTATTCTGTAATTCCTGGACTTGGCATCACTGATTAACTTAAAGTTGTCATCAATCTCTTGAGCCTTGAAAAAGGAGTCCATATTGTGACCTGCAAATTTCTTGGCGTTGAAAACCGGGAAATGTGTTGATTGAAATTTCGTAGCTTTACTAAAGGCTGTATCCAGATTAGCTGGAACCGCTGCTATCGGGTCAATAGGAGGTAAGGTGATAGTGTCCGCATCATCTTCCTTCATCAAATAAGTATGATCTGAGTTCTCGTTCTTAGACAGGGAAGCAAGTTCCAATCCATTCACCATCCTGTATCTAATTTCTGCATCCGAGAATACGATACCTTCTTCCTCTTCTGACGTAGGATCACATATAATAGAGTGAGGTGGAGTCCTAGATCTGTAGGAAGATCGACGAGAAGATTGTGGTGAACGGACTGACGAGTGGCTAGTATATGGAGACCTTGGAGGAGACTTCCTCGGCGAACGCTGGAGGCTTCGTGAAGCTCTCGAAGAATCCCTTCTAGATCTTCTGGGTGAAGATGACTTGGAGCCACTTAACCTTCGTGAAGGCCTTCGGGAAGGTATCGAGTCAGAGTCTGAATCATTATATAGGAGCTTGCTTCGCGAACGACCTCTGTGTTCTTCAGGGTCTGAGCTCGGTGAAGCACTCCTCCTCCGTGAAGCCCTTCGCAACTGGTGAGGATCTGGATCCTTCGTGGAGGCGGCCTGGGACGTTCTTCGCGAAGGCTTCAATACGGGCTGGGTTGCCCTTCGTGGAGGCGCGTTTGTGGGCTCTGGGGCCCTACGCGAAGTCAAAGCGGGCTCTGGGGCCCTACATGACTTATTATGGGTTGGGCTCTGGTGCCCGCGGCTCTGGGGCCTCTGTAAACTGTATCGGTCTTCCATCAATCTCATGATTTGGTTAACCAGGTTGTCTGGGACGGTCTGTGCTGGCGTTGGGGGTGTCCTCTCTGTGATAGTGACAGGACCCTCAGTTATAATCTCAGGCGGCAGCGTAGGCATCTCTGGTTGCGTGTTGATCTGCGCTGAAGTGACGGTAGCCGATACTGGTCGCTTCTTAAGACGTACATCTGGAATGATAATCGGAATGTCATCATCATATAAACATAATTCTGAAACAGGAAGAATATCAGAAGCAAAGTTTTTAGTAGCCTTCGTGGATTTCCCTTTTGACGAAGCTGTAGACCTGGGGGTTCGGAGCGTACGTTGAGACGACGTGGAAGCTCTTCTAGTCTTAGACTGTGATGAAGGAACGTCCTGGGATGCAGGTCGTTTCTTGGATATAGCGGACTGCGTCCAACGCTTATCCCCCGAAGGTAACTCAGGCGGAACACCAGACAGTAGAGGGTCGTCCGCCAACAGTTGACAGGGTATATCTGACTCCAATCTATTAGCCATGACTGAAGATTGTTTCCGAGATCTATCTGCCGTCCATCTCAAGACGGAATATAAATATTTATCGAAGGCAGAATTAGACAAATTAATACATAATTTACAGCGTGAAACAATAGAGCATGGAGTTATGCAACTAGGGCGTCTTAAATGCGGATCGGTAGCAGAGTAACGTAATTTACAAACAGTGCAGATTTTCACTAACGCAAACTGCTGAGCAAACACGGCGAACCGTGAATAAAGCAGCAGAAACACGAATAATTGTCAATGCATGTTGAATAAGGATACTAGTTACACCTCTATAGATGAATATAAGAGGTACTAAACTAAATATAAATAAAGGATATAGTGTGTAGGGAGACACAGGCGCTCTCACGTCCAGCTCACTGGGCGAAGAAGGAGAGAGTGAGGCACATGGTTGGAGGTGGCGCCCTCGTTTCCCGAGCTTGCAGGGAGGGAGATAACTCGTGGTGAGTACTAATTAGTGATTTTTTTTTGAAGGGAACTTCAATTAGGAGATACAAGTGTTCCACTGTGTTCGCAAAGAAGAACCATTATTGGCATGAGTATATTAAATCTGTACAGCTTGATTTTTGTAAAAGGTATCTTAAAATATATAGGTCATATTGTAATTCTATGGGCCTGACTGAATGTTGCAGATTGTCCCTGCATCTTAATTCTGGCTTGAGATCCTAAACATAAGTGTGCTCTGGACCAAACAAGTTTTGGTGTAAATATAATGCCTTATATTAAAAAAAAGGCACAGTTTCCAATTATTCCCCATTAAAATACCACTTTTCATAAGATCTAGGCCCTCCATTTCTAAATATAACAGCTTTAGTTTTCTTAAGATTTACTTCCATTCCTGATTCTTTACAAAATAATTCAAGGGCAGTCATCTTTTTTCTGCACTTGAATACACATGTCTGAAAGAGCCGTAACATCATTAGCAAACATAAGGTCATACACATTGTTATTAAAAGCAGTGGAAATAGATATCCCCTTACCACCTTCATGTTGCATAATTGTACATGAATGATTGATAAATATTATAAATTATTGTGGGCTAAAAATGCATCCCTGACAGGTACCCACATTACAAGAAAATTGTTTAGAATTTCTCTCAAGGGTTCTGACACAGGCACAAAGTGAATTATACATACAAGTTATAATGTTTAAAAACTTCCCATCTAACCCAGCCTTATGGAGAACATTTAAAAGTTCATCATGTTTAAGTGTCTTGAACTGACTGAGTTTGGTTTTACGCCGCTTTTAGTTAAGTGTCTTGAAAGCTTTTGAAAAATCAATAAAATCTACCCTGTTTTTTAATTGAATATTTCTGTATGATAGCCTGATGTGTAAAGATGTGGTCTATTTTAGGATAGTTTTCCCAGAAACCAGCCTGATATTCACAAATGATATTATTCAAATCACACCAAACTTTGATCTTTTATTTAGAATTGATGTAAATAATTTACAAAGGGAGTCATTGAGATTTTAATAAAGGGGATACAATGTCCTTACCCCAAATGGGAGGGAAATAGCCAAAGTAATATATTTTATTAAAAGAACAGTGAGAGTTGGGAACCAATGAAACTTCTCGACTCTTTCAGAAATTCATGTGCAATTCCGCATGGATCAGGGGTTTTACTATTTGGCAAAGCGAAAATATTATTTCTTGTTCGCAAAAAGGTTGGTTTAAAAAAGAACGTGTGTTGTTTGTAGGTTGTAAAGGTGGAGGTAAATGTTCTTGTGTGTTTTGAGGAGTATTGATGCATAAATGATTTGAGAAGTAATCTATCCATTGTTCAATTTGTTGACATGATTGGTTGGTTTCCACGATAATTTAGGGTTAGTGCTTGCAGCTACTAATTTATCTTTCTGTTTGTTTTGGAACTGTCATCTTTTTTTGTTTAAATGTACATTTGAAAAGTGTTTGTAACTGTCTGAAGATATTAAAGTCAACGAGCTAAAGTCTCTCTATGAGCTCTGAGTGCTGCATAATTGTCATGCTGTATGTTTTCTAATTCCTGATCCCACCAAGGTGGTTGTGTTCTCGTTAGTTGAAGCAAATGTAGCATCATATGTGATTTTTGTGTGTGATCAGCTGCCTTCTGAAAAAGTGTTACCAAGTGTAAAGTTTGTAATGAATGCCATGTTTTCATAGACAAGTATTTTGTCAATTTTGTCCTGTTTACCCTCCTGTGTATTATTACTGTTAGAGGTAAATGTGTTTGAATGAGCTTGAATGTGCATGACAGGGGAAAGTGACGCGAGTTATCTAGTGTGCCTACACACTGTGTGGTGAAAGGAAATAATGAAGAAGCTAACATGTAGTCAACAACACTGCAACCGTTATGAGTAAAGGATATGCATTGGCCACATAAATCATTACCTAATCTAACATTTAAGGCCAAAAGTGCAACTTATGACTGCCAGTTCTTTAAGGAAGAGAATCTGCCCATCCTTTATGCAAACAATCCTTGTCTTTTCGTGTCAAAGCTCTCTCAATGCTAGTCATATCAGTAAATGTTTGGTAACACTTCAGATGGAACTTAGCTGTGCTTTTAGAAGCTGTATTAACTTTCTCAGAGACAGATTTTTCAATGCCATCTAGTTATTTCCATATTGCAACACATTCACTCACTTTTGCTCATGCTATATCTGTAACTGGAAGTAAATCACCAATTTTATTGTCAGTAATGAGACATAAACATGCCACAGCCATGGCAGCGGCCATGTTGTAGTACTGCACAAAATAGCTGCTTCCTGTATTCTGATTGGTCAAAAATACCTTGCAACCATGGTGATTCAATGCTTTAGAATTTTTCATTTAAAGGCTTCTAAATAATTAATGTGCAAGTGATTTAACAATAAAGGTTTTTTAATAGGCTTTATAAATAACAGCCTTAATTATAAAACACTAACTTTGTATTCACCAGATATGTTGAAGCACTTTGACACAATTTGGGGCTTCGGCCCACAGCCTAATAATTGTGTGTCAAATACGCAAGTTATCTGCGTCATGACTAACACTGCTGACTCCCTTATATCTATCCCCCTGAAGGTAGATATCTACCGAGAGTTGAGAAGTGAGACATTCACATGCTGTTTCACAAGTGATGAATGGGGAAGAGATGTCTTGGGAGGTCCCTCTACTTAACATAAAGGGCGACTAATAGAAACAGGTGGTCAGGCTCACTGACTCGGTTAACACAATAAGTCATCGTATCCCAATTGCGTAGATCGATGCTCATGTTGTTGAACACTTGATTGTCTGGTCCAGACTCGATTAATTACAGACCGCCGCCATAAAGATGGAATATTGCCGAGTGAATATTACGATTAACTAGCTCACTCCATGGTTGATACTCCACTACCCATGTATAGACTAAAGAGTATCTTGGCTGCCTATGGGTATAGACTCTAAACTATGGCTCTTGCCAGCGTCATACGCGTAACTACAACTGATGATCCCGTGGGCTGCCCCCAACCACGGTCAATGCCGTTGGGCTTTGCGACTCCGACCCCACCATGCGGAAATAAACGACTGCCTGCCAAGTGAGTGAGTGAGTGAGTGAGTTAGTGAGTGAGTGAGTTAATATTTATCGTCACATCGGCAATATTTCAGCCATATTGTGACGAGAACAGTTTATAATTATATTATAGATCAATAAAGTAGTACATTAAAAACCTGTTGACGAAGAACAGTAAACAACTAGTGTATCACAGATATCCATTTAAAACTAGCAATGAAATTTAAAATATTGGAACTATAAATGACAATACAATATAAACACAGGCTATAGATTGCCAACAACTGAAGGTAGATCACCATACTAGGGACCATGGGGACTTACAGTACATTTGCTTCCTGCATGGGCCCTGGCTGGATTTACATCATCCCCTCAGCTGTTAGCAATATAGATATATATAGCCATACATTAAAAAATTGATACATATTCTACGATTAAAACACGGAAAGTTGAAATTTACTTTGAATGTTTTGGGACTTCTGTACCCATTGCCTGCCAAGCGGGCTTACAGATAGTAGGGTCAAATGCAAGCGGTTGAACCCCCGGGACTGACGACAGGACCCCGTGCGGCTTGTGCCATGGGCATAAGCTGCTGTTGGTCTACCTCATCGACATAGTCAGTGTCAACCTGATCCGAGACATATCCCGTTATGCTATGCCACCGATCAGCCTGTGCGGGAAAGGGTGGCCGGCCGAGAGGGCTTTTTTATGGGTTGTAACCGTTGCCGGTTGAAACCCCGGGACTGAAGGCAGGGCCCGTGCGGCTTGCACCATGGACAAATCCTGCCTAATGTTGAACCGTCGACATAGTCTCTCTCCCGCCGTGGGGATTGCTCATCAGCTTCAGTTCGCAGGTGATACTACGTCTTTCCCGAGTAGAGCACCACAACGAACTACGGGTATAGACTCTAGACCTTGGTCTGGACCGTAGTCTCTTGAGTCTGTACGGCACACAGCTGACAGGCTATCAGCCTGATGAAGCTGCCTCTGCAGATTAAATTTTAGCCTCGTTTTTTTCCAAATTGCAAAGAATAGATATATGGACTAATGAATGTCCATTTAAACCCCGTAATGGGATGAAAATAATGCTGTAAATTGTCCATTTAATCAAATCATATGCACAAAAAAAGATTCTTGACACAATGAAAATCGGTTATAAAAAAAGTAAGGAGGACCCGCTGTGCTGTCCATACAGAAAAATTATGGGAGGTTATCAACAACTATGTTGTGACATCACAGCTAAAGGAGATAACTGCATGACTCTTTTAAGCATACCACAAGGGATAGCTATGGCTTAGTTAAAAAAATTCATTTCCATTCTGTATGTGTCTGTGGAATCCACAGGAATAAGGCAACCATACGCCTATAATTTTGTCATTTTTATAACCTGCATTATTTAGCAATTGATGCATCTTGCTGGGATGTCTACAAGTTCAGATTCTGCTTCTGAATAAACTTATATTCAGCTTCTCTTGTCACCTTAAAGAATCGTGAGGTTAGGCCATGCTCTCACGTGTCACGTTCAGCTGTCAACAATGTCTAAGTTAGAAGGTTTATCAAACGACATCATTATAAACTCAATTAACTCAATTAACATTAAAAAATCTTCACAAAGACTTTTAAAGTTACATATTCGGACCATGTAATCAATTCCAATATATAATAGTTAGATATATATAAAGAATAGAAATAGTTATTTGATATCACGATGCATGTGGAGTTCTTTGTTTACTGCTTTGCCATGATCATTCCTATTCATTCAATCTGTGATGTGACATTGGGTTTGTTTTAGTTTACATAAACTCATTAAACTGAAAGTTGCTAATTTTTCAAAACTGTTTCTCTTCACTGAAGACCAAACATATTGATCATTGATCACAAAATGATTACATTGTGAAGAAAATATCAGACTGGGTACCACTGGATGTGAAGTGCCTGAAGTCAACAGTTGCCATTGTCTGTGGCAGCATGCTGAGAAATGTTTTTAATTTGGGGGCTTTTTGTTGTAAGGTATATAATGCACATAAATTTATATATTTAGAAAGCTGAGCATTTATGCATTTGATACATAATTCAGATAACCTGCAAGGCAAATAGTTACTGCAAGTTGTATTTGGGGATGTCATTATGCTGCACTCCTGTCAAAAGGGTTCAACAGATACAATGAGAGGTTTAAAGAGGCTGAAAACCTTTGAGCAGGTTGTTTCTACTCCATGGTCGAAGAACAAGAGAAAGTGCATAATGGGAGATAGAATTTTTGTTTCATATCTGGCATGTATATTTTTATTTTTCGGTATCTTATAATGTATTCATGCATGATAAGAGGCTGCTTGATCAACTTTCCTATAAACATTCTGGTTGAAGATTAGGATTTTGATGTATGGAATGGGGTACTTGATTAATTGCTCAGAGATGATTTCATATCAAATCTTTTAAGACGAACCAAATGAATCAAAGCAACCTCTTCAATCAGCATGATTCAAATTTAAAATAAGTCCCAATCGGAAATATACCAGTGAAATTTTTCCTTGAGAGGGAACAAGTGTAAACTTATTTAATCAGCAATATAACATTTACAATGTCTGGAATAACTCATTTGTGTATAGGTTAATCACTGTAACAAAGTTACATATATACTCACAATCAAAAGAAAGCAAGTCTAGTATAAAGTATACATGTACTTATTTTTTAACAGTATAGAATACAAATACCAACAGTGTCAGATATACAGAAATTTGAGCAAGAACAGTTCATAGGCAACAAAAACAGATGATGTCATTACATTTTGTGACAGCAAAAGGGTTGCGCAGATTCTAGTCAAATGCCATGACGTCATTCAATACCTGGTGTGGCCACCATTAGCATTGATCACTGCAACACATCTCCTGTACATGGAGCGGATCAGGCGATTCGTAAAGGCCCTGGGGATCCTCCTGCACACATCCAGAACAGATGTACGAAGTTCATCAGCAATTGTAGGCACTGGTCGCACTTCATTCAGGCGCCTTTGAACCTCATCCCACAAGTGCTCGATGGGGTTCAGGTCAGGGCTGAGAGCTGGCCACGATAGGACATGGATGTTGTGTTGTTGAAGAAAGTCCATGATAACTCTTGCAACATGTGGATGAGCATTATCCTGCTGGAAAAGGTGGTTACGATGTTGGGCGAAAAATGGAACAACATGGGGTCTGATGACTTGGTCAATGTAACGCTGAGCTGTGACCCCATGTCCTCGACCTTGACCCACATTCTGGAAGCACATTGGTCCAAGTCTCGCATTAAATTCCGGCCCAAATCATGACACTAGGTCCACCCCTTGCATCCCTTTTCAAAACATTTCTGTCAGCAAAACAATCTCCTTGACATTGCCAAACTCTGACCCTTCCATCTGCATGTGACACACATATCGACTCTCATCAGAGAATATGACATGTCTCCATTCACGTTATCGCCAATTTTGATGACCCTGTGCCGACTGAAGTCGTGCTTGTCGATGCCGTGTTTGGAGGACGGGACGACGTGCTGGTCGGCGACATCGTAGGTTGTTGGAACGCAGACGTCGGATGACAGTGTCATGGCTGATGCATCGATTATGCGTTCCTATGGTGTCTCGAGCAGTCTGCCTTGCTGTCAGGAAAGGATCTCGCTGGTGTTGACGTGTAATGTGTCAATCTTGTCGAGGGGTGGTCACCCTAGGTCGGCCGATTCGGGAAGGTCATCTGTAGTCTGCGTTGTGTTGTATCGATGCTGAAGATGGTAGATGGTGGTTATGTTGACATTAATGTGACGGGCAGACAGACTCTCCAGTTTCCAACCATCCGATAGCTTGGTTCCTCTCAAGTTGATTTAAACGTGGCATTGTTTAACAAAGAGTGACTGGCCAAAGATTTTGGCTCAGTTTTATACCCACTGAAGATGGTGACAAATCGCGTGCATACTTGATTGCATGAGGAAAGTGTGCATGATGCCCACATCGCCATTGAAGCAGTGCGTTCTGGCGATTCGTTTTTTTTCCTTCTGTTCCCACACTTGCTTTGCAAAACGCAACAGAAAATGTTGACAACACCATCAACCATCATTATTTACCAACGTTGTTATAATTTTAGGGGTCTGAGTTTAATTCCTCCTTTGAGTAAGAAACTTGCGTTTCTTTTGCGTGTGAGAATAGATTATCCAGATGACGTGGTTTCCACATTACATAATGTCAACACTTTACACAATATTAATATTTCTATGACAATCCAAATTACTTGAAATGATGAAACAGAATTCTTATTTCAACCAGTACTTTGAAGAAACACTTATATATGATGCCAGAAAATGGTCTTTGCTCATCAAAACAACAAGTGAAGTCCCGTCAGTTGGTTACTGTAAACCGAAAATATTCTGCATCAGTTTATATTTTGCGTTTCTCTTCCCCACGCAAAACATTCTCGCCGTAGTAATATTAACTCCTGCAAAGTTATTAAATAAATTCTCGGACACATTCTTCGGCAACAGGTCCACATAAAATTTGTCAAAGAATAAAGTAACGATGTTTTGAGATAATATTTAAACAACTGAATAAACTTTAGAATAAAATCAATTCATTTACGAGGACAGTATCCATTGCTGTAATATGATTAGCTGCTTTAGGTCACGTGCATGATTCTGACCAATCACGATCCTCATAGCATACTGTGGCAGAAAAGCGTCATTAGGAACCAATCTTTATCCAATAAAATCGCTTCTTACAACTGCGAAAATACTCTTGGCAAGGGTACAGTGATATTGTTGATGCTCAGAGCTTTCGAACAATACCCACCAACGAATTGCCTCTCATGTTATTCGTACGAAGCTTCCAAAACGGAGGTATTTCCCGCTCTTGTAACACGCTACCATACATATTATTATCATGTCCTATAACAAATACTCAAACAAAAGTAGATTACTGGTGGATTAGTCTACTTCCTGATTACTGCATCGAGAAGACCTGATGCCCTCCATCCACGAATGACTGAGTCTTTGTTCTTCGTCACAATATTTAAACATGCAATTTTCTGAATAAAATTGATATTTTATACTTTTCCTGACTCATGTATTTTTGCTTGTCTCCTTTCCTTCCCGAACATTAGTGGAACACTTGTATCTCCTTTTTGAAGCTCCCTTCAATAAAGCAAACGTAAAATCTCCCTCTCCGTTTTGGCGGGAAAACGGCGCAACCCGTCTCCCACGCTTCACTCTCCGAATTTCTAGCCCAACACTTCGATTTACAGGGAAATTAAAAGTGCATAGCGGGGAGGTTGGGAGGGCTTACTTCATGAGTCAGGATAAGTATAAAATATCAATTTTACTCAGAAAATTACATATTTTGCCTTATCCTGACTCATGTATTTTTGCTTGTAGAATCCGTCGGATCTGGTGGCCAAGCCACTTCTGGATTCCATGTAGTGATTTACGTCCTGCATACCCCCCTATGGGAACTTCCTGGTAGCACTTCAATTTACTGCTAGGCTCTGCTGCTGCTGTAACCCTTTACTTCCAGCTTCTTCTGATGGGGGGACCACAATTGTTAACTTTTGGTCCTTGCTTCTGTTAACATTTTATGTGGATTTTGCAACTCCATCTCTTGATGCGAGCATCAAGTGGAGAAGCGACCCTTTTCTGTACGAGTATGTCCTTACAAGTACTGGGTCATATCACTTATGCTAGTCTGTCTTAGACGTGCATATAGACTCTAAAGCTGAACTCGCCTGAGTGTAGGCTTTTGCAAGTCATGTGATAAAAGGGCGAGACTCCGTCTCAGCGCCTTTGTGGGACTGTCAATTGTTGTGCTACAACAAGTGGGCCGAAATGGTGAATGCCAGAGACGTCCTCGGTGGCGATGTCCCTCAGGTAGTGGTTGGCAAACACCATGTCCGATTTCCAGAAGCAGCCCTCCATTATCGTCCTGATAGAGCAATTCCCATGTAGAGCGAGTGTTGACGCCAGAGCACTAACTTCATGTGGGTTGGAGGCTCTTGGAGGATCAAGTCCTGCTGCTTTGTAGGCCCGTAGTATGACAGTTCTGATCCATATTGATATCACAGTACGGGAGACCTCTGTCTGTGTCGCTGTCGATATCGGGATGAAAAGACTCTTGAATTTTTGTCTCCTGGTCCTAGACCTTTGTAGGTAGACTTTCAATGCTCTTACTGGGCATCAGGATAGGTCCTGTGTATCCTGTGGTCCCAGGATTGATGATAGTGCTGGGATGTCGAACTGTCTGTCCGGTTGACCTGTCAGTTGATTCGTTGCTATAAAGTCCCATCTCAGTCCCATATGCACGATGTTTTGATTTTCATCAAATCGTGTCCTTTCAAAGTCCAGAGCATGTATTTCCGACATCCTTGCTGCTGTTGCTAAGGCGATCAGGAACAGCGTCTTCTGCGTCAAGAACTCAAAAGATGTCCTATCTAATGGTTCGTAAACGTCACTGGTGAGATGTCGTAGAACTATGTTGAGGTCCCATGCCGGTGCTTTAAATCTCTGTTGTTGGTCCTCCAGTCTAAAAGGGCGTAGTAAGGCCAGTAACTCTGGTACCTTAGTCAGTTTTACACTCGTCCTCATAGTGATAACTGAGCTCAATGCCGCTAGGTATGTTGCGAGTGTTGACCCTTTAAACCGCTTCGTTTGTCTTAGGTGACAAAGGTAGTCCGCCACTTGAGGGTGTGTCGCTTTTATGGCTGAGAAGCCGGTGCTCAAGGCGAATGTCTCGAAGCTTCGCCACTTGTCGTCGTACAAGTTGCGTGTTGACTTGCGTAAAGCTAGTGTGACTGCTTTCGCTGCCCTGGCGGAATATCCTCTCTTGTTCAAGCACGCCTTGATACGGTCCACATGTGTAGCCGGAACACCTCTGGGTTGCCGTGCGCCTGCTTTGTGTGTGGATGTACAAGCAGGTTCGTCCACTCTGGTAGTTGCAGTTGAGGCAGTCCTAGTTCTTGTATGAGAATGGGGAACCATATTCTCGCTGGCCAGTAAGGCGCGACCAAAATCAGCTGGAGGTCCTTCGATCGTCTGACTGATTTTCTGCAACACCTTCGGTATTAGAGCTGGTGGTGGAAACGCGCAAGCGTTTAGTCCTTCCCAGGAGATGCTTAGAGCGTCCGTTGCCCATGCTCGTGGATCTGGTATTGGCGGGACGAATGTTATCAGTTGATTGTTGAATCTTGTGGCAAATAGGTCTATTAGTGGAGCTCTTTCCACTTTTTTAGTTGTACAGCAAATCATACATGTCATACATAATATGTCATTTAGCATATGCTTCATTGAAAACAGACTATGGCAACACGAGCAATGTCATCTATCGAGAAGCAGTTTCATCAAAAGAGTAACTGGATAAAATGGTTCAAACAACCTGCTTATGGCAACTGGACCAATGCTTTACATCGAGAAACAAAGTTTCAGCAAAAAGAGTAATTAACTAGAGTGGTTCAAACATACCACTTATGGCGGCTGGACCAATGTCATACATCGATAGGCAAAGTTTCATTGAAAAGGGTAATTGAATAGAGTGGTTAAGAAACATACTGCGTATGGCAACTGGACCATACATCGAGAAACAAGGTTTCATCGAAAAGGGTAATTGAATAGAGTGGTTAAGAGACAAACTGCTTTATGGCAACTGGACCATACATCAATAAACAAAGTTTCATTGATAATAATAGTAATTGAATAAAGTTGTTCAAAACACCACTTATAGCAGATGGACTAATGCGCTCCCATCTCTTGTATGATCTGTTTGAAGATCTCTGGATGTAGCATCCATTCTGTTGGGGATGGCTGCGTTGGACGGGATAGTGCGTCTGCTGAACAGTTGAAAGCAGAGGTCCAGAAGGTTCGCTGACCTTGTTGATCCTTGTCTGTTTATGTAGAACGCCACTGTGGAGTTGTCTGTATGTACCATCAGATGAGCATTCTTCAAAATGCTGGTCCAGTGGAGTAGGGCGTTTATCACTGCTTTCATTTCCCAGCATGTTGATGTGCAGATCTTTCTCCTCTATGGTCCATGTCCCAGCTGACACTTCGTTGTCGAGGTGTGCTCCGCATCCTTGGAGAGATGCTTCCACATAGAGATGCATCTTGGACTCCGGCTCTGCTAAATAGGTGCTTTCCCAACCATTCGATCTCTGAGTCAACCATATTAGATATGGTTTTAGTCTGTCCCGGGAGTCCGAAGGGGTCCGGATCGTCCAGATGTACATTCACGAAGACCTGTCGTGGGCGTAGTTGTAGTCTCCCTCTGCGTGTCATGTCCTGTGCTGATGTGAAGAGACCCAACAGACTCTGCCACTTCGTAGTAATAACGAAGTAAGTGCTTGAGATACAATGGCTTGTATCTAGATCCAACGATCGTGAAACCTTTGCCGTGTCCATAAGGGAGATGAAGCCATGTCAGACTCTGTGACTGCCATCGTTGTGAAGTCTATATAAAGTAGTCTGGCTGCCGTCACCAAAAGTCCGTCCAACCTATGTTGCTGCAATTCGCCTGATGAATCGTCTTCAATGCTGACAGGGAAGGTCTCTAACCCCGTGAAGGCAGCCAAATCACGTAGGTCCCGTCTAACTGGACTGTAATTGAGGCCTTCCTCCCTCGTTGACAGGTTGTTGTCACTTGTAACCCATTTCCTGACATGTGAACTACGACGACTTCTGCGCAGGGCGTTGTCTCTCATGGTCCAATCAAAATGAAGCATTTTGATTCATTTAGCTTCCCGCGATGTGACATCACGATGTAGCAGGAAAAAGGTCCTTGTAGAATCTAGTGCTGCCGTTGATATCTTATCAATACTCTGTCTTGTCCGTAGCCTTCCGGGGTTACACGAGTGACCACGTGTATAGAGGGTTGAATGGTAAACGCGCGAAAAATTTCGCTGCGTAATACCGATGTGTGTAGGCTGTTTTCCTGGCTGCTGTGACTGTTACTTCAGTCCTGAAGATAATGCAGTCGTCCTCTTATACAGATGATCAGCTGAAGTCTTCACGTCCTCAGTGCTGCTACTTGTAGACTGCATTCATCGATCTCAATGAAGCGTCGTAATTGTAGAGTTGATGCTGAACTTTGTTGTAAATTCTACACAAAGAGTCGTTGATGATTTTGTAGTTTCCTAGCCTTAGCAAGGCTGCTGCTGAACCACGCCACTGTGAATACCTGCAGATCTGTACGGAAGTGAAGATCTCTATATGGTCATGAGTCCTGTTATTATCTTCTGATGTAGATATATCTATCTAAAATTTCTCAACGATGTGAATCCCGTCCTGGATTCAGTCTGAAGGTCCGCGCAGGTGATGAATTCGGACAAGAGTACTGCTCTTGAACTTCAACACATGTCCCTCAGTCTTTGCGCCGGCGAAGATCTTTTCCTTCTAGGGTGACGCTAGGTCCAGTCCGAATTGATGATACTGCCATCGTCCTCTGTATCATGTCCACTGGTATATGATGGTTGAATATCCTTGGAGATCTGCGTAGCGACATGCGTGGCGATCTGCGTGGTGCGTCTGTATGGCAACCTGCGTCTTCTAGGCCAGGATTGCCTTCCTGGCAATGTATTCCTAAGTGGTGAATCCCGTGATGATCTGCGAGGTGTTGTTGACGCCCTTGAAGATAATTCAGATGACCTTCGCGCAGGTGAGAAATTTTGTTGAGGGTCTGAGTCCCGAGACGTCTCTCTAGTCCTTCCAGGTGGTGTAGGTAGCCTGCGTGAAGATCCTTTATTAGCCTCACCATCTGCTGACGATCTCATTGGTTCTGAAGATTGCGCCGTCCTGCGCGCAGTTTGCTGACGTCATGTAGCGTAGGTCTGCTTTATGACGTCTAATTAGGTCCGGGGAACGTCTATTTCTCCTTCATGAAGGCTCGTCCGAGTCGTGCATTTTGCAGGTCCTTCTGCATTGCAGGTCCTTCATTGGTGACTTTCGTGAAGACCTGTGTGGAGATGTTGACGTTCTAGATGATCTTCCTGAAGACCTGCGCGCAGGTGATAGGTTCTGTTGAGGGTCTGAGTCCTGAGACGTCTCTCTGTACCTTCTTGGAGGTGTAAGTTTCCTCCTCTGCGTTGCAGGTAGCCTGCGTGAAGGTCCTTCATAGTCTCATCATCAGATGACGATCTACTTCGGTCCAGTGAATGTCCATTCCTTCGTGCAGGCTTGTTGGCGTCGTGCAGGGCGGGTCTGCTCTTAGTCCTAGAGCTAGATCCTCTCGTAGACATCTCAGATGCACCACCGGTGCGGGGTCCTTCGTGCAGCAATGGTCCCTCCCGTAGGTTGATGACTTGAGCATGAGAGCCACCTGGCTGTCCATCATGCAAGGTCCCTGCGCGAAGCGCTTCCATCAGTCCACATCTGTTTGGAGAATCGCTGCATGAAGGTCCCGGGTTTGAACGTCTGCGACGACAGTAGTGATGACGCATCTGAGAGGGTAGCGATATGGTCCAAGGATCGCTGTGCCTCATGGGTCCCTGCTGCCAGTGTTGAAGGTAACTCAGACTACGTTGATAATTTTGCTGACGTTACCGTTGCTGAGGCCTGCGTCTTCTTCTTATGAAGTATCTCTGCATAAAGGTCCCGGGGTTGAACGTCTGTGACGATTGTAGAGATGTCCTATCTGTGCTGGTAGCGATAAGGTCCAAGGATCGCTCATCTGCCGCCAGTGTAGATGGTAACTCGGACTTCGTCGATAGGTCTGCTGACGTTACCGTTGCTGAGGCCTGCTTCTTTTTCTTATGCTGTATATCTGGGATGATCAGCAGCTGTTCATCATAAAGTCCTCTCTCTTCCATCGGGACGATCTCGGCCGAAAAGGTCCTCGTAGTCTGCGAAGAACTCCCCATAGAGCTGCTAGTCAACTTAGGGGTGTGAGGCTTCTTCTGCGTTGAAGATGGCCTCTTCTTCCTCGTCTGGGTTGAGGGTTGTGCGATGTAGAAGCCCTCTTCTTCGAAGTAATGGCGGACAACATCCCACGCCCATCCTCCGAGGACGCCTCCGGCAGGTCACTGGGTGGAAGTATGTCGTCTGACAAGGATAGACAGCTCTTGAGGGACTCAGCCGGTTTATCCATGACTTGTAAAAGTTGCCTAAGTACAGAGAAATAATAATTATTAATTTTGAATTTGAGTTAAATGCTCACAAAGTTTACAGCGAGAGCTGGAAGTACATGTTGTTGTGCAGTTAGGGCACAATAAATGCGGGTCTGCAGCAGAGAACCTATACCTACAACGAAAACAGGTTTTCATTAAATGTAAACAACTGAACAATCACGTACAAAACCATGAATAAACAGTCAAATTACGAATAAATTTCAAACCATATTGTTGAAGGATACTCCCTAAACCCTTATAAAGGTAATTTATAGGGTAATAACTAATTAATCAAAGGATATAGTGCCGTATTGGAGACACAGGTGCTCTCCCAACCGTCCACTAGGGCGAAGAAGGAGAGAGTGAACCGTGGGAAGACGGGTGGCACCGTTTTCCCGCCAAAACGGAGAGGGAGATATCTCGTGGTGAGTAGTGATTTTACATCTGCTTTATTGAAGGGAGCTTCTAAAAGGAGATACAAGTGTTCCACTAACGTTCGGGAAGGAAAGGAGACAAGCAAAAAATGCATGAGTCAGGATAAGGAAAAATAATGTAGTTTTAGTTAACAATGTTGTTTTTGCAAAGCCTGCTACTCTTGCAAAAATAATACGTCACAGAACAGGCTTGGGGTACGCTGGCACAAAATTTTCTAGGCGCGGAATATTTCCGGTTTACAATATATGACAAAAAACATCAGAAGATCCTTATTTTTCAATGTTTTCTCCATTAAAGAAATGTATTTCAACTAAACTTGGGATGCATGCCGTATTTCCTCAAGGTTTGTATGTCGGTTCATGCTCATAACGCCGACCTTTCGACCAAACTTTACGGTTGAGTGAAATATAAAGGTCGACGTCCTGAGACTAGTTTCATTTTGCCAATTAATAATGGATTACGAGGACAATGCAGGATCAAAGAGTTGTTAGAGGAGGATAATCCGGATTATGCGGATGAGAGCGCACCTAATGAGAAGATGACAACAGATGACAGATTTTTATCAGTTGACAAATTTTTGCATTTTTAATAAATACATCGTAAATTCCTATAGCATACATTTTTTCACAGATTTTAACCTAAATGCAATAGGTGGGATGCAGAATCAGCAAACTGCCTCACGGACAGTGTTCCTTGTTCAAGCTGGGGACAAATGTCATCCAGTCGTCGCTCCAAATCCCTGTATTTCCTCTTCTTGGACGGACGCTTCTGGCCAGCCGCATACTGGACCAGCTTGTTTTCGGTGTTGGTCTGTTCTCGTGACTGCAACGACACAATCTCGAAAATGTTTGGATGAGCCTTGCCGACGTATTTCTTCAGGCGTGAATGCCACCCTTCTAGGTGGTTGTTTGTTCTTGGCCCATCTGTGTTGTGGTGGTTCCATTGCGTCATGTGCAGATCTCCCTCCACCCAGAAGTTGGTCATGTAGTCTCCGAGTTGTCGGCAGCGGTCTTCATCAGTCTTTTGCAGTACATATCCAAGATATCCAGTCTCGTTTTCTCTTGCCGACTCTGTACAATAACCCGCCAACAACCAAGTAACGACCGTCGCGAGCTGTAGGGATGAATCTCTGATCGAGCTGTGCATTTGCCATTTCGAAATCGAATGTGAATCCTTTGGCCATTCCATAGATATTTATACCAAAGATATGAACTGTGTTCAATATTGGCACTCTGCTAAGTGTTATTGTAAACTTTTCAATCAATTGGAAGTGACATGTGCGACGAGTTCACCTTATCAAAACATCTAGAGTAGATTATCCGCAACGCTAATTAAGCCTAATCAGAACCTAACCTTCAAAGGAAACCGCAGGTCGGCGTCCTGAGACTAGTGGAAAATCGAAAGGTCGGCGTCCTGAGACGACACCAAAATGTAATTTTCTGAATAAAATTGATATTTTATACTTATCCTGACTCATGCTTAATTGCTTGTCTTCGGAGGTGATTCCTCTTGCGAACATAGTGGAACACTTGTATCTCCTTATTGAAGCTCCCTTCAATAAAAGTACCCCGTAAAACGTACGTAAAATCACTAATCACTACTCACCAAGAGTTATCCCTCCTTCCTGTTTTGGCGGGAACTGGCGCCACTGTTCCCCCACATGCTTCACTCTCTCCTGAATATGAGCCCGACACTTGAATTTGCAGGGAAATCCAAAGTGTCTAGTGGGGAGGTTGGGAGGGCTTACCTCATGAGTCAGGATAAGTATAAAATATCAATTTTATTCAGAAAATTACATATTTTTCCTTATCCTGACTCATGCTTAATTGCTTGTAGAATCCGACGGAAAAGGTGGTGGGAAAAGCACTTTAGGATTTATTTAGTGAATTTTACGTCAATATATACCCCCCTACGGGAACTTCATAATGGCACTGTATTTACTGCTAAACTCTGCTGCTGTTAGCAATCGTGTTCTTTCAGCTGCCTTTTGATGGGGGGACCACAATTGTTAACTTTTGGTCCTTCTTCTGTTAACATTTCAATGTGGATTTAGCGACTCCATGTGGAGACGCGACCCTTGCTGTACGAGTAAACTTACAAGTACTGGGTTTATCACTTATGCTAGTCTTGAGACGTGCATTGAGACTTAAGCAGAACTCTGCTGAGTGTAGGCTTGATAAGTCATGTGATAACAAAGCGAGACTACGTCTCATCTTCTGTGAGGAACTGTCAACTGTTGTGCAACAACCAGTGGGCCGAAATGGTGAATGCCTGAGACGTCCTCGGTGGCGATATCTCTCAAGTAGTGGTTTGCAAACACCATGTCAGATTTCCAGAAGCAGCCCTCCATGATCGTGTTAAGCGAGCAATTCCCATGTAGAGCGAGTGTTGACGCCAGAGCTCTAATTTCGTGTGGGTTGGAGGCTCTTGGAGGATCAAGTCCTGCTGCTTTGTAGGCCCGTAGTATGACAGTTCTTATCCAGATTGATATCGTAGTGCGGGAGACTTCCGTCTGTGTCGCTGTTGATATCGGGACGAAAAGTCGTTTAAACTTGCGTCTCCTCATTCTGGATCGATGTAGATAAACTTTCAATGCTCTCACTGGGCACAAGGATAAGTCAAGCGTATCATGTGGTCCGAGTACGGAGGATAATGCTGGGACGTGGAATTGTCTGTCCGGTTGACCTGGCAGTTGATTCTTAGCGATAAAATCCCATCGCAGTCCCATATGCACTGTGTTTTGATTTTCATCAAAGCGCGTTCTCTCGTAATCTAGAGCATGAATTTCCGACATCCTGGCTGCTGTTGCTAGGGCTAGCAGGAACAGCGTTTTCTGTGTCAAGAATTCGAAGGATGTCGTCTCTAATGGTTCGTAGACGTCACTTGTGAGATGTCTGAGAACGATATTGAGGTCCCATGCCGGAGCTTGAAATCTCTGTTTTTGGTCCTCCAATTTATAAGAGCGTAACAAGGCCAGTAACTCTGGTACTTTCGTTAGCTTGGCACCCGTCCTCATAGTGATAACTGAGCTCAATGCCGCTAGGTATGTTGAGAGTGTAGACCCTTTTAGTCGCTTTGTTTGCCGTAGGTGACAAAGATAGTCCGCCACTTGAGGATGTGTTGCTTTTCTAGCTGAAAATCCATTTCTAGCAGCGTAGGTCTCAAAGCTGCGCCACTTGTCGTCGTACAAGTTGCGTGTAGAATTGCGTAAAGCAAGCGTGACTGCTTTCGCCGCTCTGGCGGAGTACCCTCTCTTGTTTAAACATGCCTTGATACAGTCCACACGTGTAGTTGGAATGCCCTTGGGTTGCCATGCGCCTGCTTTGTGTGAGGATGTACTAGTAGATTCGACCGCTCTGGTAGTTGCAGTATTGGTGGTCCGAGTTCTTGTATGAGAATGGGGAACCACATTCTCGCTGGCCAGTAGGGCGCGACCAAAATCAGTTGGAGGTTCCTTGTCTGGCTGATTTTCTGTAACACCCTCGGTAGTAGCGCTGGCGGTGGAAACGCGTACGCGTTTAGGCCTTCCCAGGATATGCTGAGAGCGTCCGTTGCCCACGCTCGTGGATCTGGGACTGGAGAGACGAATGTTGTTAGCTGATTGTTGAAGCGTGTGGCGAAGAGGTCTATCAACGGAGCTCCTATTTCCTTGATGATCTGTGTGAAGATCTCTGGATGGAGCATCCATTCCGTCGGCGATGGTTGAGTTGGACGGGAGAGTGCGTCTGCTAAGACATTCTTGGCTCCTGGAATGTGACATGCTCTTACGTGGATGTTCAGATCGTCGATTAGGTCGAACAGTTGAAAGCAGAGATCCAGTAGGTTCAATGATCTTGTTGAGCCTTGCTTGTTTATGTAAAACGCCACTGTAGAGTTGTCTGTGTGTACCATGAGATGCGCATTCTGTAGAATGGTGCTCCAATGGAGTATGGCGTTGATGACTGCTTTCATCTCCAGCATGTTGATGTGCAGACTTTTCTCTTCCTGGTTCCATATCCCGGCTGCCACATTGTTGTCGAGATGTGCTCCCCAACCTTGGAGTGACGCGTCCACGTATAGATGAGTCTTGAACTCCGGCTCTGCTAAATAGATGCCTTCGCAAACATTCGACCTCCGGGTCCACCATAGTAGATGAGGTCTGAGGTAATTCGGGAGACCGAAGGGTTCTAGGTCGTCGAGATGAGCGTTGATGAGGACCTGTAACGGGCGTAGCTGTAGTCTGCCTCTGGCTGTCATGTCTTGTGCGGACGTGAGGAGACCCAACAGACTCTGCCAATGTCGTAGTGGCCACGGAGAGAGTAAGGCTTGTGGGATTGTCCGTTGAATCTTGAGCCATCCGTCCTCTGGCACGACGATACGGTTCTGCGTTGTGAGAAATCTGATGCCTAGAAACTGCAGGTCCTGTGTAGGTTCTAGGTCCGACTTGAGTAGATTCACTAACCATCCTAGCTGAGTGAGTAGATTGATGGTGAAATTCAACTGTAGTCTGAGACGCTCTGGATCTTGATCTACTTGAATCCCGTCGTCGAGGTAGAATGCACTGCGTAGCCCTCGATGATGTAGATATGTGACTATGGGTTTCGTCACTCTTGTAAACAACCAGGGGGGCCGATGATATTCCAAATGGCAGGACCTTCCATTGGTAATGTAGCCCGTCCAGTGTAAATCTGAGGTACTTTCTCGAGTCGGGATGTATAGGGATATGCAGGTAGGCATCCTGTAGATCTATGCTGGCCATGTAGTCCATCGGACGGACGAGGTGGATTAGTTGAGGTAGATGTATCATGCGGAACTTGGGAGGTCTGCGTAGATAATCTCTGTTGAACGTGCTCATATTGTAGATGAGTCGGAACTTTTCTTTGGAGTTTTTCTTTGGAACCAGGAAAACTGGGGAGTAGAAACCTGGTGTGATGTTGACTTGATCCACGATTTCTATGGCCCGCTTGGTTAGAAGAGATGAGACTGCCTCTCGTAACTTCTCTATCTGATGTGTCTTGAAGTCGAACTTGTGAGGGTTGACTGTAAGCGGTGGAGCGGCCTGTAGTTGAATGCGATATCCGTGTCTTAGGATGTTGGATACGTATGGATCTTGTAGTATTCCCCAGTTTTCCCAGTGTAGTTGTAGACGTCCACCCACTTGGGAAGGTTGTACAGGAACGGCTGGGGGTGGAAGACTCCAGTCGTTCCGAACCCGTCTTTCATCGTCGATAATCCCTGGAGCCTCTGGGTGCCCTGCCTCGTCCGGATCTTGCTCTGTAGTTGCCGGTAGGGCGGCGAAAAGAATCTTTTCCGCCTCTGGAGCTACCCACTTTCTTGTCCCGTGCCCTCTGTATTCCAGGAAACTTGGATCTGCCTGAGTAGCGCTGGGATGTCTGCCTGATGACGCTGGCCAGAGTGTCTATGGACTTGATCATTAGGACTTCTCTTGAATCTTTGGTAACTTCCTTAGCAACCTTGTCGATTTCTCCAGCGAAGATGGAAGGAGTTGACCACGGGGCTGTGTAGAGTGACTTGGTAAACTGTTCACTCCAACTGCAGGAGGCGAGGAGACCTTGTCGACGAGCCAGTGTCAGCGCTGCGGAGATGGATGAAAGGTGGTCTGTCATGAACTGTTGGTCCTTCTTCTGCATAAGGAGGGCCGAATAAATCATTCTATCTTCTTCCGCAGTAGAGTCTCGAAACTTGGCGATGAGCGTTTCGTTGACTGCCCGAGATCTGTTGAGGCCGAAGAACATCCGTCTGGTCATAGTTTCCACTTGAGCCAGCTTCCTGTCCTCAATCTTGTAAGACTTGGCCTTGGCATCACTGATGACCTTGAAGTTCTCGTCGATGTCCTGAGCTTTAAGGAAAGGATCCATGTTATGGGAGAACTTCTTGGCGTTGAACTGTGGTAGATGCGGCGCCTGGGCTTTAGTGGCTGTCTTGAAGGCTGCGTCCAGGTTCTGTGGAACCGCTGCGATGGGATCAATCGGGGGGAGAGTGAGCGTGTCGACATCATCTTCTCGCATAAGATAGGTGTGAGACGGATTATCGTCTTTAGATGGTGAAGCCAAGTCCAATCCATTAGCCATCCAGTAGCGTATTTCAGAGTCCGAAAAGATGATGCCGCCATCATCCTCAGTGACAGGAGTGCTGAGTAAGGGACGTTGATACTCCTCAGATGGTAATCTGGGTGGCGACCTGCGTGGAGACTGTGGAGACCTCTGTGTGGAGACTTGTGGGGCGAACTTCGTGGTGACCTTCGTGGAGACCTTCGTGGAGACCTTCGCGGGGATCTGCGTGGATCTGCGTGAAGATCGGCGTGGTGAGTGGCCTGGCAAACTGTGTCTGTAGGGTGACCTGCGGGAGACCTGCGCGGAGATGAGCGACTGTGGGTTCGCGAATGTCCTGGTGAATCCCTCGACGATCTGCGTGATGAAGATGTCTTGGATACTGTATCTGAAGTCCTGCGAAGACTTCGCGAACGCTGATCATCTGAGTCCGCATCTGGGGATTGGCGACTGGTCCCAGAAGCGAAGGCTGGTTGTCCGATCCAGAGTCGGGGATGAGCGATTCCTCCCATAACGCTTCGCGAACGTTGATCGTCCGAGTCCGAAGCAGGTGAAGACCGTGCCGTCCTTTGCGAACGCCTCCGCGGATGATGATCGTCCGAGTCCTCCGCAGGGGATGGTTGCGTCAACCTTCGCGCAGGCTGGTCCGGGAGTGTAGTTCTGCTGGCAGAAGTCACGTTGATGGCGGGCCCATCAGAGATGACGTCTGCATTGGAGCCTTAGCGAAGGCCAGGGCTGGGACCTGGGCTGGCTGTGACTTCTTTTCCAGGCCGTAACGGTGCTCCATCATCTCCATGATCTGTTGGGAGAACTGCTGCATGAAGTCGCCTGGGTTTGAAGGTCTGCGGTGGTAATGGCGCTGCCCTTTCTGCGGTGATAGCGACGGGGCCCACTGGACGGTCATCTGTTGTCAGCGTTGATACCTCGGGTTGAGTAGAGATCTGCGCTGAAGTCACCGTAGCTGAGACCGGTCTTTTCTTGCGATGAACCTCTGGGATGATGATCGGCTGATCATCATATAGTCCCTGTTCCGTCAAGGGGACAATCTCGGCCGAGAAAGTCCGGGTTGTCTGCGCTGACTTCCCTTGGTGGTGGACGATGCCCTGGGGGTGCGGAGTCTGCGCTGGGTGGTTGATGATTTCCGAGTCTTAGGCTGCGACGACGGGATGTCTGGAGTAGCAGGTCTCTTCTTGGAGATGGCGGACTTCGTCCCACGCCCCTCCTCCGAGGGAAACTCCAGCGGAACACCAGACGGTAGGGGGTCGTCAGACAGCAGTTGACTGGTGAGGGACTCAGCTGAATTATCCATGACTGGATCAACCCTTCTCGACCTATCCGCAGCACGTCTAAGGACGCAAACAATGTATTTATTAAATGCACAAGTAGTTAATTGCTTGCAATAATTGCAGCATGAGCTGAAAGAACATGGTATTGTGCAGCTAGGGCACAATTGATGAGGGTCAGCAGCAGAGAAATGTAATCTACATTTGGAACAGTTTTTCATGAACGTAAACAACGGACTACACCGTGAATAAACAGTGCTAAATACGATTAAATATTAAACCATATTGTTGAAGGATATTAGCTAAACCTCTATAATAGTATAATAAAGGTAACTAACTAAGTAATAAAAGGATATAGTACCGTAAAGGAGACACAGGCACTCTCACAACCTGCTCACTGGGCGAAGAAGGAGAGAGTGAAGCATGTGGGGAACAGTGGCGCCAGTTTCCCGCCAAAACAGCAAAGAAGGATAACTCTTGGTGAGTAGTGATTAGTGATTTTACGTATGCTTTTATTGAAGGATCTTCAATAAGGAGATACAAGTGTTCCACTATGTTCGCAAGAGGAGGAAGACAAGCAATTAAGCATGAGTCAGGATAAGGAAAAATCAACACTGATGGTGTTACTGATGCTGTTACTGTCCTGACATGTCCAGTTATTGCTATCATTTCTACTGACAGCTGTGATGTTTGTGTAGAATATCCTTGTCTGTCCAGTCACACATCCACATGAGTAGCCAGGATCACCAGTGAACTGTGCACAGGTTCTAGAGTTGACAATACATGGCCTGTATGGTGTTGCTCCTGCTCCCCGCTGGAAGCTCAGTGTTCCTTGTAGAGGGCCGCCTCCAGTCACTGTGCAGGTCAACTGGAAGCTGTCACCCAGTAGCACTGAAGATGAAGAACCTTGTAGTGACACTGTCTGACCTGAAATATACATGGACAGATGTAAGACATATATGTAACTGTACAGGTGGACTGTCACAATCCTGTACTGAGGATGAAGAACCTTGTAGTGACAGTGTCTGACCTGAAATATACATAGATAGATGTAAGACATATATGTAACTGTACAGGTGGACTGTCACAATCATGTACGGAGGATGAAGAACCTTATAGTGACAGTGTCTGACCTGAAATATACATAGATAGATATAAGACATATATGAGACTGTACAGGTAGACTGTCACAATCCTGTACTGAGAATAAAGAACCTTGTAGTGACAGTGTCTGACCTGAAATATACATAGGTAGATATAAGACATATATGTAACTGTACAGGTGGACTGTCACAATCCTGTACTGAGGATGAAGAACCTTGTAGTGACAGTGTCTGACCTGAAATATACATAGATAGATGTAAGACATATATGTAACTGTACAGGTGGACTGTCACAATCCTGTACTGAGGATGAAGAACCTTGTAGTGACAGTGTCTGACCTGAAATATACATAGATAGATGTAAGACATATATGTAACTGTACAGGTGGACTGTCACAATCCTGTACTGAGGATGTAGAACCTTGTAGTGACAGTGTCTGACCTGAAATATACATAGATAGATGTAAGACATATATGTAACTGTACAGGTGGACTGTCACAATCCTGTACAGAGCATGACGAACCTTGTAGTGACAGTGTCTGACCTGAAATATACATAGATAGATATAAGACATATATGTAACTGTACAGGTGGACTGTCACAATCCTGTACGGAGGATGAAGAACCTTGTAGTGACAGTGTCTGACCAGTCTGACCACTAGGCTAGGTAGGTTAAAGGATTGGCTCGTCCTGCCGAAGACCTGGGTTCGAATCCCCACTTGGGTACAATGTGTGAAGCCCATTTCTGCTGTCCCTGCCGTGATGTTGCTGAAATATTGCTAAAAGCAGCGTAAAACCAAACTCAGTCAGTCAGTCTGCTTCGGGGATGGTTATGGTTTTGTCTTTACAGAGTTTTTGGATGCAGTAGCTACAGCGGATAGACATCACACCCCTTTGACTCAAAGAACACAAAACATCTGTTGTAAAAGCCGACCACAAATCTGCCCTTTCAGAGCCTATAATCAACAACCCCACCCACTCTATTGACTGGCAACAGACTAGCATCTTGGCTATCAATGTTCACGATTGGCGAAAACAGAAAATACTAGAAGCCATCACCATCAGGAGATTAACCCCTGAGATTAATAGAGATCAAGGCGTATACCTCCCAAGTGCCTGGAACATCACAAAAGCTGAACCACACCCACCTCTATTGTCACTTATCATCACTCTGCTGTGTTCACATCTCCTTATGCTCATTGTTTGTGTCAACTGGCTTTACATTATCCCATTATTTTTATAACTTCTTTTTGATCTGGCCTCATTGATTGATTGCATATACATCTCTGACTTCCTGTAAATCTAATTGTCACTTAATTAGCTGTATATCTGCTGTATCCACATATTTCATCCTCATTATTTGTGTCAACTGTCTTTACCTTATCCCAATTATTACTGTTGTTATAACTGATCTTGATCTCTGTGATTGATTGTATACATCGGGCTTTCTGTAAATCGGTATATATATATAGTTTGCTTTCTACATCTGTCTTTAATCACCTGAAGAAGGGGCAAGAAGTACTCCAGAAACGTTGTGTTATACAATAAACAAGAAGTTGTCATCCATATACTCGTCTTATATAGGATCCAGAATGTCCCTTGCTAAATCCCGATCCCGTAATTGGCTTTTCAAGTATATCAAATAAATCTTTTTTCATTTCCAGAGTATCTGTTGTTTCTAGTATGTTTTCTGCCATCTCATGGTCAGTTTCAGTTTGCTCAGCGTATAATGTCTCATAAAAAAGTTTTAGTTAATTTCGTATTTCTTTTCCATCAGTTATTATACAGTTATTACTATCTATCTATCTATCTATCTAACTCTCTTCTTTGGGGGTTGACCTGACCTTGGTCAGTCCTTAACCTTGTTGGTTTGACAGTGTTTTCGACTTATGACAGTGTGGTGAATGTCAAGCTGTCGCTCAATAGCCCTGCATGACATTCCGGTGTCGTGCATTCCAATAATTTGCCATCTTCTTACTTCTGGTAGTCTCCTTCGTGCCATTGAAAAAGATACTGGTAAAATCCTTAAGAAGTTTGGGCGTTTTATACAGTTAGCTGCATTGATGTTAATAGTGCTTTTTGAGACAATTGTGGGTAGTGTGCTTCAACTGTATATTGAGATGTGTTTTGACGATTGATATAGCAAAACCCTTAAATATTGAAATACAGTTCAAATAATAGTCATTGTTAAAATTCAAGATTTATCATTAGGTAAGTCAGTAACTTAAAATATGTTGGGGGGAGGGAGGGGGGAGGTGCTTAATTAAGTTCCATGTGTATATCTTTATTTATTTGTGATTGTTTTGATCAACTCAATCTGGGCAAGGGTTCAATTGATGTAATGTCTGACAGGTGCAAAATATGCAGTCCCGAAAGTTAGATTGACAGACTATATAGCTTTATATATTCAGCCCTACCCAATAAATGCACGCTGTAAAATGTACTTTAAACGTCAACATTGCAACGAAATCAACATGTCAAATGTCCGAATTGAGGAGGGACAGAGAAAAAGCTCTCAGCGTAATGGACAATGGGCACACACATCTAAATCCGTTCAAGTTCAATGAAACATGACATAAATAGTGTGATTAAACACACCCTGCTTCAAGGCAAGCAACAAGTCTCCGATGCACAGAAAAAGTTGCTCATGCTGTTAATGTAGGAGCAGTACACATCTGTGTAAAACATAAGAACAGATATTAGTATCTCCTTTGTATATCTGTTTACCGACAATTTCTGTTTATACCGAATAAAGCAGGACAGTACCTGTTACCAGCATCATTCATTGCACGTTACCAATATCCAGATTTTTGAGTTACCGACATCCTCGCAAGATCTTAAAAATGCTTATTCTTCAACACATTTACATTAATAAGCAAATTCAGTGCATTCAATGTATTCACACCATCAAAGTTTATCAGTGTGCTAAATAATGTTGATTTTATACACGTGGAAGACCGCTAATTCGAAGGGAATATTCGCCAAGCGATCTTGTCTGCAGCCATGTTGTGATGACGGTAACGTGTGTTACCAGCATCACCTTAGGTACAGTGATATATGTAATTGTACAGGTGGACTGTGACAATATTGTACTGAGGATGAAGAAACTTGTAGTGTAAGTGTCTGACCTGAAATATACATAGATAGATATAAGACATATATCAGCGTTGCAAACTCCCGCCTGCCCGACCGTCCGGGACGGTCTGTTTTGCGACCAGACGGTCATTTTTAAAAAGTTGCACGGCCGATGGTCTGGTTGTTGAATCAGCGTAATTTTGTAATGTATATAATGACTAAAAACATTTAAAAACGTGTTATTGTGACAATAACCTGATATTAAACAGTTCCCTCCTCCTATTTACCTCCTTTATATATTATCTTAATCCTGAAAATTCTGGACTGGTAACTTTCCAGCCGGTCTGGTAACTTTTGTATAATATAGCAGTCGACATGCCAACCAGATAGATACTAAGGCTGTTAAGTTCACAAAACTGAGATTTAAGGGAATCGAGAGAATGCTCTGCCCAGGAAAACTGTCAGAAAACACAAAGTTAGGACATTTCAGTCAGGTTGGCCGAATACTCATCGGTTATGGCTGACTTATGACAGGGAAGGTGATTTAATATTTTGTAAACTGTGTACTGAAAATGGTAAAGAAAATGGTATGACACAAGATGCTAAATGCAGAACTTCTAAAAATAAAACTTGGACCAGACATCTCATCATAATGATAATAAACTGTCCATTCAGGCTCCAAAACTTTGTGATGATTTCCAGGTTGCAACTGCACATTTTTTGTTAATTTGAAAACGTAGACATTGAAATTTTCAAGGAAGGTAAAATCAACTATGATTCTCCAAACAGTGCCAGTGATCTGTAACATCTGTGCTAGATGTGATAGGGTATGAACTACAAGTTAAAATGGAAGAGTCTCCATTTGTTACGATTTAGGTACTACCAGCTCATTTCTGTGAAATATCCCAGACCGGTCAGACTCACCTGTGCAACCTATAGTAACAATAAACCAGTTTGAATAATATTTGTGGCATTAATTTTTGTTAGGGACTCATAAAAGTTCTGAGGGACTCATAGTTATTCAGCTCAGTGAGTCCCGGGACTCAGGCAGTTGAATTTGTAGATTTATCACTGATATTAGTGTAGTTGCAGTAGAGGGTAGGTAGGATTTAGTGCTATTTTAAGAGGGTGGTTTATTGACCTTGTTTTGTTTCAGTCCTGACATTTTTACCACTGGCAGATGAATTAGACTTCAAATGTTATCATAATAATTAAATAAAATCTAACAATATCCCAGATAGCATTCCGACATTGGCCCAACGTTGGCAATGGTTGGCAAAGTCACTGTCAGATTATTACGTTGGCCCAACGTCGGGTAGCATCGCAGAAATTTTATTCAAGGAACGTTACTCCAAAGTGTTAGCTTTTCCCAGAGGGCACTCTGATTCTTTGAGCAGACAACGCAACCTGATCACAAGCTGGGCCATCGGAGTAGAGGTTTCCTTGAATATATAGCGGTAAGTGTTTCATTATGTGTTTTCATTATGTTCAACTCTATTGCCCACCGAAAAACAGTCATGGTTCATTCAGAAATACCAACATGAATGATTATTTACTTGATATTGAAAACACAGGTCATGACTGTGAAGGACCACCACTCGGCTCTCGGCTAACGAAATTCATGACCGAAGCCCGACAGGTACATTTGATCACACTGGTGGCTTTCAAACTGTAGGTTCCAGCATCCAAAGAAAACCGAGCTTGTTACTAATGTTAGTATCATTTAGTTGATTTTGATCAAGAGAGCGTGTAAGTTCAAAGTCCAAAGTCGGCAAGTGACCCTTGCTGTACTACGAGTAAATATGTTGTAGTGTGGATCTAACTTTTAAGTTCTACAGTCAGATCAACGGCCATCCATACACCTACATGACCACCAAATGATCCCAATAGCGGTTTTTGCTTTTTGAAAATTGGTTCTTTTTACTGTTAAAAGAACCCCACCCAAACTGCATTTTAATTTTCGTCTTCATTATTGATTGTGGCGTCTTCATTATTGATTGTGGCAACAGTTAAAAAACCCTATTTAAAACGAGGCTTTCTAAAACTCTTAAGCAATCCATGTTCTGTAAATATATACAGCAGTCAGCGATCTAATCGATGTGCGGAGCTTCACTGCTGTAAGCGAATCATGAATTCAGTTGTCGATCATCAAGGAGTGGATGAGTTTGTTTGGGTTTGTTTTTTTCAATTTATAACTACCACTGTGAGTAACGTTACAATTAGATTGAATTAATTAAACTACAGATCCATGCCAGTTATATTCGGACACTTGACATAATTTCCACAGACTTACATAATAATTTAATGCAGCATAAATAATCAGAGCTCCAGGTAAGCTTTAGGCCATGTGGGTATGATACCCATACTTGTGAAACTAAGTGGGTATTTCCAATTTCAAGTTGGTATCTATACTTTTTGATACCCACCATATTTTTAAAATCCGGGTATTTATTTCAAATATCAAGTTTATGAGGTGCAACATTTTTTCATTCAATAATAGAGATAATACAAGATCCTCTAGGTTAAAGATGAATAACAAATAATGCTTAATTATATCTATAATAGCTAATACAGCTTTATCCACTCGTGCTGTAAGAAATATTATGTGCCTTAGGCTACATCTGTTTTGGTGCCACGAACAGCTAATGTTACAAGTTCATTAAGATATCACCGTCAATTGAATCTGATTGTGAAACACAGCACTTGCCTTATAATTCATCTAGAAGTCCTCTAATGAAATAGTTTTCTGTTTGTAGCTTAAAAAACTAGATATTTTATTTTGAGTGTGTTTAAGCTTTCGACCACGCTTGCTGGACAACATCAATTGTTTACATTACATGTAGAAAGACAACAGCTATTTGACTGGTCGTTATTTATAGATGGGCCAATCAGTGAAGGTATGACTGGTATACTGTCTGTGTTGAGCATCTTAAATGCGTTTTCAATTATTCAAGATTCTTTTAATTGCGAAAATTTGGAGACGGAAAAAGTTCAGGTTTGTTTCGATTGGCTTGAATTGATACGATATGCAACATGATTTTGATGTATTGGGTAAATACACATTGTTATTTTGACATGGCGTAAACGTAAATATTTAGTGTTTTTTCATACGCTGGCATTTAGTTTTCTTGCATATTTAAACTTTTCTACAGCGTATTATATGCAAATACCCAGCTTATCTGGAGCTCTGACTAATTTTCATGAATTTAATTCTCATAAGATCCAAGTCAAATTTTGCACATTTATGAGGTATCATCTTACCTACAATCACATAAATTCTCTTTAATTTCCTGCTGCTTCTTGATCAAATTTAACTCCTTTAAGATGGCAGCTTATGGGATTGTGCATTGTGAAACCATACTTATGTTGATAAATGTGATGTCATTAGTCAAATAGTGGTCGGAAAATTGAGCTGAAATTATGTGCGCAGAGCAGAAATGATTTCACATTTACCTGTCGAATTTTACAAAGATCCAGCCTAAACTCACTTCATGAAAATTATATATGCTAAACTGAAATAACATGTAAATCTATGGAAATTACGTCAAGTGTCCGAATATAACCGGCACGAGGCTATAGGATCAAAGTCGCTATGCAATCATGTCCAGTTGTGAAAACCATATAGTTAATATAGGTAAAGTGAGCCCACTAATTAATTGCTTGCGTAGTCTAAAATACAGGTTAAATCGAAGAGCGCTTGAAATTATGTACAAATCATTACCCATATTTGACTACTGCGATAACAGTTGGGATAATTGTAACAAAGAACAAGTAAAAATGCTAGCAAACCTACACTCGGATGCTCTTCGAACAATATGTGGAGCAGTACGAGGAACTAGTCACGAAAAGCTTTACAGGGAAACGGGTTATTGCTCATTGTCTGACTGACGACATTATCATAAATTATGTATATATTACAAAATGGTCAATGGGCTGACTCCTAAATACCTATCATTATGGGTCCCACCTAGCATCTCCAGCATAACAGGATACAACCTTCGTAACTCCAACGACTTTCAGACAAATGCAGGGCGCTTATCCCAGTATAACCGATCTTTCCTGCCTTCTGTTGTTAAAGCATGGAATGCACTTGATATCAATATCAGAAATGTAGATTCCCTATCTAGGTTTAAACAATTGATTTCCACAAACATTCAGATTTCTTCAAATTTTATATACATTGCTAGTTATGGCCAGCGACAATACCAAGTGATCCTATCCAGAATTAGGCTAGGTTGTAGTGATTTAAAAGCACACTTATTTGACAGATTCCTGATTGATGATCCCACTTGTTCATGTGGCCACAACAGAGAAGATGCTATCCATTTTTTTCTGTCATGTCCCCGCTATGCCCAGTTTAGACTCGACAAATACTTTGTCCTTAACCACCTCAGCATATATACCATACTTCACGGCAATGACGATTTATCTCCTCTAGACAATGAAAACCTTATAAAATCCGTACAGAATTACATAACTGAAACTAACCGCTTTACGGAATTCAAGTAACAACCTATAAACATAAAATGCACTTGGTATCTTGTTCTTTATTTTTTTTTCTTTATTTTTATTTTGTTTTGATTTATTCATTAATGTCCTAATGTCTGCTCCATAGAATTAAGTCAAGATAATAACGAATTACATGCGGAGAAGCATTGACATAGGCCATATGGCCTGTTTGCTAATCCTATTTCCATTTTGTTATGTCGTGTATTATGAAAAATGTAAACATTAATGGAAATAAAACACTGTTTAAATCATAGTTGACTGCATTGTTTTTTTCTACATTTCCTAATATCATTTAAGATATCATATTTTTATGATTTCCCCAACATCTAAATCATTACAAAACATGTATATTTGCATTTATTCTATATTTGAATAAAAGTTTTAATTGAATGCAAGATACGATAGAAAGGTAAATTTACTGCTTTACAGTAATCACCCCATCTACTTAAACTGACACCAGTGACATCATACTGTTAAAAAATGGGGTTAATCTATATTGGTTAAATCAAGAATGTGATTGTGGTTTCTGTGCAGGTGATGTTTACAGTTACGGTTTGTGGCAGCATATTCACTTGAAGTATAGAACATACATGAGTGGTGATTCCAACCCAAACTAAAGGTATGCACGATGCAGAATGAAAATATCTAAATAATAAAAACTTGATTTTAAACATTGATTTATTCAATTCAGTTAAGTACTTTTCTCCTGTTATTCAGTGACACCTGACATCCATTGATGTTTTAATGTTGCCAATGTTTGTTTATATAAAAAAATAGAGGTCGTGTCAGGTCATTAGATGTTTGTCCTTGTTTTATTCAGATGCCAAGGCACAAGGATAAACCTTGGATACAGATGGAGATCACCTGTGATTATTTATTTCCACCTCTCCATTTGATGACTGAAAATATAAGGATACCCTGCCACTTAGTCCAAGTTCTGACTTGTAATTTAAGAAATAAATCAAGGTCATCTAAACGCTGATAAAAATGCTGATTTTGATGTAAAAATTTGATTTCATAGTAATGTTGACTTTATAAAAATGGTAACGTAAATGGATGTAGAATTTGATTTAAGAAATAGTTTGACCTTGAATTTGGAGAGAAGCCTCATACAATGGCATTGTTTTGAAAGTAAGGCTAACTAAGTACATGGGGAGTCTTGGGGGAGAGTAGTGAGCTTGCGTGCTTTCAAGTTTACACAGATTCCCGAACGTTGGTTGGTTGAAAGAGCGGTCATGTGATCTAAATTTCAAGGTTCATTACTCTTGAACCCCTCTAATCGTTCATACTTGTGTAAACACCGTTCATACGTGTGTGAATGTTTTTCGCTTCGGTTTCAAGGACCCCCAATAATTGGTGATACCAATATGTCGCGAACGAATCTGTTTCAAGTCACCCCAAGTTTGGCAATGTCACTACCAAACGGATTGCCGAACATTGTTCCTTTTCACAGGAGTTTAATGTCTCGCAGTTTGCGGGTTCATCCGGCGTTTTCTGCCCGAGGTCTGCTTAACAACTGCTCAATAAATTTCACAATAAACAATCACAAATAAATAGAATACAACAAGATCTGTTTCCTATTAAGCCACGCCGCTACAACCGAAGTAGGTCAGTGTATTATTACAGCGGTCAAACAAGGTATTTACAAGTGAAAAGGTACAATGCCAGTTTGTTAAAATGGTATTGTTATTGCTTCTGATATTTGTTTCTGTTTGATACTGTTATTGATTATACTTATTAAAGCAGTTTCAAACCTCATAACGAATTTGTTGTTATATTTTAAAGATCGAATACTTTGAGAACTATTTCTTCAAGGGTTGGGATACATGTGTAAAAAAATGGCTGTGTATACAAACATCGCTGCAATACGCGACGTTCTTGAACCGAATGGCATTACAACATTTTACAGGTATTAAAACACACTAAACAATGATCATCTACAAATGGGTGGAAAGCGTATGTGTAAACTTCAAAGTGCGAATTATAAGAATTGAATGTCAGTTTGTGTGTTTGCACTGAAAAATGAACGATGTCAAAGCGTTGTTCAAACTCTCGCGTGATCTCACTCGTAAACTCGCTCGTTCACACGAGTTTGAACACCGCTTTGACATCGTTCATTTTTCAGTGCAAACACACAAACTGACATTCAATTCTTAATTATTTTGATAACAAATGAAAACATTTTAAGTTTAACCATCTGCCAGTGGTAAAAAATGTTTGGACTGAAATAACGAAGTCAATGTACGTCTTTATATTTGTCTTATAATCCTAATTAGTTTATTATCATATTTGTATGCATTTTGAAACTTAATAAAATGCACACGATCTGCTTGTATTTAGTGAATTTATAACATGATTGTAATATCTAGACATTTTATAGATTGCCAACGTGTATCATATTTCACACACACAAGCCCTGAGTGCGACCTAGTGTATGTCGTCTGTCTCATTACACATCACGGCAAAAAAAATGATTCTGTCGAATGCCATAAGAAATAAATAAAAACAAAATGCAAATATTACAATTGAAACAAACTAAAGTTATAGCAACAATATCAGGCTATTACCTTGTTCAGGGAATGTATCCATCAATATCCACATAAAGGAATGAGATGCCATTCATCTGCATCTGACAAAAGCAATTAATCAATCAGTGTGTTATCAGTTAATCCTTTGATCGATGTTTGTAACTCAGCTGATAATTCCTCTTACTGCACTTCCGTGCCCATATTACATAAGATGTAATACATTTGCCACATCAGACCTCAATTTATAATGAGTATTTACTCCAGACACAAGAAATGCCAAATGGGAACCTGTGTCGGGTAATCTGAGCAGTGTTATCACTAATTATACCTGTTAAAAATTCATTAACTGACCATCAATTTAATGATGACAAATAACATGTGTAGGTTTACCACCAAACAAGGGTTACAGCAAGAGAGTAGTAATCGCTGTATTGCATGCAAGTTTGATTGCCTGAAAAAAAAAAAAACTAATGGGCAGACACTGTTTTGAGGCATTCAAACGGAACTTCATTGTTACATAAGAAACATATATAAGCATTTGCTGTGTACTCAGTTAAAAACTGTATATACCTATGTACCTAAGTAAAATTTCAGATTTATTTTGCAATGGCAAAGTGGGGTTGTTTAGTTTATGGATTCAAATATATCAAATGTTTGTTTTTGGTTTCATAGCATACGTAACAGACATCATATTTTTACATGATTAAATATTGAGGTAAAAAACACAGAAATAGGATCAAATTGGATCAGTCACTATACCATCCAAACATTTGAAAATCTGAAAAAGCCTACACTGCTGGGATACTTGATTACAATCAGACAAGAACTACCGGGGATATTTTCAATTTCAAATAACGGCATCTGATGGGCATCCACCTTTACTAATGTCCCACTGATTAGGTTGAAGAAATTCTGCCAGGGTGGACAGTAGCCCAGTCTCCGTGTCCGTCATGGTTACGGGAGCAGAGGCTGAGCAGTTTGCAGCTAGGTATCACAATGAAACTGTTGGCTGGAAACAATAATCTCTCTGGATCAGTGGCCCTTTAATTGTACTGTGTGGGAGAAAAACGTTTTCTTTTAGCCAGCCCTAATAATTACCTTTATGCAGTAATCTTGTGATATGCTAATAGTATTGATATTGTAATGTGCTCTAATACTTGATGTGCCGATGTGGGACTGACGTGATGCATTAGGGCACATTTTAGGTATTTTGTTGTTGTTTTTTTGGTTTTTTATTGGTTCCCAGGATTACAATGTCATGATATATAGAACAGTGATGTACAGACAGATGGATGATGTACAGGTATCAATATCATGTTAATACACATTTATAAGTCAATAAAAGAGAAATATGACCTCAGGTAAATTGGATACATTTTAAATTCATCAAAGTACTGGGAAGAGAAGACCCCATTTATGATTGAAATCTTCTATTTTATTATTTCTTTTGCATATATGGTTTTCCACAAAGAACATTTCTTTCAAAGTTTTTATAAATAGAGTTATGTTTGGATACATATTTTTTATACTGCATACGTAAATGTGTCTTTTTGCTGCAATGATGATGTGATGTGATGTAATAATATATTATGATGTAGAGTACCAAACCAAACCATATGTTTTGATAATAGCAATGGATGAGGGTATAAATTGTTAAGCCAAATTTGTAGGCTTTTCCAAAAACTTTGTGTCTCCTGACATTCCCAGTACATATGACAAACACTCTCATTTAGATCATTGCAGAAACAACATAGACTGCTATCAACCTTTTTCATTTTAAGCAATTCTCTTTTTATATAAATAACCAGTAGTAGGGGGAATGGGGGTACGAAATCACTTTCAACAAAAGCCTCTGCAAAGCCTTATTTCACAAATAAGGCTTTGGTCGGACCCTTGATCCAGCTACCATTACCCCTACTGCTTTCCCGATCTTATAAAAAGTTTGAGACGCCAGCGGGATATGAACTCCACATGTATACCTCACAGCCGCACCACTCAACCGGGGACATGGCTGAGCTACCGGGGACATGGCTGAAGTATGTTGGTTTAACGGGTCTATCCTGGGATTGCATCATCGCTCCACGTGCCGCTATGTCACGTTGACCTCGATGAAACAGTTTAATGTGAATCGCCTATGATCTCTTTGGTGTTTGTAATAAAGGCTTGCCGGGCTTTTTGTATCCCCTGTTCTATGTACTTTTTTTTCTCGTCCTCGCTGATAGCAGACTTACGTGACTTGGATTGAATCTCTTGTTTCATTTTGTTATATTTTGTGAGTTCAGAGAGGATTGAACGAAACTCCTCCTCTGAGATCTTACTGTCAGTGAGTGCTGTGGAAATACGCTCACTTACTGTGTTAAGCTTTGCTTCGGCCAGAACTCTGATCTCGTCGTGTTTCAACGCCTTACGATGCAGTCTGCATGATGCAAACTTAAGCACCAACCCTAACACCCCTGTCACCCCAGCTGTTATTTCAATACCTAGCACTATAGGTGCAGCCACGATGGTAGCTAACAACCCAACACCTGCCGCCCCTAGTCCCATGCTGGTTGCCATAAGGGCAGTATCAGTCCCGTCCACGGCATTGAAAGCTCTATGGTACTTCTTATAGAGTGCTTTCCGCGTATCGCGGTCTTGTTCTAGCTGGCATTTTACATCACATAACTGTCTCAAGCGGAACCCGTCTACGGTTTCCAGGGTCTTCGCTACTTCCTCTACGACTGGGTACAGCCCCATTCTGTGTGCCTATTATATATCTCATAAGATATATTTTAATTGGGCTTCAGTTAACAGCCGATCAACGTACTTGAGGCTGATAAGGTGTAGATTCTCATATAGGAGAATAGTTGAGAATTTAATAGGTAACTCTGCATCCACACGATCCCCATAGGAGGGGCTTATTGAGGGGGTTATAGAACCCGTTGAGGGGTCCGGTTGTATGATGATACGGTAACGTTGATCATTGTTCCGGGGACTCCAGTGTACTGTCACCCCGGGTAAGAGTTGGTGTTCTTTACTAACAGAATGTCCCAGGATAAAGACTTCTATGATGAGTGTGGAGCCTGGTATCATAACCGGAATATCCAATCGGTGCGTGTAGCAGTCATACCTTAACTCACCCCCGAGGAATGTCTGTAACATATTGGGTAAAACCGGTCTTAGCATAATCCTTGTATTAGGCCCCGGAACGAAACACGCGGGCAAGGTACCGCTATTCTTAATTTCAGAGATACGACTATATTCCTTAAATGAGATATAAGGTGAGGTGAGGGTTAAGCTGATCAACCATTCAGGCTCTTTAAAATCTGATAATGACACCCGCCTATACACGTTGTCTTTGAAGTGCAGGATGTATAAGGTGTCTTCCTCACCAGGTTGATCGAATCCCTCTGTGTCCCCTAGGTCGTTTAGCATAGCGTTGGGGTGATGCCTAGTCATTGCTATAATACTATTACGATATAATTTCCAACTGGTTTTCTGATAATAGTTCAGGGGTGAACTTCACCCCCATGAAGTGTATGTTGTCGGGTAGGAAGATCTTGGTTAGTGATATCGTGTTTTCCATGACCACTGTGACTCCCTGCAGACTGGTTTTGGAGTCGACACCCACCCGCACGTAAACGTTGCAAACGTGATACTGGTGTTGTTTCCCCCATCGGAGTTTGACCCCCTTCACGATCTCGACATCATCCCGCGATGGTTCCCCTAGGTAGACTTGGATGACCAGTGTTGAGTTCGCCTGTAGACTCTCCAGGATCTTGACCACGCCTTCGAATTCAGACACCAACTGCAATACCACGTTTTGCATGCCCGGTTTACTCGATAGCATATGGGCTGCCATACTGGCGACTGGGCTGATGACTACGCTACGTCTCTGAGCCGGGACATAAGCCACGAGCAGGGTTCCGTTGTTCACGACTTTGTTTAGGTAGTTGTCTTTGTTATCCGTGAACACGTAGGGGGAGCCGAGCTTAATATTGAGAAACCAGTCGCCTTTAGCGGGTAACAACACCCACTTGTCATCGTCGGTGAAGACGAGGGAATACTGCTTATTTTTGGCGATGACTGTCACGTTGCTCTCAACATCATCTAAGTCGAACAGTTTGCCCCCGAACGATGGGTATATTATCCATTTATCATCCCCTGTGGTGACTAGGGTGTACCGAGTGTTGACTGTCGCTCTTGTGGTATCTACTATATCACTTAGATTGTTAGTACCACCGATGGAGGGGACTTCAACGCGTTTGTAAATGTTGTTTTTCAGTTGCAAAGCGTACAATTTACCATCTACTCCGGGGTCGTCGAATCCGCGTGTGTCCCCGAGGTCGGAGATCCCCGCATTGATGCATTTTTTCAACTTCATTCCAGGGCCTTGTGCGCTGGTCATTTTATGTGCAGTGTTATGCTGAGGTATCCTATATTCACGGGATTATGATTTATATCTAACACCGATATTATCAGCTCAGGTATGTTGCCCTGAGTCAACCTCTTATACTGCCGCAGTGAAAACGACTCGGTTCTGCTGTCGTTGTATTTCTCCGTTTTCACCGGTACGGCTCTCAGTATAGTGGAAGGGTGACCTCCTTGAATGTTGTCCGTTGTGCTCACCTGGTTGAGATGAATGCACAGCTCTCGGCACGGAACTAGGTCGGGTAACTTCGTGCCTGTGACGGTAGTTGTTGGTTTTATGTCGTCAGGTGACATACTGAGTGTCCTCGCCAATGGTCGACCGAGTCTCAAGGAGTTTCTTCCGTTGTTGATTAACACCACTGTGCCGTTTGAGTCGTTCATCTTGAGTTCGGCTCCCAGGGGTTTGAAGACCTCGTCGCTTAGAGAGCACACGCTGTAGTAGCCGTGAGTTATCTGGTTACGGGCGCCACTGACGAACAGCTTATTGTTGCTGGCGTTGATGTTAGTCCATCGCGGTAGGTAGGTGATATCGCACAGTGCTACTTCGAGTTGACCCGACGTGTTATCAATCGCGTGTGTCAGCTGAACAGCCTCACCGCTCGTTATTCCTGGAAGTGTTATGTACATGTTAGAGTATATAAACTCATTATATAATAGTTTTAAAATGTACTCCCCTGGTGTGTTTTACCCTAAACTGGACATAGATTTCCCCCACATGAAGATCGTGGTCACTGATGGGATGTATTTCGATGCCCAGTTCATAGATGTGTTCGACCAGTATAAGTTTTCGGTGACTTACGCTAAGGTAGTTCACGCTTGGTTCAACAAACCGATGCAGTTCTGGCAGAATCAACTCAACTTCGCCGTGTGGTGCGCTACAACGGGGTGTGGTGTGACATTGACCGACACTCAGCGTGGACCGCTGAGTCAGTCTGTGTTCACGTTTCACGTGTACTACCAGGTCAGACGTATCCTCAAAGAGATCAGCGCCCCGCTCCCACAGGAAAAGGCATGGAACCGAGTAAACAACAAGTACGATAGACGGGCCTCTGACGTATTTTGCAACGAATTCGAACTAAACACGAAGACGGATTGGCGTCTGCCGGGCCCGAACCACGGGTTGGGTATCCCCATCGTTCACAATATGCCCCTAGTGGATGCCAGCGAGAAGATGAAAGAATGGGGATACAAGTCGTATCATCACCTCACAAATGAACGCGAGTGGGATGACCGTTACATGGCTTTTCGACAACAGCAAGGATTACCGAGTCTGGAGGTTCGAGCAGGGGCAGCGGATGACTGGAAGAAGTTCATGTTGGACACGTCGAGAGGGTTCACTTCGTGCGGTTTAATCAGGTTGAACGACTCGATTCGAGCGTACGTGTGGGGCTGTTGGGTGCGCCAGGCGCATAAGCAGCGTTCCAACATCCTCGGTAAGGGGACTGCTTACGACGCTCAGAAACAGTTCGTTGTTAACGTTGAGGATGCTATCAATGCTCCAGTTGATCTCCCGAGTGCCATCAAACGCTACCAAGACGTGTTGGAATACGCCAGGTCGAAAGTCGACTACGTCTTCGACGTGGGGCTGTACATGGCTCCGAGCGATATGCAACTGAGAGTAAAAAAAGTGGTGGGCTACAACAACGAAATAGTCATAGCCACGGTGGGTCAAAAGTTGGGCGTCAACCCCGATGTTAACAGCCCCCATGTCCCACCACCCACGACCGGTGAAACGGGTATAGTGGCGCCACCCCCGGAGCCTAGGGTTCAACCAACACCCCCTGTGGGGTCACACACACCAGTACACGTTCAGTAGCACATCGATCGTAAAACGGCCCTGGTGGTTGGCGGGGTAGCGGTCGGTTTGGGGCTCATTTGGTTAAAAATTCCTTAGCCGCTACGTACACCAAACCAGCCACGGTGACGATGGCTGCCCACAGGTTTTGACTGAGCCACGTGGCAGTTTTAGCCAGAGAGCTCAGCAGCCACGAGACGATGCTACCCAGGATGCCGGGTAGGGCTTCGGCGGCCTTACCAGCCAGTTTAGCCAGGGCCTCCCCTAGGGATTTCAGGTGTTTTTTTACCCAGTCTTTGACACCCCCACCACTTGGTGGTGTACCACTGCCGCCGGCAGGCGTGGGGGTACCCCCACTCAATGACACCACCAGGGTAGATATGATGAAGCCCAATGCAGTCAAAATGCTGGCGATGGTGATGCCTTGCTCTCGGAAGAGGATTCGGATCCTGTCAGCTAGCGTGGTGTCCTCATTTAGGACTCGATCGATGGTTTCCCGTACACGACTGATCTGGGATCGGAGGGCTTCCCGGTTCGAGGAAGCGGATTCCAACCGAGTCCGTCTCTCGTCTTCCAAGTTTTTTTATTCTCTCCTCGATACGACATTTCATATCATCGTCTTCAGTTTCGGTGAGTTTTATTTTCTCGCGAGCGATGCGCTCGTCAACTTCGTTCAGTTTCCCCATGTTGTTAACGAGTTCTCCGCGTACATGTTTCAAGGCTTCGTCTAGGCCTCGCAGTTCCCTCAGGGGAAATTCGAGCCCCGGCAAGGGTTTGTCATGGTACGTGGTCAATATTTTCTCGATACTGTCTGATGTTTCTTTAGCATCCCCAGTATTGGCCCTGGCTGCTTGCAGATCTTGGACGACCTTCGGGGGAAGCTTAGATCTTGCACCACCGTAATCTATGAAGCCTAGTTCCGCACGGATCAGTTGAGAAAGCATATGGTCCTTTCCCGTCTTTTTTCATGATATCAACCCACGGGTAAGCCTTCAATTGCAGCGTGCCCTTCTTATCGACGGTAAACTTGGCATAGTCTCGACAGCTTGATGTTGTCTCTATTTTCAACTGCGTCGTAATAATCGTCGACGGCTGGCTGTACAAGTTCAGCACTTAAGGGGTTGTTCGTGAATGTGGTGTCATCCTGGGCACTATCATCCCACATATCCTCCATAGGGATGTACTCAGCCATTATTTAGTATTAAAACTTATATATTTCATTTATATAACAATGTATGGTAGAAAACTAGATCCTTTCAGAAGATCAAGAGAGCCTCTAGGCGTCAGAGCCGTGCGCCAGTCAGTGACCATCACCAACAATCCCAGCAAGATAGACCAGAATCAAACGCTGCTGGTTAGATTTCCAAACCTTGGTGAGAATGACCTCATTGTACCAGGCACGGTTCGACTGGCGTTCAACCTCACGCTGACCTCCGACAACGACAAACGCGAGCTAGTGCGGAACGTAGGTCGAGCCATCATCAAGAAAACCACCATCAAGATCAGTGGTAACGAGGTGCTGAGCATCGACGACAGCGACGTGTTTCACTGCTACGGGGACCTCTGGAAAAGCGAGGGAGAACGCGTCAATGACGTGTACCAGGGCATCAACAAATCGACCCGGTTGCGCATGGGATACGGCTTCACGCAAGACCAGCTAGACAAGATATCGGACGGTGACAAGGCCATCGCCCAAGCGTACGGGAACAGGTTCTGCGTGCCGCTCGACTTCGAGTTGCTCACGGAACACGCGCCGTTTTACCAGGCCGCACTGGGTGATAGGCTTGAATACGAGCTCACGTTTAACGACTACAGCAAAGTAGTGCGTACGCCGAACGGCGATGAGGCCAGTTACACCATCGACAACATCTCTCTGGAGTTCGACATGGTCACTAGCCCGGAGCTGGCCAGGCAGGTTCGAAGCCAGTACTCGGGGAAGGTGGCCATCCTGTACGACCGCATACTGAGGCATAGATCAGTCGTGCGGGATAAGAGCGACACTGTGTGGAATATCAACCTGAACGCGTGCGCGTAGCGATCGATGAAAGGCATCCTGGTCGTCCCAGTGGAGGATTACGAGCCGTTCCGTAGGGACAGCGAGAAGTTTTTCAACCCCGAGATTGAAAAGGTGGAAGTGACCATCCAGGGCGTGCCCAACCAGCTGTTCAGTCATGGTATGAGGGCATACCAGCAGTGGGATGAGATAAAAAAGCTACCGGCCATCAAACAACACCCATACATAACCAAAGACCTGGACCTATCCTCCGTGCATATCGGTGAATACTTGACCAACAAGTACGCGCTGTGGTTGGACATGCGATCCACGGATGACGATAAACTACACGGTAGCGGTCGCCTCATCGACAACGGCAGCGAGGGGATAACAATCCAGATTACCAAGAAGGCTCAACCCGCTGGCAAGTTGAAATTATATCTGTATGTGATTATGGACGCGCAACTTAATATAGACAATGGGAGATTCGTGTAAGCCATCTACTGATGGTGGCAAGCCACTGCCTGCTGATTTGCCACGCGACCCACACTGCGCCATAGTGTGTGGGCAGACGGGCTGTGGGAAGAACGTTTTCGTGTTGGATATGTTGGAGGGGTACTACAGGGATGTGTTCGACAACATCGTTATCATGTGCCCTACTCTGAGCATGAATAAAACGTACACGGAAAGACCTTGGGTGATGACGGACCCCGGACGTACACAGAGTCGACCCGGGAACACGTCTGCAGGACTGGTTGAAAGCTTACCATATGAAATTTAAAGGGGAGTCGACGCTGTTCATACTGGACGACTGCAGCGCTAATCGCGAGATAACAAAAAAGAGAGACATGCTATTGTACCTGGCCTTCTCTGGCCGGCACGCAAATCACAGTGTCTGGGTGCTAACGCAGAAGTTCAATTCGGTGTTGAAAGACCTCAGGGAGCAGACGCGATGGGTGGCCTTATTTCACTGCAAGGACAGGGATTCGTTCGAGGAGTGTTTGAGAGAGAACGATGTGATGAGCAAACATGATAGGGAACGTGTGAAGAAACAGCTCGCTGAAACTAAACATGCTAAGCTTGTGCTCAAGACCGACCAACCCGTGGCCTATAGGGTGTTTTAGCTTAGCAATGCTAAGTAAAAGCTTAGCAAATGCTAAGGAAAGCTTAGCAAAGCTTAGGAAATGCTTAGCGTTTAGCACTTATCAGTTATAGTTATAGTTATGGTTGTTTTTGAAGTGTTCGTCATGTGCAACTTAACCTTCATTTCTCTGTGTTTCGCCTATACCGTATATTATATAGTTAAAACTAAAACTTACTTATCACATTATAAGATGGAGTGTGATGAACTACTCGAACAACTGTTGGTGCCACAATCACCACAGGTGAGTGACGACAAGCGAGAGAAACTGGTGGCGTTGGCTGTTGGTGGCAAAGCCAAACATTACTTTGGGGAGTACACTCTCGATAAAATTCACAAAATGTCAGCCAAAGAAATCGATAAGCTGCACGCTAGATACGAGGCTAGACTCGGTGCCGAGATGACGAAGACAATAGGATCGGCTATGACCCAGATTTACACTGGTATTGCGTCATACTTCCTTCCCATCCCCCCGGAGACGCCGACTTTACCTGTGGGAAGACCTTGAGAAAGACCCTTTTATCGAACACGCCTTGAGCTCTATCAGCTGCGAGCTGTACCACAAATACGGTATGTTGTTAGCCCCGGTGACAGCGGCGATTATCACGGTAAAGCATTGCCAATTTAAGGAGGGGAAAAATAATAATAATAGTATACAGGATGGATGCTGCACAGGAGGAGACCCCACAACTGGTGGAACCCCAGACCCCTTCAGAGGAGACCCCACAACTGGAGGTGAACCCTCATGAGGTGACCCCTACAGTCACCAGGCAGAAGAATCCTAAGAGAGTAGCTGCCGGTAAAAAACGGTGGTGTAACCAACATAAAATTATCACAGTGACTCACCCGACTCGACTCTTGTTGGCTGTAGGCGTAACTGCTGCCGTGGCTATCTCATGGTTATATACACGGCCAAGGGAGAAACCCTAGCAATTAGAGGTCAACCCACATATCATGCAATAAAATATATATTTTTATATCATATACATAATGTCTGAGGGGAAAACGTTCGTCAACGACGCATACCACGCCACCGTGGTCGCCAGTCTAGCCGTAGGATACGCTCGGTTGACCAAAATGGTGCTTAAACAACCGACTATCTAGATTTCAACCTGCAGGATATGGGTATGCTCATAATGAACCTTGGTATGGCAATGGCCACAAAGGACATCCTAGTAAAACAAGGGATACTACCTGAAAATATTATGAAGTAAATATAGGATGGCTACGATTGCCATGATGGTCGGTGGGGCGTTAGTAAATGCCCTAGCATTTTCCGGGAGTAATTTCCTCTTCTCGAAACTACGAGAGTCACACGCGGCTGAAATACAGGCAGAGAGGAAGCGACACGACCTCGCTATTGAGAAATTACAGGCGGCACAATCCGAGTACGCTAAAAAAACGTCTCTAGAGGATTGATTACATTAACGAACAACTCAGGCGTGAAAACCATGCCGTTCAAACATTCCACGATGTCGACGACGCAGCGAGAGAATACTACCTACTAACAGGTAAACAGCTGGAACCACTCAATAAGCCCACACTCGCTCAGTATTACACACCATCCAAGGGGCAAATGGACCGTGAACTGGTCTTCATCGCGCTGGGTATAGCAGCGACTGCGTTGGTTGCAAAACAATTAGACTAAATACTCATCTAAGTATGCTAAAGATGAGGCCTGCTCCATACCGATGCGAATACATACTTATGGGGAAGAAAGAAGCCTGTGATAGGAGATGCAGGACCGAGGGGTACTGTTGTTTCCACATGGGAAGCCCTAACTACACGTGTTCTGTGTGTGGCATAGGGGTTAAAGGGCACTACTGCCTATGCAAAGCTCACGGGGCGAACGTAGTCAGACATCATCTCATCTACGAGAATAAAAAGGCCTACATAAAAGAACGTAGGCGCCTCCTCAGGATAGCAGTGTAAGGCTGGTCCCTTTGCCAGTGGTCCAATTAGAGACTGTGAACACCTAGGTATAACTATGTTTGTGGAAATTGAGCCCAGGGACATCGAATCTCTGGTCCAAAACATACTCAAAGATGAACTGAACTTATGGAGACGCTTCAGATTTCATGTCATATTGGAAGTGGCATGGATTAAGGAGGGTGTTAAGTATACTCTCCCCTTCACAAGTGGGCGGGGGCATCACGACTCAATACCAGATAAATTGTTTTACAAGTAAACAGGAATATCTGCACAACTTCAAGGAATACTATATCCACCAGTGTAAGTACTGGATCGAAACGACCCATCTAAGTATAGCTGATTGGGGCGAAACCCTCTGATTTTATGAGCGCCTCACTATATTTTTTATCAAGGTTTGAGGAGTTACCTCCCTTTCCGGCGGCCCAATTAGAGATTGATATACCTAGGTGTGTACGCAACTATGACTACTATACGTGAGCTCAAGCAGATCGCGAGACAGAGGGGGGGTGATCGGTTACTCTAGAATGAGGAAGCCAGCCTTGTTGAGATTACTAGGTTTAGAAGCCCCTCCCACAGTAAAACAATTAAAAGTCCAAGCAAAACAGCTTGGGCTCACGGGTTAATCCCACCTGGGGAGAGCCAGGTTAGTCGCATTGTTATCACATGCCCCCGTAGCGCTGAACGGTCACCGTCAGCTTCCCACTGTAAAACAATTAAAAGCCGAGGTACGCAATTTGGGGTTAGGTGGTTATTCCCGTATGAGGAAACCACAGCTTGTAGAACTATTACGGCAGAATAGAGCTATTGACCTACAGTTCAGGGCACTGAACGCGCTGTAGGCAACTATTTGAGAGGCTGGCGCATGCATGTTGATAGGAATATAGACATCACAGATATCAAGCCTCTGATAGCTGATAAAGTCAACCAGGAACTAAACGATCTGGGAAGTATCAAGTTTCAGATCACAGTGAAATATGTCGCTCGATAAGCAGGCAGGGGAATGGGGTCACTCAGTACGTTCAGCCTTACTTCGAGGTAGGCAAGAGGTCGTCACGCATACAGAGACCATAGACGCATCAATCGATACCAGTTTTCAGCAGATACGAGAATACCTAGAACGCTACACACACTTGGGGTCTGGGTGGGCTGTAGATAAAATCGATAATGTCTATCTAGACATAGCTAACTACGTGTCGTTCAGAGGCGGATCATACCTAGACTTGCCCCCCTACTATAAGAAAAAACAGGCCATGGTCAACGTCAAGAATAGAGGAGACGATTGCCTGAGGTTAGCTATCAGGTCAGCCTTGTTTCCAGCTGACACTAATTCGAACAGGCCTTCTAGTTATCCCCAAGACGATGGGCTCAACTGGGATGGTATAGATGAACCCACCCCCATATCTCAGATCCCTAAAATCGAAAAACAGAATAATATAGCCATAAACTTCTTTGGGCAAGAAGGGAACACAACAATAGTGCACAGGGTCAGTCCGTTGGGGAACCCCCCTCGCCACGTTATCAATATATTCATGATCCAGCGAGGTGACAAGTACCACTACACGTGGATAAAACACTTTAGCAGGCTGTTGTATGACCAATCGGCACACAGAGAAAAGAGCCACTTCTGCGAACGGTGCCTACACGGCTTCACACGAGCTGATTTATTAGAATCCCACCAGGAGGATTGCCAAGGTGTGGGGCAAACGGCCATATGAGTCGACATGCCTAAGGAAGGTGACAATATCCTAAAATTCGGCAACCACAAGAACCAAATGTCTGTGCCTTATGTTATATATGCCGACTTTGAAGCCTTGGTCAAACCCGTTGAGGTTGCTGGGGGTACTCCCACAGGTGAGAGCTTCACACAGAAAACACAGGAGCATGAAGCCTGTGGGTTTGGATACATAGTCGTCCGGTGTGATGGGAAAACTAAAGCTCCCGTAGTGTACAGGGGTCCCGACGCGGCTGAAAGGTTTCTAAAGTGTTTGCAGGAGGAAGAAAAAATTATTAGGAATGCACTGTATAGAGTCGCTCCCATGCGTATGACCCAAGCCGACCGGCTAGCTCACGCCTGTAGCACTAATTGTCACGTGTGCGACTCACGACTTAACGGTGATTCGGTGAGAGATCACTGTCACGTCACCGGTAAGAATAGAGGCGCCGCTCACAGCGCGTGTAACCTCAAGCTTAGAATCACCCCTAAGACAATAAACATCCCCGTGGTCTTTCACAACTTGAGAGGGTACGACTCTCACTTGATCATGCAGGCCATCGCGAAAGTCGACGGCAACCTGACGTGCATCCCCAACAACATGGAGAGATACATCTCCTTCAGCTTGAATGGCCTGAGGTTCATCGACTCGGTTCAGTTCCTCCTGTCGTCACTCGACAGTCTGGTCAAGGCCAACGATACCTTCCCCATCACCGATCGATACACCGACGCCGAGACTAGACCCCTGCTGATGAGGAAGGGTGTGTACCCCTACGAGTACATGGATGGTTGGGCCAAGTACGCCGAGACCAAACTCCCCCCCATCAGAGAATTTTACAGCAACCTGACCGACTCGGCAATATCCCAAGACAATTACTCACACGCTATTAAAGTATGGAATAAACTGGGTTGTAAGAATCTGGGTGACTACCACGACCTGTACTTGAGGACAGATGTACTGCTGTTAGCCAACGTGTTTGAGACGTTTAGGCGGACGTGTTTCAAGCAGTATAAACTCAATCCTGCATGGTATTACACCAGCCCAGGTCTGTCGTGGGATGCCTTGCTTAAAAAGACCGAAGTTAAGTTGGAATTGCTCACAGATTACGACATGCACCTATTCATTGAGAAAGGCTTGCGAGGTGGGATTTCCATGGCAACCAAACGATACGCGAAAGCAAATAATCAATACGTGAAGGGCTACGACCCGAGCAAGCCAACCAATCATATTCTCTACCTCGATGCCAACAACCTGTACGGCTGGGCCATGAGCCAGTATCTACCCACAGGGGGATTCGAATGGGAATCGCCCGAGGTCGATGTTATGAGCATCGCACCAGATTCGAACAAAGGTTATATCCTCGAGGTTGACTTGGAATACCCCAAGGCATTACACACATCACACAACAGCTACCCCCTGGCCCCCGAACATATGAGGGTTAACCCAGACTGGATGTCTGAGTACCAACATAACTTGTTAGGTGGGCGGGTGGCAGACGTTGAAAAACTCGTACCCAACTTAATGAATAAGACCAAGTACATCGTTCACTATCGCAACCTACAGCTGTACCTGTCGTTGGGTATGAGGCTGACCAAAATACACAGGGTGCTAATGTTCAACCAGAGCCCCTGGATGGAGCCCTACATCAGAATGAACACAGACCTCTGAAAGCTTGCCACCAGTGACTTTGAGAAAAACCTCTACAAGCTCATGAACAACTCGGTGACTATGGAGAACCTGAGGAAACGTGTGACCGTGAAGTTGGTTCGGTCGAATGAGGAAGACAAGCTCAGGAGACTGATAGCCAGTCCGGCATTCAACCAGAGCAAGATATTCACTGACGACCTGGTTGCCCTACACATGAAGAAAAGCCACATAAAATTCAACCGGCCTGTTTATGTGGGGATGAGCATCCTCGATTTATCCAAACACCTGATGTACGACTTTTACTACAACGAGCTTAAGAAACAGTACGACGACAGGTGTGAAGTGCTGTACACTGACACGGATTCCCTGCTGATGGAGATTCGAACCGAGGACGTGTACGAGGACATGAAAAAACGCCTCGATTTGTATGACACCAGCGACTACCCCAAGGACCATGCCATACACAGCACGGTAAATAAAAAGGTCCTAGGTAAGATGAAGGACGAGTGTGCTGGCACGCCCATAGCCGAGTACATAGGTTTAAGGCCTAAGATGTACTCCATCCTGAAGGCCGACAATGGTGAGATCCGGAAGGCTAAGGGTGTTAAGAAGTACGTGGTGAAACAACACATCAAACACGCCAGATTCAAGGAAGCCCTGTTCAAGACCCATACCTTTAGACATAAAATGAACACACTTAGAAGTGATGGGCATAGGATATACGGACTGACTATAAACAAGACGTCCCTGTCGCCGATGGACACTTAACGTTGGATAGCTATTGATGGGATAAATACGTACGAGTACGGGCATGAGAAAATTGAACCAAGAACATAGGTGTATATATAAATGTCTAGGTGACATGTCACGGAACCAGAGAAAGTTTGAGGCTATTTACTACAGCCCGCGTGGGTACTGGAAAGGAGCTAGCGCTGTAGATAAGCTGGCTAAAATGGCGCGTGTACCCCCAGAGGAGGCCAAAGCGTGGCTTGAAAAACAAGCCCTGTGGCAGATCTATTTGCCGCCACCACGCTACGTGCCTAGAAGGAAGTTCGGCATTAACATACCCAATAGCGTTCACCAGGCCGACCTCCTATTCCTACCCCACGATAAGAGGTACAAGTATACCTTAACTGTCGTGGATGTGGCCAGTCGCTACAAGGAAGCCGAACCCTTGACTGCGAAAGATTCTGCCCAGGTAGCCAGAGGATTCGAACGCATATACAAACGCAGTCCGCTGACGTGGCCAACAGAGCTGCAAGTTGACCCCGGGCGGGAGTTCATGGGGGTTGTGTCACAACTGCTAGCCAAACACGATACAAAGGTCAGGCGTGGCACGGCCAGAGCCCATCGCAGCCAAGCCATAGTTGAGAGATTCAATAGGACTTTGGCTGAACGCTTATTCGGGCATCAGTATGCTAGGGAGATGGCCAACCCGGGGAAGCGATCGACTGAATGGGTCGTGAGGTTACCTAAGGTGGTGTCGGCAATCAACCATGAAGCCACCCGTCTCACCGGCAAGAAACCGGTAGACACTATCAAACTAAAATCAATAGTGGCAGAGTCGGCTGCTCCATTGCGTGGGAAAGAGAAACAGATACCAGATAGGGCCCTAGTGAGGTATCTATACCAGCCGGGGGAACACGAGGGTGATAGCCGTAAGTGAGCCACCGATCCTATATGGTCAGTCAAAACTTACAACATATATAAAGTGGACATGAAAGCCGACGAGCCGAACTTGTACTACTTGAGAGATGGGCCAGGGAGAGGGCTCGTTAGAGAGGAATTATTGATCGTACCGTACGACACAATGTTACCTCCTGTCAACGTGACATAGCGGCACGTGGAGCGATGATGCAATCTCAGGATAGATGATGCAATCCCAGGATAAACCGACATACTTCAGCCATGTCCCCCGTAGCTCAGTCGGTTGAGTGGTGCGGCTGTGAGGTATACATGTGGAGTTCGTATCCCGCTGGCGTCTCAACTTTTTATAAGATCGGGAAAGAAGTAGGGGTAATGGTAGCTGGATCAAGGGTCCGACCAAAGCCTTATTTGTGAAATAAGGCTTTGCAGAGGCTTTTGTTGAAAGTGATTTCGTACCCCCATTCCCCCTACTACTTAACCCCTTGTAGCAATCTATATTGAAAATCTAAAAGTTTTGTGTCTTGCAATCCTTTTCTGCATGCTGTAAATATATTTTTCCAATCAAAGTCTATTTCAGGAAATAGCAGCTGCCATTTATTACACATATTTGGGTGTATCATTGGAAATATGTTTATCATAAAAGGTCCTGCAGCCTTTAGATGTTTTTACTAGATATATCTGGCATTGGTTAATATTTAAATCCCTGAGTGGTATTAAATGACAGTGGTTAAGAGTATTTTTCCAAGAGTCAGGTAATACATGTAGTAAATATTTATAATCTAAAAAAGGGCACATTTTAGGTTTGTGCAGTTTTAGACACGACATTCTTAAAAAATATATACCCTGGTTTCTCTTATTTTCGACGATGTAAAAGAATAATGACTACATACAGGAAATCCGGAAGAAACAGATGTATCCATTTATATGAGAAATAAAGACTATCTATTATGTTATTATTGACTACAACAGGTTTTGTTTCATTTGTTTTGGATCTAAACTAATACGGCGATCAATAATGGAGAACCCATCACTGTGTACACAAATGGTGACGTCGCCATTTTTCGACGGTCACGTAATACACAAGAAATAAGGTAAAGGATTGTATGGAAGCGTAACAATTTTTACTCACTTTAATTCGGAAAATCCCACAAATAGTTCCAAACTATGTTTCCATGAACTCAGTTACACTGAAGATGATAACAGCAGTAAATCCAGTCAAGTAGGTAAATGATCACTACTCTTTCTCAACTCCAGGCAGACAATGCGGATAGAAGAAAACAGCATATCTCCTAACACTTGCAACGGATGTGCAGAACTTCAGTGCACCCAGTGTCTATATGTCACACACTCAGCCCATTTAACAAAATGTCAAACTTGCACAAACCACATGGTGTGAATTTGCCATACTTTTCATCTTCAGTGTCAGTCGACTGTTCAGTGTCAGTTTCGTCCGATGAGGGAATATTGTGTACGATGATTTCCCCTAAACTTTTGTTAACTTTGCTCTTACCTTTTCTGTTTTTGTTGCTGTCTGTCCAATCTGTCATTTTGTCTTGTTTTGTCTGAACACTGTCCCTAGTTGCCTTGGTTGATTTCTTTTTATTTTGTTCTTCATGATGTTTTATGAGGTTACTTGTCACATCGTCATCAGTGATTGGTTTACCGCCGACAATTTTGCTGACAGTTTTTTCTGACTTTTGCTGTTTCCATGTTAGCAAGTATCTCGCCACCCCCTCTTGCCTAGGAAATCATGTGCATCTGTCATGTCTGATGAAACCTCGGTGACTTTAATAGGCTTGAATGCGAGTGAAGGGGCGACTGCTTCGTCTGTCACAACATCCGGATCGAATGGGAAGATTCCAGAACGCTGGAAAGATGATATGATGTTGTGATGTGTCAACGTAGAAGCCAGTAACTTGCAAGCAATCTGACAAAAATCGTATCTTGTAATGGCCTTTCAAATATCCCAGACATAACAGCTTGAGGTTTGAAATTAGAGGATGATACAACTTTGGGTGGTGTGATATCTGTCTGTAACCCCTTCTCATCAATGTTGAATATATATCCTGGGGACGGTCTTGGAGGCTGCATCTTGTCATAATTTTCTCAAGTCCTGAAAAATAACTATCAACAGATTGCTGAGTGGCAAATCTGGCTCTAGTGTATTCCAGCTTTCTTGGCTTCTGTACACGAATCTCAGGCCAACGTGATGGGAAGCTATAGAGCCATTGCAAACTCAGAGGTGTAGCTCTGTTTCTGTCACCAAGGTGGTGAGCGTATTCTCTTGCCAAGTTAGGCCTCAAAAAAAAATTAAATATTGTGGTTCCGATTACCCGACCGACCCTTGAATTTTGGTGCCGACCCTATTTTTTAAAGCGGTATGAATAAAAAAAGCTTCCCAATACCATTGTTTTTCCCGGCACCGACAGACATTGGTCATTCTGATTGAGAAACTTGACATGATGGCTGCAAGCCTGATTAAATAAACAATTACACATTGATAAATGTGTTATTAGTTTGTACTTTACGTCTAAATAAAATATGAAAAAAAAAAATCCAAACTACCTACCCTAAATTTTAAAGACGTGTAATCGGAACCACAGCATTTTCTTTGTTTGGCCTTAATGGTTTCCTGACGAGTGTAGCCATGGGATACTAGCAAAGACTCTTCCTCTTGTGAAAATTTGGTGGAATTTCCAGATTTTACTGTGTCAATGTGTACTCTTTCAAAGTTGTGATGGGAACACCCCAGTGAGTTTTCCTCAAGTACAGATAAGTAAGCATTCTGTAAGCAGTGTAGGAAAGATAGCCCGTCCCAACGTCCGAGACGGGTGAATTTTGTGGAGGACGGGTTAAAAAAAAATCTGGTCTGTCCTCGTGTCGGGTCAGTTTTAGCAAACCAATGACATAATCATTATTATATTATAACCTTTTAGAATATTTACTGCCAAAGGATACTAGAATAATCAGATGATTCCACTAGGAGAGATTTAACAGTCCAAGCTCTGTGTGTGCATTTTAAATTATAGCTTAAAATAAAACAAACCAGTTTTAAGTCTTGAAATGGTGTTTTATTTATATTTGGAGGACAGGCTAGATTTTGGCAGGACTGGTAAAAAAATTGATTTTCTACATCTTTCCTACACTGCTGTAAGACATCCTGCTCTGTATGACTCTCTAGCTGATGTAATTTGATGAAAATGTGAAATAAGTAACTTTTTTTTATAATGTCATATTTAGCCCTCTTAAGACTTAGAAAGAAAATTACATTGTCTCTTTTAACCAATGTCGTAACTGTTGCTGTAGGGGGATGACCCTTTTCATCTTCCATACTTTTTTTTCTTAGCAGCAAGTGACATCATCAGAAAGTGTTTTGCTATTTTTGGAACTACACAAGTTAAGCAGACAACTTGTTTTGGTACCGATATGTGAAAAATGAAGCATTTAATTTTTACATTAGAAGTTAGATATTTTTGCACATAAGTGATCTTGGAAAAAAATCCTATTTGGTAAGTAATTTTTGTTGTAAATACCTTAGGGATTTCCATATTTCAAGTCAGTTGTTGTGAGAGCTGCAGTGGTCCGATGTTGATGTTTACAAGTTATACAACTCAGGTGACCACGGACCTCGCTCGTGCTCTCGTACAATATCGCGATAAACACGACCGACGAAAATAGGAGAATGTCAAAAAATGTAGACGGCAGGGAACATTATTACATTACTGTAACATTTTGTAAGTCTGGCCGGATGCTGACACGTTTCTGGACACATCTTCCAGCCTTTTAAAATGTATTAAATTGTGCCTAATGTTTTAATTGCTTGTTATGTTTAATTTGAAGTAGGAGTTAAATGTGAAGAAAAAAGACTTTGCTTCAAAAAAGGGATCACTCAAAATTTACAATTTTGTAGACTTATAGTGTGATTGTGCTCTTACCGGAGACCATATATAACATATTAGGAAGGCATTTCCTATTCTCACGGTACTTACGGATATCGGCTGAAAAATAACACAAACAGTTGTTATCGTATGAATGCTTGTTGTTTTTCAGGGCCTTCTCCTCTAACATCTACATCTATCAGCTGCTAGATCCATCAGGTGAAGTACCACTCGTGAGCCCGGTGATAAACAATGCCATCCGCCATTGTCGAAACGAGGCTTCTCCCATTCTCGCGGTATTACCAGGAATTAACTTTATTGAGTGTATGTAAGAGCAATCGTGCCGGAAAGGGCGGGAAAAAGTAATGACATGTCCAAGTTGGTATCAACTCCCCAATATTCGTGACACTGCAAGATTTTGATCACCTACAGGCTTGGTCCACTTCCTAGTTAATCATTAATCTTTTAAATGATTCCTAGTGTTTGTCTTACCTTGTTAGCGTGTTATATGTGTGTGATTTATTTTATGAAAATAATTTAATCATTTTATCAATGTTTGAGCTCTGTATTTTACACAAGAATTCCCTCAAGGGTAATAAAGTATTGTCATTGTCATCATAGTTACCAGTCGGTGATGTAAACAACCGGTAAGTGTCGCGCATTGGCGATTTGGCAGAAAACGTGTTTACCACAAGAATAGGAAACCCGCGAGAATAGGAGACAGACCTATATATATGGTCTCTGCTCTCATAAAAAGCATATAAATATTGCTACACGCATAAAAGATGATTCTCATGTAACAGGGATAAATCCAGGGATTGTATATTGTGTACATACATTTATGATTAATCATTTCCATTTTTATTCTTATTTCAGGTGATCCGACAGACGACTTCTCTATACATTATAGATATATTATATGTTGTCAATCCAGTCGCATCTTGTCTTGGCCTTAACTGTTCAGTTCTGTGTTACACGGCTGGTTCACTGTGTATTTAAGGGTATCTGAGTCGATCTACTTTTATGTCATTGTCTTTAGTTGTTTTAACAATAGCCCAGGCTCATCTTCTCAGATGATTGGTTTAATTTCAAATATACTTCTCACCGCCATGTTGCTAATCAGTTTTGCACCACACTGTCTCTACATAAGGACTGTTTTGAAGATTGAGTTTTGATCTAAGGTTAGTAATTATACTGTTTGTAATATATACATAGCTAATTAAACCCTAATATAAATAATTGTATAACATAGGCACAAATATGTTCCAGATAAATCAAATGTAAATATTTACACAGTATGCTATTTTACTTGTATGAATGTGCGTATGGTTGGTTTTGCTAGATGTTTATGTTGGCTTGTAGTTCTTGTTTTACAAATGCTGTATATGATGTAAGATTGATCTATTTCATCAATTCTGTATCTTGTTCGTAACTCCATAGTGGTAGTTTCAAGTATGTATATATGTTGGTATAATGGTATTATTTTATGTGTTGTCTCATGGACAAAACCTCTCATCAGTGTATCCTATTCTATGTAGGATTATTGCACGTGTTGGCTGCCCGGCTGCTGGGTGCTTGAGCACACTCCCGTGTTACCCACAGGGTAGGTTTCATTGTCTGTTTTTATAGTCTGTTTCACGATATGCCACATAAAATGTCACTTATAATAGTAACAATAGTATATGCCATTTTTCATTACCTGTGTGAGATTATTTAAGACAGGTGCATCGTTTACTTAAGTCTTTGTTATTCCGATGTGTATATATGAAGACATGCATTTATGAGATATTTATACCTACATATATATAAAGGCATATGTTCATCGAATGTGGTTTTAGTATATACATATACATTGTATAATTATGATTGTTACAGAGTGTCTACTTCTCCTTCTTCCACTACGGAATAAAAGATATTGACTTCACAAACCCATAGCCTGTGGTTATTACAGAGCACCACTATTTCATGGCTGCAACACTCAAGATATCATTCACTGAACATGGGGTAAAGTGTACTCACCCAGTGTATTGCTGAGCAAAACTGACATGAGTGACAAGTAACACAAGACATCTTCCATTTCCAAGTATGTAAGTCTTGTGCGCAACAGTTCTTCCAAAATCCTACTTCTGACAGCAGCTGCTGTCTACACGCTAACTGGTCTGGGAACAGTAGTCGAGTTACAATATCTGTGACCAACACAGTGTATGTCCAGGACAGGTTTTGAGCGTGACGGAGAGGAACGAGCAGTGACGAATGTCAAGGAATGCGTCTGCAGTTGACATCAGACCTGTATTCAGTCAAAACGGACTTGCTACGAAACCGAAAAAGAGCGGTCGCATTAAAGCTACTAAGCCGCAGGTAGTTATCCCAGTTCTGTCGTATCCCAGTGTAGCGACCTGGGTGCCGTTCCACTAACCGAGGTAAGATCACCAACTAATTTTAGGCAGATCGTAGCCGGTCCCGATCTTACGATCCGATTCAAGCTTAGATCGTGAGATAGAGAAATGCGAGGCACGAGTTATCTCCCTTTGCATAGTCTAGCCGATGATGGAAGCACATTCCGGCGCAGTGATGACTTAGCAAACTGGCTGGCCGCATGGACAAGTGATGATGGAAGTAGTTTTGAAACAAACTGAGTGAGTGAGTGAGTTTAGGGTTAGGCACCCTTTACGATCCTTAGGGTTAGGGAACCCCAGCAACGCTAATTAATCTGAAACAGTGCGCCCTCGCTGCTCCCTTTACGATCCTTAGGGTTAGGGTTTAGGGCTAGGGTATGGCACCCTTTACGATCCTTAGGTTTAGGGTTAGGGTATGCCACCCTTTACGATCCTTAGGGTTAGGCACCCTTTACGATCCTTAGGGTTAGGGAACCCCAGCAACGCTAATTAATCTGAAACAGTGCGCCCGGTAAAGTGCAGTACTCCCCATAAAGTTCACTAACATGAACAGCGCCCATGTTAGTGAACGCTACATCCGTTTGAGACAAAATGATACCGATTGTCACATTACGTGATTTAATTTCGTTTCGTTTAGATCACGGTAATACTATTTGTCAGGGAGACTATATATGTTGTAGAGTACGTATTTGTGAACTGGGAGTTGTCTCCCTTGGTAAACAGTGCGCCAAGACATGGCGAATGTAACTTGATCTTAAAGATTTAATTTTTAAGTTTAATGGACATTCACGTCATCTTTTCGACCAAGGACCAAGCATAACATGGTGTCAGAACAAGCGAAACCACACGCATACGTTAGGACTAGACGATAACCTACTTTCAGGACAATATAAAGTGGGGAGACAGTGATTTCGTAGGCTGAACCATTTCGTAGACGCGGTGGATTCGTAGCACAGACTGTTTCGTAGACGGTGATTTCGTAGACGTGTATTAATAATTGAATAATAGTATTTTCTAAAGATATTAAGTTTGATGTTTCACTTAGATTGTGTATTACGAAGTTGTTATGCTTTGTTTTCAGTTTTCAGTGATACGAAACTAAGGGCAGCTAAGTGTGATTGAAGACTGAACGAATATTGTCCCGTATCTTGTCTAGACTTGTTTATTTGTATACATGTATTTGTATTTGTGTATGTAGGGTTTGTGTTGTATTTTTTGTTTTCAGTGATACGAAAATATTGTTACTGTGTGACTTTGTGTGTAATAAAAATGAAGCGTCGTAAAATGTAAAAAGACAGACAACATTGTTATGGAAGAGAGATAATGTAGTATATTTATGAACAGCAACAATAGGTAACAACAGCCCGTTTCACAGTCAATTCACTCAGTGACCATTGGTCCATTCAATTTAGACACTTCCCTCAGCAGCTGGGACACGGTAAGATTTGTGGCTTGGAATTCGTCCCATAATCTGAAAAACTTATCGGACTTGGCCCGCTGGCCAGCATATGTTGCCTTCTGTCCAGCTGACCGTCTGTGACCAGTCAAATTTGTAAAGGCAGCAGGTCAGCTTCTCTGAAGAGGAGGGGAAGCAATCTGTAGAAAGGTAGGTGACGTCGCCCGGATAGCTGATTCAAGCGTTTGTGCCAGCTTTCCAGGTCGTTGTTCGCCCGGATGGCCGTCCCCAAAACGCTCCAATTAGCCACAGTCCACACGGTGCTTCGGATCCACGTTGCTTCGTAATAATCACAGAGGGTGACCAGATCCGGCGTCACTGCCTGCTGTTTCACCTTAATGAAGGCTGGCCTGATATGTGCTGCGTCCAACAATTGCAAACCCATCAGCTTCTTGGCGAATCTAGAAAACAAATTATATAAAATGTGAGGTATAATCATTATACTAATAAAATGCAGATAATTTTTCAAACAGTGTAAACAGAAGAAAATAATGAAATATGCAACAGTGTGTTCCCACGTCCTCTTCATAAGCCGTAGCCAGACCCAAGTTCTTCACCTTCCTATAAATCGCCTGATTCATGTGGAAAGTGCAGCCCTTGATCTGGACGGCCGGAAAGACTCTCTGAAACCCTCTCCAGGTCGCCGCTTCAAAGTCTGTCACCATTTTTTCAACAGCTTTGACGTCCATGACGTCGTTGACCGCGTTGAAGACCTGTTAAATAGATAATTACATTATTAATTGATGACAATGAACAAACTATACAGCAAGTACAGTAATTAGATTAGCTACTTACGGCCACGTAGTCCTCCGTCTGGCGCAGCGACAATCAATGTATACAAAAGAGGAACTTGCTTCACTGACCACCCAGAGACGAGGAATGCATGGATGGAAAGCAGCTGATAAAAAGGGGGTGACACAAGTCGGAAGGTAGAGTCTATATGCCATGTCTTGGCCGTCTTCAAAGTCTTCAATTGGTGGTCGCTAGCAAAAACGAGTTGGCGCTGTCCTCCGCCTGTCTTGATATCGGCTCTCAGGAAGTCACTTGGTAGGAAGCGGGAGCAAATCTAAAAAAGAAAAACATTTGTGAAAATGTTAAATTTATTTAACATTATTTCAAATATACTGAATACTGAAAGCGAACACCATACATACCTCAAAATTCAAGTCTTTGGGTTCGCTAGGACGATCACCCTGGGGATAATTAATATTCCGGGCTGCTTGGCTCAGAGGTGGCAGGGAGGGGCATGGGTAGCTGGGTTGACTCTCTGCTCTGTAGATTTCCTCGGCCATCACGCCAGACGACTTGTAGTAATCACCGGACTTGGCGACATCCCTGATCTAAAGAAATGAACACTTTTTTAATTTCAAATTGTTGCTATAGTTGCTACAGATTTTATAATAATATTACATAATATTTATACGTTACATATATTGATACGTTATAAATAAACGACAAAATACCTTCATGTTGATGGCGGCCTTGGTCAGAAGTCCTGTCGTCGGCTCACGGTTATGGTCGGCTGCTCCGCGGATTAAATCTTCCCCTCTCTGTGAAACCGTCGCAGTGCACCGACCCTCCTTTGGCCGCACAGAGCACCACCAGTACACTGCATACGATCTGGACTTCTGTTAAAGAAAGAAACATGTTTTAGTATATACATGTTAGTTGAGTTGAGTTGAGTTGGGTTTTGCGTCACATCGGCATTATTCCAGCCACATAGTGACGAGAACAAGTTTGCATTAATAAACATTGTAAGTACATACTCGGAATGAGTTTTATTTCAAAAACATATCAAATTTAAAGGCAGGCAATTTGTTAGTCACATTTCACAGTTACAATTTATGATAGTTACATTTCACAGTTACAATTTATGGTACAGATCAACTTCCCTCAGGTAGTTACATGTTTATACAAAAGTCGTTATATCAAACATGTAATCCAATACGTAGGACTCATTTCATTATTCATTATTCATTACCTGGATGGGTTATCTCCCATTTAACAGACACCCAATTGACAGACACTGAACTAGAAGGTTAATTAGGGTAACACCTACGGGTATAATGGAACAGTCCACTGTCTAGCGAGTAGAGCAGGGTGAGCCTGAAACAGGTTCGTTATTGAGAAGTTTGATTGTGGGTAAATAGAACTTTGTTGTGATTAAATGATAAATGATTTAATATAGAAATACAGGTTTGTCACCGAGAGGTTTGATTGTGTTTATTGATAGAAAACCCCCCTCCCAATAATAGCATATGTACAACAGAAGTTAACTGAGAAAACGTTTTGTTGGAGAGATACAGATATGTACATATTTGAAAACATTCTGATTTGCAGTAAATGAGACACCTACATTGTCATGTAAGATACGATTAATACCAATCAGTGTTCTAATTTTAACAATACTTTCTAAAGATTGTAACAGTTTATGTCTTTGAGTAGTATACAACGGACATTCAAGGAAGTAATGAAAATTATTCTCACACCCATGGCCACATTGACATGATGCGTCATATTTTAAACAAGAAGACAAAGTCATCAATATCCCCCGCAATGGCAAAATACTGTTCATGATTATGTCTACGAGTTATGATTATTCAAATATTTAGGTGTGTATATAGAACAGTGGAAGGAGAGTATTGAAAGGTTTTTACAGTTCTGCTCCAGAAAGGAGCATTATCACCAATTTCAGGCTATGTCAAACTTGTTGCCATGGAAATGCCAAAAATATTTTATTCAGAAATCCAAAACTACCAAAAGGAACCAGTACACCACCAGACCAATCTATGTGTCAAGTTTGGTGAAGAAATAGTAAACGGTTTTAGAGTTCAGCTCCGGAAAAGAGCACTACCACCAATTTCAGGCTAAGTCAAACTTGTTGCCACGGAAAAGCCAAAAATACTTTATTGATAAATCCAAAACTACCAAAAGACACCAGTACACCACCAGACCAATCTATGTGCAAAGTTTGGTAAAGAAATAGTGAACGGTTTTAGAGTTCAGCTCCGGAAAAGAGCACAACCACCAATTTCAGTCTAAGTCGAACTTGTTGCCATGGAAATGCCAAAAATATTTTATTCAGAATTCCAAAACTACCAAAAGGCACCAGTACACCACCAGATCTATCTATGTGCCCAGTTTGGTGAAGAAATATTGAACGGTTTTAGAGTTCTGCTCCGGAAAAGAAAAATGTGCAAGGACGGACGGACGCACGCACGCACGGATGGAGTCCATTTTAATACCCCCCCAAAACGCGTTGCGGGGGATAATTATTCTAAATAAATCGTAATTAAGTGCACTCGTCATATATCTTAATATTGTGTGCAAAACATAACTGCTATATTCCATATGAATAATATTTAGGTTCACATGTGTCTTTATTTGATTTATATGATACAACAGTGTCGCAATTTCTTATAGCTAAGCTAATGTTTTCAAAATGATGATGCCGACTCCCGTTAGACTAGAAGGTTAAACCAAAATGTTTATGAAAATAAACTGTTTTTATATTGCCGCAATAAAAATTCAAATTACTGTCTTTTCGTCCATCTTTCAAAATAATATAGCTTCAGTTTGTTCCTGTGTTTTTATTTGGACTATTCTATTATAATGTGTAGGTAACAGGTAGTAGATAATCTGTTCACTGAACCGTGAATGTGGTTGTTTTAAGGTGTCTGCGAACTGGCTGTCTGCGTAATGGGAGGACACGCCTGGATGGTGTAGGAAAATCCCCGGTTGTCAACTAAAAGTTGTTTGCCACGCTTGCTGCCGGTCGGGAGAATAGTCCACTCGGCCTGAGGCTGATGGTCGTCGGGCAGGGGTTGGGGGTCCGGGTCAGCGATAGAACTAAAATAATGAAATAATAGTTGACTTGAGTTGAGTTGGGTTTTGCGTCACATCGGCATTATTCCAGCCATATAGTGACGAGAACAGGTTTGCATTAATAAACATTGTAAGTACATCATCGGAATGAATTTTATTTCAAAACCATATATTCATTACATTGTCATTTAAAAGCAGAAAAAGTCATAGCATCAAATTTAAAGGCAGGCAGTTTGTTAGTCACATTTCACAGTTACAATTTATGATACAGATCAACTTGCCTCAGGTAGTTCACTATCAGATGAGCACTCACGCGGGAGAACAGATCTTTCAGATTTGTTGCATCAAAATGTGAGTGCCAAAACAAGTAAATTAAAGTTCATAATACCAATCTCTATACAAAAACACATTTAATACAGACATGGAACTCAAATTCATAAAATCGTTGCCTCAGTGAAGTTTGAAAAGAACTAGTTTTCCTTGACAAAAGGCAATTTTCCCTGACTGTTTTCCAAAACTTCAATTTTCACTGACTTTTGTAACAAAATTCCCTGATCTTGAAAAAATAATTTCTTCCCTGACTTTTCCCTGACCTGTGGCAACCCTGCTACATAAACAGATCCTATAATATATTTAGAATATTATCATTGTATATTTGCAAACACACATTTGTTGATGTAGGTAAACTATTGTTTACTTACTTTTGACATCACGACTGGATGGCCTTTCCATCTTGGACGGATAAATGCACATATGAGACGATGTCTCGGGATACGGTGATTTCGTAGACTGAACCAGTTCGTAGACGCGGTGGATTCGTAACCCAGACTGGTTCGTAGACGGTGATTTCGTAGACGTGTATTAATAATTGAATAAAAGTATATATTAAGTTTTATTTTTACTTAGATTGTGTATAACGAAGTTGTTATGCTTTGTTTTCAGTGGAAGGGCAGCTAAGGACAAGAAAGTGTGATTGAAGAGTGAACGAATATTTTCCCGTATCTTGTCTAGACTTGTTTACATGTATTTGTATTTGTATATGTAGAGTTTGTGTTGTATTTTTTGTTTTCAGTGATACGAAAATATTGTTACTGTTACTTGTTAAATGTAAGTGTTTTCTTAAGAAGTGTTTTCTGCTACTGGTCTGGTCTACGAATTCACCTACAGCCGATGTCTCGTACCCAACCACACACAAATCTGTCATATGCTTCCAGACTCCTATAGTTTCTCATGTCGGATAAACTATAAAAAGGACTAGGGCTGAACACCAGATAGTTCACGATGTCGACATAGTTTGTTGCCGGCAAATACGTATGGTCGTCACTCCATTCCGATCTGGGAATCCTGTACGGATCTTCGTTGTCCATCACAATAGTCTTCTCGAGATATCGCATGCGAGATGCTTTATCCAGTTTAAGTTTGCTTCTAAGATGCCTAGCGGTTAGAACAATCGAAAAAAAATACATTATCAGACATTCTACCATGGATACGTGAAATGCTCGAATTTGATTGGTCAATCAATAAAATCAGACGGTGTCAATTTGGATTGAAAATGCGTCTGATTTCACGGCGCTTCACTGCGCACGTATACAACACTGCCGCACTACTTCAGCTTGGCCACCAACATGACTAATATCAACACAACAGATCGACGTGATGGAAATGCTGATGAAACATTTATTAAAACTCGAAAAATACAATTATACGATTTCTCCTCCACAATTATTAGGGAACCTCACTATCATAATTATTACCTTCTATTATAAAAATATTCAAACTCAATATTAGTATACACAGCCCCAAACATAAACAAACAATACCTAACATGTAAATCAGAAAACCTTGTAAACAATTAAAAATACATCCCTATCTATCCCTATTTGTGCGGCAAAACTTTCGTAAACATTTACCTACCTGGTAAATGGTATATTTGTTTCCGTTTAGAATGAGGAATTCGCAACATAACGGTCAGGCGAAACACAAAATTTAGGCCACTCATACTCCATCATGTCCCGTTGCATCGTTCAAATTGTCAAAAATTGAACCACGAGAATTCGCTCTATTCCACCCTCCCCCGCAAGGCTGTCACTGCTATGTTCATACACTTGAAAAGCTTGGCCACAATCCAGTCCAAAATGATGAGAACAATGTTCCAAGGAATCCCAAGTTAGTCGCATGTACACAAAGCAGTACTGTCACTCTTTTGTCGCATGCCGAGGTGGAGGCAGGTACGTGAAATTATGATCGACACTCGCCGGTCATAAAAATCAACAGTCTTTGATGAGTTACAGGTCATAGGTCGATCAGAAAAGGATGTATTCTTCGATTCTGCAGGGTTCAGGTTCGACAGTCAGTCAAGTATTTTCCACTGTCACTTCGGATTTCAACCTTTCGCAAAATGTAAACACTGGCTCGTCCGCCATTTCAAACTGTTGCGTAACTGTCTACTTCCAAGAAAATAAGTAGGTCAGACGATTCCATTATAGTGTGGCCAGGGGGATACAATAACACAGCACACAAAACAATAGGCTGGTTTCGGTCGTGTGGAGTTATGATTATAAAAAAAAAGCTCTTAGGTGTTACATTATTGTATTGAATAAACAGTAGTTTGTTTTCTTTGGACAGAATAGTATTTATGTTGCAATGTTAACAAAAATACGAACGGCACCTACCACTCCCTTCACAGACGAGTTCAATTCGCCTTCTCGTCCCATGCCGGATTACGCCGTGTCTTCCGCAGGACGAGGAAGTTCGATGTTAAATCGGTTATGGTAGAATGGAGATAAACATACTGTGTTTTGAAATTAGATGAATGTTAGACCGAATTGATAGTCTCTAAATTAATCATTTGAAACCTCACGCTACGCGTTCGGCTTCAAATGAAATTTAGAGACTATCAATTCGGTCTAACATTCATCTAATTTCAAAACACAGTACGTTTATCTCCTAAATAAAGGTTTAGTTTTTTGATGACGTAACAATTGAATGACGTTATCCCGTTACTGCGCCTATCTAGTGTGCCCCCTCGTAATCGAACCATTTTACTTTACGTCACAATGAAAGCGACGTCACGATGCATGTCAGTTGTCATCGCCTCGTACGGCCTCCTACAGTAAACAACACCGTTGCATCACGTTTCTTGGTTTGCTGTTGGTTCCCCCAGCTAATATCACTGGTGGAAACATTACGTTTATGTTTTACGACGGTTAAAATGTCTCAGTTCGTCTCACAAGTTTTCAGCGACACGGTCACGTTCGCAATGTTTACATTCCCACAATGCAATCGTGGAATGTCGCTTGACTACTCAACTTCCTCTGGTTGTACTGATCTAAACTTACGTTGGTAGTAGAAATGCAACGTTCATATTGCCCCATATGGTTTATGTTAATAACAGATGTATTTAAAATAATTCAGAGAAGATATTTAATCCGAAAGTAAACCGTCATCAAACTGTTATCATTTGTTTTTTTCTGGTAACGTTCGTCTTAACGTAGGGGGCAGACACATCAATAGAACAGCGCGCCAGTTAGCCCTGTGCGAGGATTCTTAATTTAGGTCACAGACACCGTCCTTTGTTTTCTGCCTTAAATTAATCGTAATTATCCTTAGAAAGTATTAAATTTGGCATCTTAGAAAAGAAATACAGTTCGCCCTACCACCATGTATAGTGTAATAAAACACACTTTCGCCCTGAACTATTAAAACGTTAACTATAATAGTTCAGGGCAAAAGTGTGTTTTATTACACTATACATGGTGGTAGAGCGAAGTGTATTTCTTAAATAATTCTCCATAGTTGCTAGTGACGCTATGGTTGCTGGGGACGCGAATGACAACCAACATGGCGGCGCGCACGGAATCACGGGATAACTCTGAAACCCCTCTATTAGCTGTTTTGATTCGGTGCGGTTTGGTATAGTGCTATCACAGCTTGATCACATTTGCCAGCGACCGCTTCGAGCGCGTACGGAATGTGCATGTTTATTCCTATATATCCTGTTAACTTGGATTTGTTGTGAATTTTTTAGTATTTATTCGTTTATTCAGTATATGCTGACACAGTTGTGCATTAGAGCACTTTCTTATACGTCTGTGATTCAAGAGAGGATAAACAGATGCCAAAAGTGACTAACGTTCCTGAGACAAGCTGATTGCAAGATGATCCAACCTGAACAGTGGCGAAATGGCGAAATCAGATTATTTCCGAACATTAGGTAAGGCTTAGCTTCAATGTCATTAAAAGAGTACGTTTCCCTTAACCTCAGTCGCACATTTCCCGTAATCCCCGCTTGAAATGTATTGTATTTATTATGATTATTTCTAGGGATTAGGGTTTTGGTTATTGGTCTAGATGTTCAGGCTAAAGCCTCACCACAGTAAAACGGCACATGGCGAAAACAGCATAGTGTAAAGTATGGAATGGAATTTGGAATGGAATTTGGAATGGAACAGTGGAATGGAATTTGGAGTGACACAAATTTGCTATGTATAAACAAGTCTCCGCTCTAATATGCTAAGACAGTTTATAAACAGCTGATCACTGATACATAGCACTAAGTAAAGGGACGTGGGCGTCAGCTTCTCTCTCCAGCCATGACCCATCCACCACACACTCAAAGGAACATGATTCTGGGGGAATAAGTTTTGAGTTCAAATACTATTTTCTAGGTTATGTAGATAATAAGAGCAAGATGTATCGAAGAAAGGCCGATGGCATGTGCTGTCTACGTGTCTAGACTTGCTTATTATGGGGACAGAATTACTAATATATATCTCTGCAATTATTATTCTGTACATCTTTGAAGCAAGGCTAACGGCATGCCTGTATGGCGGCAGGCACCTGTGTTGTGGCAGGATTAGACATATATGGAGGAGGAAACGGATTATTCAACACAATAGTCTCATGATATTTTTATGAAGCACAACAAAATACCATGTGAAGGAAAATAACATATATATATTAGAACTAATTTTGACATTATGATTAATCTTGTTTATTATCATAAAAAGTAATCTATAATGTCTATATTATCACAAATGTTACATAGTCTCAGTAACTGTCACTTAAAATCACAATTACTTGATTATATACAAAATAAGAACAAGTTTTTCACTCAACTATTGTGTCCATAGACAGAGATGCAGATGACTATATTTACCAAGGTACTACTATATCGACTTACACAGCTAGTAGATAATATTCCAGTCATCTCATTAAATCCAAATTATTAGCAGTGGTAAATGGGAAATAAAATGATTAAGGGACTGTGAGACAGGCTATTGCCACACCTCTGTCTGCCACTAGCCTTATCTTACATCCGGAGGGGGGAGGGGTGCAAGAAATTGGGAGCAGGAGGGAAAGCAACGCTGGAAATGTTTACAAACTGTCAATTTAATTTATGTTTGAAGGTAGGCACAACACTTAGTTTGGTTAGTACAAGACGAGTATATTCCATTTATTCCCATTCCAAATTCCATTCCATCATTCCAATCCAAACTCCATTCCAAAATACATTCCATATTTTACACTATGCCGGCGAAAACGGCACCATTTGGTCATAACGGAGCCTCGACTTGGCGAAAACGGCTACAAATCTTATGACGAAAACGGAACCAAATAAAATATTATGGGGAATACAACCACAGTAATTGAGTAAATTGTTAATTGGCCTTTAACTGAGTAGTGTATTAATCGGCCTGTAATTGTTATATATTCTGCAGGTGGCAGGGGGGAGTCCTGCAGGTGTATGAAAAATGAGAAATCATGTGTGTTGGTCAACAATGGCTGTAGCCCCTTCCTTGATTGCCTCTATGGTGTACGACAAGTGATCTTATGATATCACAGGGTAGAAAATTAGGCATACCTAAAAGTGAAAGACTGTCCATTTTGTATCATCCCAATTGTAGAAACAGAATACCATGTCTGTCTAGTGTGTCCATTTTATAATAGCCTTAAAAGAAATTTCCTGCCAAGTTACAGGTGATGACAAAAGTATTCGCGACTTTTCAAAATGGCAGAAGTAAACACAAGACCGTATGAAAACTTTAAACAGCGATATTTCGAAAAACAATTATGTCATACCTCAGTACTTGGTCAAGTTCCCCTTGGAGCGTATGCAGGCCATAATCCGTCGTGGAATGTGATTCATATAAGTTTCTAACATAGTGTACAGTGATATTTGTCCAGACATAGTGGATGGCATCATACAGGTCGTCAGTGGTCAGGATAGTTTGTGATCGTTGCTGTAGTTTTCCTTTGATGTGTAGCCATACATTTTCAATAATATTGAGATCGGGAGACTGTGCAGGCCAAGTCATGCAATTTACAGCATTGTCACGGTTGTATTCCTGAAATATTTGTGCCGAGGCACTGGGGCATTGTCATCTTGAAACCGATATGGTTTATTGTTGAAGTGCGGAGCTATAACGGGCCAGAGGTTGTCTCAAGTATTTCACGATAACATTGACTAATATATATGGTCCTAATCAAGATCAACCTGATTTTTATAATGCATTATTTCATAAAATTGATGAATTTGAAAATGAATCTCTCATAATATGCGGAGACTGGAACTTAGTTCTTAATCCTCCCATAGACTTAGAAAATTATAAAAATATCAATAATCCAAAAGCAAGAAAAGTAGTGTTAGATAATATAGAAAATATGATTTGACAGACATTTGGAGGGAGAGAAATTATGATGTAAAGAAATACACATGGTGGAAAAAAAAACCTAAACAACAGTCCAGACTTGATTTCTTTTTAGTTTCTCAAGATTTAGCAAACATGACAACTGACTGTTCAGTACTTCCAGGATATACATCTGATCATTCAGCAATTACCATGTCTTTTTCTAATAAACTTAATAAGGAACGGGGTGGAGGATACTGGAAACTAAATACGTCATTACTTTATAACCAAGAATATGTAAACACAGTCAAGGATATGCTTTTGAAACAAAATTAGAATACTGTAACTGCACTGAGGATGAACTAGGTGATATTGAAGATTCTAAACTACAACTTAATATAAGTTTACACTTTGTTCTTAGAAACAGTTTTAATAAAAGTGAGGGGAAAACAATATCATTCTCTTCCTACTTAAAAAATCAAAACTGAAAAGCAAAAATTTAGAAGGAAAAATTTTGGCAATGGAAGAAGAAATCAGAGAAAATTCCAAACCATATCTGAAACTAAACTTTCTGAACTATCCAAATGTAAATTAGAGTTTGAAAAATTAAAAGAAGATGCAATAAGAGGTATACAGATAAGAAATAGAATTCAGTGGTACGAGGAAGGAGAAAAACCAACCAACTATTTCTGTCATCTCGAAAATAGAAATTATACCAGTAAGCTTATGAATAGTGTTATCAATGACTAAGGGGAAGTAATATCAGATGGTAAGGCTATATTAAATGAACAAAGACAATTTTATGAAAATCTATACTCATCAGGTGGTAAAATAACAGAAAAGTATAATTAATATATTTGATGATATTATTACACCCAAACTGCACACTGTACAGGCTGAAAATCTTGAGGGTGATATTACTATAGATGAAATAACACGAGCCGTTAAATCAATGAAAAATAACAAAAGCAGGAGTAGATGGTTTCCAAATAGAATTTTTTAAATTTTTCTGGAAAGATCTTCATATTTGGGTTTGTAGATATATATCAGAAGCATTCAGGCAAAATATGTTAAGTCCAACAATAAACAGAGGCGTCATCACATGTATTCCAAAAGCTAACAAATATAGACAGTTGTTAAAAAACTGGTGCCCAATTTCCCTACTGAATTCTTTGTATAAAATACTCTGCACATGTATAGCCAATAGAATTAAAACAACATTGAATACTCTTTTTCATGAAACTCAGACAGGTTTTATACCTGGAAGGTGTATTAGCGAGAACATTAGATTATTATACGACATTATGTTTGAAGCAAAAGTACAAGATAAAAAGGGACTCTTATTACTTATTGACTTTGAAAAAGCTTTTGACACTGTCTCTAAAGAATTTATAATTTTAACAATTGGAAAGTTTGGCTTTGGCCCCAATATGGAAAAATGGATCAAAATATTAATCAATAATGCTACATCATGTGTTATACAGAATGGTCATTTATCACAATTTTTTGACAATGAAAGGGGCTGTAGACAAGGGGACCCAGTCTCTCCCTATATATTCATCTTAGTGGCTGAAATTTTAGGAATAATGATCCGTAACAACACTGCAATGAAAGGAATTACATTGAATAACACTGAACATAAAATTGGACAGTATGCAGATGATACTGAATTATTTCTGATGGGCGTGAAGAAAGTTTAAGGGCAGCAACTGACACTCAATAATTTCTACAAAATGTCTGGTTTAAGAATAAATATAGATAAAACGAAAGCAGTATGGATAGGCTCAATGGCAGGTAATAGCATGATTTTATGCCAGTATCTTAAGCTTGATTGGCATAATGGGGATTTTGATATTCTAGGAAAAAAACTTAATCCTAATTTAAAGAATCTTTGGGTAATTAATACAAGAAAAAGACTAGAAATTATTAATAGAACTCTAGGGAATTGGAGGAAAAGAAAGTTGACATTAATAGGGAAAATAACTGTTATTAAAACTTTAGCACTTTCATCATTGGTGCATATATTCACTTCACTCCCAAATCCTCCAAAGGAATTCATTGACAAATTAAACAATATATTTTATAAATTCATCTGGAATGATAAGCGGGATAAGATAAAGCGAACGACACTTATTAGAAAATATGAAGAGGGGGGACTCAGAATGGTTAATGTACAGGTATTCATAAACTCTTTAAAACTGTCAGTTTTACATAAATATCTTCAAAATAATAGCAGTTCTAGCCCTAGTATCTTTCCATTTAAAGATCAGAGCTTCAGATAACTTTTTGGGTCATTGTACTCACCTCACTCAAACTCAATTGGGTATTTTGCCATTTTCCATTAATTTTAAAAATGTAATAAAGTTAAAATGTTAGTGTTTGTTATTTATGTTTCATCTGTAATATGAAAAATGATAAGAAAGACTGCAAGTTGTCACATTCATGTCCTGAAATAGAACCTCTCAATATACCTCAGTTATTTTATCTATCCACTGGTACCCAAGCTAAGATTTGACATTTTTGTGTGTACGCATGTAAGATCACATTTATTGAGTATTTACAAAAATTCAAGCGTACTTGTACGCAATAGACTTAATAGGAATTGAGTTTTCCCAAAAACAATTGCGTAATTTACGCAGATACACAGCTTATCTGTACCTCTGAAAGATATATTTCTGCTTGGAGCCAATATTGAAAATTATGTCAGTATTATGAATCCCTATTGGAAAGATGTATTGGCTGCATGGGGAATATTCTATAAAACACATAAAACTGATTTTACAGATATTGATCAAATCCTCTCTCAACCCCTTTGGTTCAATCACCAATTCCAAAATAGTAATTTCATTATAAGACATTGGCATCTCAAAGGTATTCACTCTATAAGAGACTTGTGTAATGATCAAGGTATTTTGCCATTTAGTGAACTTAAGAAAACTTACAAAATTAAAGGCACAATTCTTGACTATTATCAGGTTCTTTCAAATATACCCCAAAAATGGAAAGAAACTATAAGAAAGAATTTATTGATTGTTCATAATTATTATCTTAACACATCACTGATAGATTTACTTTCAGCTCCAAAGAGATCCAGATATTTCAATGATAAACTTATAACTACTGAAAACCTACCATCAACATGTGAAAAATGGCAAAATATCTTTGATATTGCAATTCCATGGCAAGATATTTTTAGAAAATATAGAAGATGTACAAAAGATACCAAATTGATTGACTTCCAGTTTAAATTTATCCACAATATTGTCTACACAAAGAAAGAATTATTGAGAATGAAATTAGTAGATGATGAACTTTGCTCATTTTGTAATGTAATGTCAGAAAATTTGATACATGTTTATTGGGAATGTGAGAAAACGTTCTGGCTGAAAGTGAAAGAATATATTGAAGATAAATCATCAGAAAATTTTACCCTGACAAAATATACAGTCTTAATTGGCGGATATAATAACGACCTTATGAATCACATACTTCTTGCCAGTAAAAAATATATCCATATATCAAGTATTAAAAAAAATAAGTTATCACTGGATACATTTGTAAAAATATTGAGTGATATTTTCAAGACAGAAAAGTTTATTGCCAGTAAGAATCAAAACATATTACAATTTGACAGAAAATGGTCATCTCTACTGCACACATTCCCAGCCTAATGAAGATCCCAATATCTGTAATGCTAACCCATATGAATTTCTGTTCTATGGTGTGCAAGTGTTGTTGCATCATGTACTTTGTATACATGTATCTACTCAGTGATTTTGAATGAATAAAAAAAAGAAAAAAAAAGAAAGTATTTCACGATACTTGACAGCATTAATATTACCATTAACACGACACAAGGTGCCAACACCGCACCAAGTTAAAGAACCCCAGATCATAACTGATAACCTGGCCTGTTTCGAGTGAGTCATGCATTTCGGGATGATAGCCGCTTCATGCGCACTTCTCCAAACGAAACTCTTCCATTCTGACCAAGAACTACCTGCGATTCATCACTGAATATCACCTGTTTCCACTGAGTTTGTACTGTCCAAATTCTCCTTTCCAAACACCAGTGAAGTAGTGTCCTTCTGTTCACTTCCTTCACAACAAAGGGCTTTATAAAAACCCGACGAAAAACACCATTCCGATGCAAAACTCTTTGAATTGTTCTACTGTTTACTTGTCGATGTTGACCAACATTATAATCATGGGTAATGTCTCTTAGAATGTTAAATCTATTCTTTTGGACCCTCCTCAACAAAACATGTTCACTACGAATACTCACTTTTCTCGGCCTACCACTTTGTCGGCTGTTTTCAACATTACCACGATTCAAATATTTTTGCCAAACATACCGAATTGTTGATTCAGGTACACCTAATAATTTCACAATGTCAGAAGCAGAAGTCTAGATAAGCTGCGTATCTGCGTAAAATACGCATTTAAGTTTCCAAAATACGCACAGAAATATATCTGTAGCGTCCCAAATACGAAAGGAAATTACAGAAACTCTTTGGTTATATGCTAACCTGCGTACCCTGACTTACCGGCAAAAAACAAGTGCGTAACAGAAAGAAGCTACCTGTCAAATGTTACGATCGGATAGGGTATATTATCGATTAAATTTCACTATGTATCTCTTCGTATTATGAACTACAGAAAGAAACAATCGCGCAAACGCAGTTAGTTATGTATGTAACACTTGTCTTGATTAGTTCTGCTAAAAATGTCATTCAATGAAATCGCTCGTCTTGTTAGAAAGTCTGGACACTCATTGTTTATCGACGGAAGTCGCATGTTCATTCGTCGTCTAAAACATCATCTCAAAGTAAGATTTCGGCATTTGTCACAGTTCGAAATCTATCATTTGAAACTTCTGCCATCGCAAAAGAAATTATTGCTGAACTTATTGGAATTGTTTTGAATCGGCGGTTGCTGTCGATAGAATATTGGCAGATTTGCTCACCACTGTCACACACGCACCGGCAAAGAAACATGACTGGAATAAACTTTAGAAAAAAACTCAGAATGCATGGAAAATGAAGTTTCCATGGTTATCTTTCAAGAAACAATCTGATGAAATGAGACTATGCTGCACTTATTGTCAGTCCGCAAAGATAAGTTCGTCCCTTACAAGTGTGTGGGCTAGTGATGGTATTCAGATGTCAAGCCTGATCAAGCATAACAACAGTGAAGATCACAAACGTGCTTCTGATAAAATGGAGAGAGACAAGGGGGCAGATATAATACAAGAGGAATTAGGCGATGATGTTGGTTACGTTTGTTCTTATGATGACACATGTGGTGTTGCCACTTAGTGCGCTCCCATTTAAGTCCGCTATGTTAAACACAAAACAACAACACGTGTTCACAGCTCCCGCACTTTACTTGTCTGCCCATTCAGGCTGCTCATGCGCAGATACATTTCCGTTCTCTTTAATAGACGGAGAATATAACGTAAACCGGACCATACCGGACAATAAGCACAAACACTACATCCCTCCTTTTTTTTCCAAGAAATGAATGATTACTATCATAACACTTAGATAATAAAATTAAAGATTAACATTCAGATGTTAATAATGCCAAATTAAAGTTACAACCTCCATTATTTCAATACCACTTGACTTCAACATGTTCGAGAAATCATAAAACCAATCTTGGATGGAAATCTACCTAAACCTATATTTAGAAGTCTTATCCAGAAATTACCGTACCCAATATATGATAAAGCAATACTGTAACAAAACAAATTCCACAATTTCTGTAGGTCTACATAAAATAAGCATACCTTCTGATATAAATTAAATTTAAATATATTCTCAAGTTTACATTTTCACTTCCATTTGTCTGAATTGTTCCTTGAAACAATTGTTCCTTGAATTGTCACTTATGAGTTTACATAACCCAGCACAAAGTCTCCAAATCTTTTCGGAGGCTCTCTTATTCTTGTAGGTCTCTGAGTTACTTCCTGTTTTGCTGCACCCGGTGTACTGTCAATGTCTGTTACTTTAGAAACACTTGTATCTCGTACCTCTGCTGTCTCAGACAACGCACGATGTTGACTAGAAACATGACTGTTAGTGTTCTTCACATCACCATCTGGTTTTGACACATACTTTTTAACATGAGTAACATGTCGTCTATACAAGCCACCTGTACTAGATTCCAGATCAGCTGCATTCCCGTACCTGTTCACTACTGTACAAGTTTGAGGATGGAAATTACTGCTTAACTTGTTCTCACGATGTTGTCTAACAAGCACTTTATCCCCTGTCTGTATCGGAGTATGTTGAGCACATCGCTTCAGATCAGCATAATCCTTCCCTTTCATCTTTTTTACAGAGTCAAAGTCTCGGACATCGTCGTCAATACCAAAGTCAACCAATTCTGGCAATTTTGTCCTAATTTTTCTACCAAAGAGCATCTCAGCTGGTGCTTTTCCAGTAGATGAATGCGGCGTACTTCTGTACATCATGAGGAAATGTTGCAATTCCTGTTTCCAATTTTTCTCTTCCACCTGAGAAATCCTCAATATCTTCAGCAGTGTCTTATTTTGTCTCTTGACCTCTCCATTTGCCTGGGGCCAATAAGGTGTGGATGTGTTGTGGATTATTCCCTCTTGTTTCATTAAGTCCTGAAAACTGTCACTGATGAACTGTGGACCATTGTCTGTTTTCAGTGTATAAGGTAAACCATGTGTAAGAAAAGCCTTTTTCAAACAGCCAATGATGGCATCCGTTGAAATTTTCTTCAGAATGTAAAGTTCAAAAAAATCTACTGTAGTAGTCCACTACCACTAGAATGTTATCTCCCGAGGGCAACGGTCCGAGGAGATCAGCTGCCAAATGTTGCCACGGTAGTGATGGTAAAGTTGTTCGAAACAATGGTGGGGGAGGATTTGGACTTGATACAACTTGACATCCATGACATGACTTGCAGTGTGCTTCAGCTTGTGCATCAATACCTGGCCACCATACTTTGGTTCTCAGTCTCTGTTTCATTTTCACCACCCCCTGGGTGACCTTCATGAGCCAAACACAACACCTTGTCCCTGAGGCACATAGGAATAACTAATCTAGTTCCCCGAAGAACAACCTTTCCAATCGCTGAGAGTTCATGTCTCACAGGAACATATTTCACATTTGTCATCATATGCCATCTGCCTGATAATAAGCAGTCCCTGATTACTTTCAGTTCACTGTCCGATTCAAAGTTTGAGAAATACACTTTTCTATCACTTGGTCCCTAATTCTTTCATCCACTTGACCAATGTCACCAAATTCACAATTCTCCGTTTGCTGTCCCAAACGTGTTACAAACTGTACCACAGTCTCACCACTTGACTGCGACATGGACCGAAACACGTGTCTCTCGTAGGGCACATTCATTCTGGGTAAAAAGTAGCCATTTAATGTAGTTACCGTTCTGTCGTAGGCGTTATTATCAGCTGAACCACCGAGTTGAAGAGTAAAGAAGATATCTTGAACTGGCATACCAGCTGTATGAAGCAACAAAGCTTTTCGTTGTTCAATGTTCTTAATTCCACGCCCGTCTGCGTACAACTCGAAAGCGCGCAGCCATCTTCGCCAACGTGGTCCCAGACTTGATGTCTCACTACAGTCGAAACTGTGAAGATGTCCAATGTCACCAAATTTAACCGTCGTCATGATAGCTAGAACTATATCCCATCCTCGTCGCCATTCATGTGGTGTTGCCACTTAGTGCGCTCCCATTTAAGTCCGCTATGTTCAACACAAAACAACAACACGTGTTCACAGCTCCCGCACTTTACTTGTCTGCCCATTCAGGCTGCTCATGCGCAGATACATTTCCGTTCTCTTTAATAGACGGAGAATATAACGTAAACCGGACAATAAGCACAAACACTACATCACCATCTTGTTTAATACTGTATATTTTGCTGCCAAATCAGAATGCCCATCTGAACAGGTGAATGGTCTGTTGTCATTACAGAAAATGAATGGTTTGGATGTCAAGTACAAGAACTTGAGTTGGTCAACTGTAACCGAGATTCAAACATCTATTTGCCATGTCCTGACAAAGACACTTGTCAATGAGATTGATTTATCTGAAATATTTTCAATAATGCTTGATGAAAGCACTGATGTGACTGTTGAAAAAAGGTTAAGCATATGTGTCAGATATGTGAAAGCTGGAGAACCTGTGACTAGTTTCTTATGTAATCATCCTATTGATGATGGTTGTGCTCACACCATTGTTAACTGTGTAGCAGCAGAATTTGAAAAGTTAGGCATTGACTTTCTCTCTCAACTGACGGCGCTGCTGCTATGATGGGTAAGCGCACAGGTGTAGGAAAACAAATGCAAGCCAAGTATTCTTCTTTCTGCATCCAGACCCACTGTGTAGCTCACAGATGGAACCTTGCTTGCATTGATTCAATTAAGAAAATTGAATTCATGGTTAAGTTCAGAGACAAGTTCAATTCACTCTACAAATTTATATCTGCATCAAGTAGACGAATACTTGCTCTTAAACGAATTCAAACACTTCTAGAAGAGCCAGAACTGACAATCAAGGAACCACATTCTATTCGATGGCTAGGCTTGAAAACAGCAGTCGAAGCAGTTTTTGAAAGTTTTGAATCTGTCCTATCAACACTGTCCAAATTTGCAGCTGAGAAAAATGCATTTGCAAAAGGCTTGTACAAGTACTTTGCTGGCTAGAAAGTGGCACTGGTAATAGCTTTCCTCCTTGATGTCCACACAGAGTTGGCAGTGTTAAGCTGTAGCCTCCAGAAGAAAAACCTTCTCTTTAGTGAACTCAGGCCTCTTATTGAAGGCCACTCAATAAAGTCGATACCATGAAAGCTCATGATGGGCAAGGCTTGAAGGAAATGAAGACCAGAATTGAAATAAAGAATGACGAAGCATTTGTAGATGGGGAGAAGTTGCTATTTGCTAAAACAATGAACGGAAAGTTTGAGACCCTCAATACCTGAAGAACCTCATGAAGAATATCAAGAACAGATTCAAGGAGGAAGACAGTGCCATTTTCACAGATATGAGTATGGCTCTGGAACCACACTGTCTCTGGAGAGGAGTCTGGTGATGCTGTCGCACATTTTGGTGCTCTCTATGGTGCACAGAAGAAGGTCAAAGTGATGGAAGGGGATCTACACCAAGGTCTGGAAGAACACATTAAACTGGTGGGA